>NC_091984.1:220075958-220375958 GCF_044704955.1 Pristiophorus japonicus | reverse complement strand
GGGGAGGAGAAAGTGGAGGGAAAACGGAAGTGAGCGGCGAGAAATAGAAGCAGGTATATTGGTAGTCAGAGAGACTGACTGATTGACAGAGGAGCTCATTACCGGTCTTGCCTGCAGGTCCTCAATGAATCGATGGCAGCGTTTCTGGATGATCTGAACGGACGGTTTCTGCAGCGATTTCAGAAATTCCGTGAAATCCCCAGATTGCACCTGTGTGGGTGTCTGTGGGCTCATGGTTGGTAGTTCCTGGATCTCTAAGGTAAGCAGCAGGCACAGTAAGCAGGGATTTCTTAGGGGAAAAGGCACTTCAAATTTTTTTTTAAATAAATATATCTACGCGTGCTAAAGTCTCTTTTCTTTGGAGTCCAAAAGTATAGAACACAACCTAGTTATGGCGACATCTTTGTGACGATTTGGCACGCTGCCCTATCCAGACCAGAGCACTAGAAGTAAAACAGACGCCCAGAGCTGTGTGCAACCTGTACTTGCTGCAACACTAGTCCAGGGTTGCTGAATTAGTAGCCTAGACAACTAGGCCTGCACTTTGCTGGCTAATTGGAGAACAGCATCGTTTTAAATGGAACTTAATGAGTCTGTGCAGTTAGCTGAGGCATAACTATTGGCTCTAGTACATCTGGGCTACAGAGGGGGCTTGAAAAACAGCCAGGTATCCTGCCCCTAATCACCAGTGACCCCCTAAAAAAGAACATTACAAGAGAGGACAGAACAAGGCTCACTGTGATGTTCCCTACAGTTAAATAGCCTTTTAGCACTCACACAAAGCTCGCCCTTGGGTGAGGTACTGGAACGAGAGAAGGAAATTGCATTTCTATAGCGCCTCTCACTTTCTCAGGATCTCCCGCAGCGCTTCACAGTCAATGCAGTACTATTATTATAAATGCTTGGGAAATATGGCAGCCAATGTGTGTTCAGCCCAGTCCCATAAAACAGCAGTGAGATAAAGAACCAGATAATCTGTTTTAATGGTGTTGGTTTAAGGAGAAATGTTGGACAGGAGCACTCCCTTGCTCTTTGAAAAGTGCTGTAAAAACTTATGTACACACTGAAGGGGCTAAACGGGGCCTCGGTTTAATGTCTCATGAAAGACGTGGATTATGTGCTCGGGTCTCTTGAATACACAATCTTCTGAATCAGAAAACTGTTTCCTTCAGGAGGGGGGAAAAATTGGGTGTGGAGCGAGAGCGAGGGGGCGAGAGCGAGGGGCGAGAGCGAGGGAGGGGAATGGAGAATAGAGGGAGGAGGAGAGGAGAATAGAGGGAGGAGGAGAGGAGAGTAAAGGGAGAAGAGGAGAGTAATGGAGAAAGAGAGGAGGAGAGTAAAGGGACAGGAGGAGAGGAGAGTAATGGAGAAGAGAGAGAGGAGGAGAGGAGTTTGGAGAGAAGCAGCTCATATAGCTGCGAGCAGTGTTGTTTCATAGGTCACAGCTCAGATCCTAGGGCTGTTTGAGGCACTTCAGCCTGCCAGATATCTGTGAAGCATGGATTTCAAAGGGGAAAGTCTTGCTTGACCAACCTCATTGAATTTTTTGAAGAGGTAACAGAGAGAGTAGACAAAGGTCATGCAGTAGATGTAATTTATCTAGATTTTCAAAAGATTTATCTAGATAAGGTACCCCATAATAGACCGATGAACAAGGTCTGGGAATGCGGAGTTAGGGGACAAGAAGCAGAATGGATAGCTAGCTGGCTTCAAGACAGAAAGCAGAGAGTAGGGGTAAAGGGTAGTTATTCAGGAGTGGCAGAAGGTGGAATGTGGGGTCCCACAAGGATCAGTGCTGGGACCAGTAACGGTTCACAATTTGTATTAACGATTTAGACTTTAGAATCAAAAACACCATTTCTGAATTGGGCCGGGGGGGGTTGGATAGTCAATATTGAGGGGGACTGCAACAAATTACAGGAAGACATTAATAAACTTTCAGAATGGGAATAAAATTGGCAAATGAAGTTCAACACAGATAAATGTGCGGTATCACATTCTGGTAAGAAAAATGAGGTCACATATTTCTTGGAAAATAAGAATGTAAATGGGGTAGAAGAGCAAAGGGATCTCAGAGTACAAATACACAAATCACTAAAAATAGCGACATAGGTTAATAAAGCCATGAAAAAATGCATCCAAGCACAGGTTTATTTCCATAGGGATAGAATTGAAAAGCTGTGAAGTTATACTAAACTTGTATCAAACCTGGTTAGACCATACTTGGGAGTACTGTGTACAGTTCCGGTTGCCATATTATGAAAAAGGATAGAGAGGCACTGGAGAGGGTGCAAAAAAGATTTACATGGAAGATACCAGCAATGCGAGGTTATACCCATCAGGAAAAGATGAACAGGCTGGGTCTTTCCTCTTCAAAAGAGAAAGCTAAGGGGTGACCTAATAGGGGTCTTCAAAATTATGAAATGGTTTTGATAGTGTAGAGTAGACACAGAGTGTTTCCATTGGTGGGGAAGACCAAATCTAGAAGCCATCAATATAAGATAGTCACCAAAAAATCAAATAGGGAATTCAGAAGAAACTTCTTTGCCCAGGGAGTGGTGAGATTGTGAAACTCGCTGCCACAGGGACTGGTTAAAGTGAATAGTATAGATGCATTTAAAGGGAAGCTAGACAAGCATATGAGGATGAAGGAAATAGAGGGTTATGCTGATAGAGTTAGATGAGTAAAAACGGGAGGAGGCTCGAGTGGAGCATAAACACCGGCATGGACTGGTTGGGCCGAATGGCCGGTTTCTGTGCTGTATATCCGATGTAATCCTATGTAGTTGTTGAACAAGTCTGTCTGCATGACACCAGAATGCCTGAGAGACTGCAGTGTGCTACTGGTGAGCTATATACACACCCTGGGGAACCCTTCTGCAGGTTCTCCTTACTGAAGGGAACAGCAAGCTGAAAAGGATCTGCAATGGAGGAGGGAGACGGACAGAATTCCCTCCCTAAACCTCTTTCTCCTCATTTAAGATGCTCCTTAAAACCTACCACTTTGACCAAGCTTTTGCTCACCAATACCTCCGTGTGTGGTTCGGTTTCAAATTGTGTCTGCTTATGCTCCAGAGAGGCGCCTTGGGACGTTTTACTAGGTTAAAGGCGCTATATAAATGCAAGTTGTTGTTGGTCCATACCTTGTCTTGGCGCCGTTTTCCAGATAAACTGAGTCAAATTGATCAGTTTTGACCTCTTCCTTCTCCTCTTGGTCCTCCTCATCTTTGTAAACATGCTCGTGGCCTCTGCAAACAGTGAGCTTGTGGGTGCTTCACTCTCCATCCTGAAAACAAAACTAATCAGTCTTTATTTTTTGTCGGTGAAACTGCAAATTAGAAAAAGTTCGAAAGAGTTAGAAGTTTAAAGAAAACACAACCTAGCCCAGCCTGACAGAAACCAGAATCCCCCAGATTGAAAAGCCAAGCTCGTTGTAGAACTAGCTCACAGGAATCCCCTGGATCTGCTGTGGCTTTGCTCAAAGCTTAAAATTCACAAAGTTCACACTTCATGCTATTCTGTTACTTAGCTACCCGACCAACATACCTCTTCTTTTGCGAATGTTGTAATAAAATAGGCAGAAAATCATCACAGTAAATGTGATTTAAAAGACATTCCAGTAGCAGGATCCAGCTAATCTTGAATCCCTGAGTGATGGTGCAGAAAGTTCACGGTAAAACCTACCGCTCGGCACTTGATCCGACTGCCCCAACTTGTGGACACCCAGATAGTCAGCCCTGACAGCACGGAGCACAGTGACTCTGGGAAAGCACACACTTGTGATGGTCCAGGGAGGAAATGCGTGGGTAAGCATCAGTAGGCACAGGGACTTGCCCATAGAATGATTTCCTCTTTCAATATATCAGCAAACTTGCAAGGAACACGGTCGTTGTACTCGTCAGTCTACCATGACAATTTAGCACATCGTCGCACTGCTGCTCCCGTGGCCTTGACATCGTACCTGCCTGTGTAATTATTACTCTCGACTCTTGCAGTGCCGCTTACCGCCCGTATCACAGCACCGACACCCTAAACTTTCAGCTACTTTTCTATTCTCCAAATGCCAGCAGCCCAACTCCTATAGAGAGTGACGGACTACCCTTAAAACACACAAGGGCTCTTTAGCCCTCAGGAGCTCTAGCCAGGCCTCACTTGTCATGGAGTGAAGCACAGATGCAGAGGGTCCGACCCACCATGATGGTGGGTACATCAGGCACTATTAATTCAGATAGGTCATGAATAAATGATGGCATAGGCAGCTATCTTCGCAATAGACCACACGGTGTTGAGACCACCAGTTGAGATGGGACAGTTCAGGTTTTGAAGCCTAGAAAGTGTACCCCACCTGACAGCTGTCTGATGTAGAGAACACATTGTGGGGTGGGGGATGGGGAGAAATCAAGGTTGCGATCCCTGTCCCAACTATCAAGGTGTAACCCACCAAAGCACCATATGTAGATGGGGGAAGGAGGGGATTTTAATCATTTTAAAATTTTGCTTGCCCGGGCAAAAATTTGTAAAACTAAAATGCTCTCAGAAAGCAAGGAGTTACACCGGAATTGTGCAAATGGTAACAACCTGGTATGCCACTTCATGTATAAGTACTCATCATTGTAGGCGGTCCCTCGAATGAGGATGACTTGCTTCCACATGAGTTCACAGATGTTTCAATTAAGGACCCGATGTTCCAGTCCTGAACTCCAATTGAAGGGGTGGAAGATGTGACCATTGCACACCAGCCACCACACGGGCTCGACAGAGCTAGGCCTTTAACCAGTGGCAAGAGTTAACCAGGACAACTGGAGACCTGCTCTGCTGCACGGACCTAGTGCGCACACATCACAGTGTGGGCTGGTGGCGAGAGATCGTGGTGGAGGAGCATCAAATGAGGGTCCGGGGCCTAGAAGAGCCGAGGACCATGGGGCAGCCTAGTATAAGTAGTAGTAGTGAACTTAGTCACATTAGAGCTGTTAATTACAGTGTAATCAGATAATGACAGGCTACCTGCAAAAGGCAGAACGAAATTAAAAAGGAGTTGTGAAAAAAAAAATGAAGTCACTAAGTTTGCTGCAGCCCGTTAGGATATGGTGTCTGCAGAACCGGTAAAAATACAAAAATTACTTACATTTAAATAAAACTGCTACAAATTTAGGATCTCTTCAGTACGTCAGTATGGATCAATCCCGTAAGCAGTTCCCATATCTGATGTTCAGCAGTGCCCAATATCGCATCATCATCATCATAGGCGGTCCCGCGTATCGAGGATGACTTGCTTCCACACCAAAAAGGGAGGAGTTCACAGGTGTTTCAATGAAGGACCTAATATTCCAGGTCCCGAACTACATGTTGAAGGGTGGAAGATGTCTATACGTGGATTTTGTTTTAAACATGGGGAGGCCATTGCACACTAGCCACCACAAGGGCTTGACAGAGCTAGGTCTTGATCCAGTGGCAAGGATTAACCCAGATGACTGGAGACCTGCTCTGTTGCACGGGCCTAGTGCGCACACATCAGTGTGGGCTGGCCCGAGCTGCCCCTGGGCCCTCGGCTCTTCTGGGCCCCGAACTCACGCCTCTCCTGGGCCCCGATCACGTCGCTCTACAATCGCTCGCCGCTCCTTCGCCCCGACCTCGCTGCTCCTGCTGCAATTCAACATCGGATATCTGGCTTACTGGTTCTGTAGTTAAAAGCATTTTGTATTACAACCATCCAGATATCAATTGGGGAAGGGGAAGGAATGCGGCAAATGAGTCAAGTGAACTTCCGATCCACTGAAATCAAATAGCAAAGTCTAGAGCCACACGGTGCGTGAATGTCTGTTTCAAAGAGGAAATGTGGCAACAAGGAAGAAGAGAAAGTTAAGTTTACATTAAAACAGATGACATGAAACCTTCTACAGCTATATTTTGCAAATTTTTCTGTGTGCCATTGTTGTGTTCATGGCTGTTGCCGAGGTTGATGCCGGGTGGTCCATCCGGTTTTATTATTCTTATTGTTTGTAGTAGCGGTTTGTTACCATGGGAGTGGCTTGTGAGGCCATTTCAGAGGGCAATTAAGAGTTAACCACATTGCTGTGGGTCTGGAATCAAATATAGACCAGATGAGGCAAGGACGGCAGATTTCCTTCGCTAAAGCACATTAGTAAACCAGATTGGTTTTTAAAATGACAATCCGACCTAGTTCCATGGTCAACAGTGTTGTCACAAGCTTTTTATTCCAGATTTATTTAATTAACTGAATTTAGATTCCCCAGCTGCCCTGGTGGGATTTGAACTCACATCTCTGGATCATTCGCCCAGGCCTCTGGATTACTAGTCCAGTAACCTAACCACTATGCTACAATGCCCTTGCCTGTTTGCTGCAATTAAAACACGGTTCTCTTAAGTAGCTGTCACTGTCTTTCAAGTTAAGATAGAGGCTCCCCTAATCTTTGAAGTAAAAATCTATTCAAGTATTTTTAATGCAGTCATCTGTAACAATATTTGAATTGGGTCGGCCACAGAAAAGTTTGCAAAACACGACTGTAGAAGGTTTCGTGTCAACTGCCCAATATCTAATCGTATGATAGTGTAACCAGGACACAGCAATAAATAGTACCCTCGAGATCCAATCTGGATATTGCGTCTCTTCATATGCTCTCTTACAAACACTTCACCAATCTTTTAGATGGATGGAAAAACTTTAGTGAGATGAATCAATAAGCTGCTATATTTTACAGGCAGCAAGTGAATGTCGAGAACAGATATAGTCAAAACTCACTTATTTCATTTAACTTTCAAGTCCCTCCTCGTGAATAATGAAAATAATAAACTGCACCACACTCGCCAGCTAACTGAACGTTTCCTGGGCAGTGTTCTGGTTCTGACCTGAACTTGGGTATAAAAGGCATAATTTCAAAGTTTGCCGATGACACAAACCCCAGCTGCCATGATGGGATTTGAACTCACCTCGCTGGATCATTCATCCAGGCCGATGTATTACTAGGTCAGTAACTTAACCACTATGTTACCGTATCTTTTAGCCAATTACCACCATCCCTTTAATGCCATGTATTTCTATTTTCTGAAGAAGTCTGTTAGGAGGTACTTTTATCAAATGCCTTTTGAAAGTATATATATTATAGATATACATATACACACACACACTCACAACATCTACTCCATTATCTTTATCAATCCTTTCCATTACTTCATCAAATAACTCAGATCAGGTTATTCAGACACGATTTACCTTTAACAAATCCATGCTGACTACCCCTTATTAACCCATGCTTCTCCAAGAAAGAATTAGCAGGGCGGCGGCAGCAACGGGAAGCAGTGGCAGATCGTCAGGGGCCAGTATGTGCAGAGGCCAAAGGTAAAACAAAGAAGTAAAAAGAAATTGAAGTGTGACATCATATGCTGAGGATGTCGTGAATAGCACGTTTAGTAAATTGGTCACACCGCAGGTAAAGGTTACTCAGCCAGATAGGGAATGAAGGAAGGTTGCACAGGGGTCCCCTGCAGTCATCTCCCTCGAAAATAGATACACCACCTTGGGTACTGTTGGGGGAGATAACTCATCAGTGGAAGGCAGCAGCAGCCAAGTTCATGGCACCATGGGTGGCTCTGCCTCAGAGGAGGGCAGGTAAAAGAGTGGAAGAGCTATAGTGGTAGGGGATTCTATTGCAAGGGGGATTTATAGTCGTTACTGCGGCCACAATCGAGATTCCAAGATGGTATGTTGCCTCCCTGGTGCAAGGGTCAAGGATGACTCGGAGCAGCTGCAGGGCATTTTGGAGGGGGAGGGTAAACAGCCAGTTGTCATGGTGCATATAGATACCAACGATATAGGTAAAAAAACGGAATGAGGTCCTACAAACTGAATTTAGGAAGCTAAGAGTTAAATTAAAAAGTAGGATCTCAAAAGGTAGTAATCTCAGGATTGCTACCAGTGCCACGTACTAGTCAGAGTAGAAATAGCAGGATAGTTAAGATGAATACGTGGCTTGAGGAAAGGTGCAAGAGGGAGGAATTCAAATTCCTGGGACATTGGAACCGGTTCTGGGGGAGGTGGGACCACGACAAACCGGACGGTCTGCACCTGGGCAGGACCGGAACCAATGTCCTGGGGGGAGTGTTTGCTAGTGCTGTTGAGGAGGGTTTAAACTAATATGGCAAGGGTTGGGAATTTATGCAGGGAGACAGATGGAAGTAAAATGGTAGAAAGGAGATAAGGAAAGATAGAGAGCAGAGAAATCAAAGGCTAAAATCAAAAAGGGCCACATTACATCATAATTCTAAAAGGACAAAGAGTGTTAAAAAAAACAAGCCTGAAGGCTCTGTGTCTCAATGCGAGGAGCATTCGTAATAAGGTGAATGAATTAACTGCACAGATAGATGTTAACGGATATGATGTAATTGCGATTACGGAGACATGGCTCCAGGGTGACCAAGGCTGGGAACTCAACATCCAGGGGTATTCAATATTCAGGAAGGATAGACAGCAAAGAAAAGGAGGTGGGGGTAGCATTGCTGGTTAAAGGAGATTAACACAATAGTAAGGAAGGACATTAGCTTGGATGATGTGGAATCTGTATGGGTAGAACTGCAGAACATCAAAGGGCAGAAAACACTAGTGAGAGTTGTATACAATCACCAAACAGTGGTAGTGAGGTTGGGGATGGAATCAAATAGGAAATTAGGGGTGTGCGCAATAAAGATACAGAAGTTATCATGGGTGACTTTAATCTATATATAGATTGGGCTAACCAAACTGGTAGCAATACAGTGGGGGAGGATTTCCTGGAGTGTATTAGGGATGGTTTTCTAGACCAATATGTCGAGGAACCAACTAGAGAGCAGACTATCCTAGACTGGGTCTTGTGTAATGAAAGAGGATTCATTGGCAATTTTGTTGTGCAGGGCCCCTTAGGGAAGAGTGACCATAATATGGTAGAATTCTTCATTAAGATGGAGAGTGACACAGTTAATTTAGATACTAGGATCCTGAACTTAAAGAAAGGCAACTTCGATGGTATGAGACGTCAATTGGCTAGGATAACCTGGCAAATGATGCTAAAAGGGTTGACGGTGGATAGACAATGGCAGACATTTATAGATCGCATGGATGAACTTCAACAATTGTCTGGCGTAAAAATAAAATCCTAACCCTAACAAGGGAAATTAGGGATAGTGTTAAATCCAAGGAAGCGGCATATAAATTGGCCAGAAAAAGCAACAAACCTAAGGACTGGGAAAAATTTAGAATTCAGCAGAGGAGGACAAAGGGTTTAATTAGGAGGGGGAAAATAGAGTATGAGAGTAAGCTTGCAGGGAACATAAAAACTGACTGCAAAAGCTTCTATTGGTATGTGAAGAGAAAACGATTAGCGAAGAGAAATGTAGGTCCCTTGCAGTCAGAACAGGTGAATTTATAATGAGGAACAAAGAAATGGCAGACCAATTGAACAAATACTTTGGTTCTGTCTTCACTAAGGAAGACACAAATAACCTCCCGAAAATATTAGGGGACCCAGGGTCTAGCGAGAAGGAGGAACTGAAGGAAATCTTTATTAGTCAGGAAATTGTGTTAGGGAAATTGATGGAATTGAAGGTCAATAAATCCCCAGGGCCTGATAATCTGCAACCCAGAGTACTTAAGGAAGTGGCCCTAGAAATAGTGGATGCATTGGTGACCATTTTCCAACAGTCTATCGACTCTGGATCAGTTCCTATGGACTGGAGGGTAGCTAATGTAACTCCACTTTTTAAAAAAAGGGAGAGAGAAAACAGGGAATTATAGACTTGTTAGCCTGACATCAGTAGTGGGGAAAATGTTGGAATCAATTATTAAAGATGTAATAGCAGCGCATTTGGAAAGTAGTGACAGGATCGTTCCAAGTCAGCATGGATTTATGAAAGGGAAATCCTGCTTGACAATTCTTCTAGAATTTTTTGAGGATGTAACTGGTTGAGTGGACAAGGGAGAACCAGTTGATGTGGTGTATTTGGACTTTCAAAAGGCCTTTGACAAGGTCCCACACAAGAGATTAGTGTGCAAAATTAAAGCACATGGTATTGGGGGTAATGTATTGACGTGGATAGAGAAATGGTTGGCAGACAGGAGGCAAAGAGTAGGAATAAATGGGTCCTTTTCAGAATGGCAGGCAGTGACTCATGGAGTGCCGCAGGGTTCAGTGCTGGGACCCTAGCTACTTACAATATACATCAATGATTGGGACGAAGGAATTGAATGTAATATCTCCAAGTTTGCAGATGACACTAAGCTGGGCGGCAGTGTGAGCTGTGAGGAGGATGCTAAGAGGCTGCAGGGCGACTTGGACAGGTTAAGTGAGTGGGCAAATGCATGGCAGATGCAGTATAATGTAGATAAATATGAGTTTATCCACTTTGGTGGCAAAAACAGTGAGGGAGAACACTATCTGAATGGTGAAAGATTAGTAAAAGGGGAGGTGCAATGAGACCTGGGTGTCATGGTACATCAGTCATTGAAAGTTGGCATGCAGGTACAGCAGGCGGTGAAGAAGGCAAATGGCACGTATTGGCCTTCATAGCGAGAGGATTTGAGTATAAGAGCAGGGAGGTCTTACTACAGGGCCTTGGTGAGGCCAAACCTTGAATATTGTGTACAGTTTTGGTCTCCTAATCTGAGGAAAGACATTCTTGCTATTGAGGAAGTGCAGTGAAGGTTCACAGACTGATTCCCGGGATGGCAGGACTGACATATGAAGAAAGACTGGATCGACTAGGCTTATATTCACTGGAATTTAGAAGAATGAGAGGAGATCTCATAGAAACATAAAAAATTCTGATGGGATTGGACAGGTTAGATGCAGGAAGAATGTTCCTGTTGTTGGGGAAGTCCGGAACCAGGGGTCACAGTCTAACGATAAGGGGTGAGGAGAAACTTCTTCACTCAGAGAATTGTGAACAGAAAGTTGTTGAGGCCAGTTCGTTAGCTATGGCCCTTATGGCTAAAGGGACCAAAGGGAATGGAGAGAAAGCAGGAATGGGGTACTGAAGTTGCATGATCAGCCATGATCATATTGAATGGTGGTGCAGGCTTGAAGGGCCGAATGGCCTACTCCTGCATCTATTTTCTATGTTTCTATGTCCTTGGCAATGGTTTATAGTAGTTTTCCCATCACTGACGTTAGACTGATTGCCCATTACCATAGAGGTTTACTTAGAATCATAGAAATTTACGACACAGGAGGCCATTCAGCCCATCGTGTCTGTGCCGGGTTTATCCCACCTCTTTTTTTGAGCAACATTTGCAATCCTCCAGTCCTCTGGCACCACTCCAATATTCAAGGAGGATTAATAATTCAGGGTAGAACTTAAGCCATCTCCATCTTAGCTTTCCTCAGCAACCTAGGATGCATTCCATCTGGACCAGCAGAAGCAGCATGCTAAGCAACCCCACAACCAATGGATCAGGTCAAAGATATACAGTCCTGCCACATCCAGTCGTGAATAGTGGTGGACAATTGAACAACTCACGGAAGGGGTCAGCTCCATGAATATCCACATCCTCGACAACGGCAGAGCCCAGCAGGAGTGTAAAAGACAACATGTTCACCTAGAAGTGTCAAGTGGATGATTCATCTCAGCCTCCTCCTGAGATTCCCACCATCACAAATGCCAGTCTTCAGCCAATTTCAATCACTCCACGTGCTATGAAGAAATGGCTGAGCACATTAGATACAGTAGGTTATGGACCAGACAACATCTCGGCTGTCGTGCTGAAGACTTCTGCTCCAGAACTAGCCGCGCCTCTAGCCAAGCTGTTCCAGTACAGCTACAACACTGGCATCTACTCGGCAATATGGAAAATTGCCCAGGTGTGTCATGGCCACAAAAAGCAGGACAAATCCAATCCAGCCAATGACCGCCCCATCGGTCTACTCTCAATCATCAGCAAAATGATGGAAGGTGTCGTCTACAGTGCTATCAAGCGGCACTTATTCACCAATAACCTGCTCACCGAGGCTCAGTTTGGGTTCCACCAGGACCACTTGGCTCCAGACCACATTACAGCCTTGGTCCAAACATGGACAAAAGAGCTGATTGCAGAGGTGAAGCGAGAGTGACTGCCCTTAACATCAAGGCAGAATGAGTGTGTGGCATCAAGGAGCCCTGGTAAAATTGAAGTCAATGGGAAAACTCTCCCTGCATGAGTCATACCTAGCACAAAAGGAAGAAGGTTGCAGTGGTTGGAGGCCAATCATCTCAGCCACAAGACATCGCTGCAGGAGTTTCTTAGAGCAATGTCCTAGGCCCATCTTCAGCTGCTTCATCAATGACCATCCCTTCATAAGGTCAGAAGTTGGGATGTTTGCTGATGATTGCACAGTTTTCAGTTCCATTCGCAACTTCTCAGTTAGTTAATGAACCAGTCCAAGCTCACTTGCAGCAAGATCAGCCTTGGGCTGATTAGTGACAAGTGACATTTGTGCCACACAAGTGCCAGCCAATGACCATCTCCTACAATAGAAAGTCTAACCACCGCCCCTTGATATTCAACGGCATTACCATCGCCAAATTCCCCACCACCAATATCCTGGGGGGGTCACCATTGACCAGAAACTTAACTGGACTAGCCACAAATACTGTGGCAGCAAGAGCAGGTCAGATGCGATGTATTCTGTGGCTAGTGTCTCACCTCCTGACTCTCCAAAGCCTTTCCACCACCTACAAGGCACAAGTCAGGAGTGTGATAAAATACTCTCCACTTGGCTGGATAAGTGCAGCTCCAACAACACTCAAGAAGCTCGACATCATCCAGGACAAAGCAACCCGCTTGATTAGCATCCCATCCACCACCTTATACATTCATGTCCTCCATCACTGGTGCACTGTGGCTCAAGTGTGTACCATCTACAGGATGCATTGCAGCAACTCGCCAAGGCTTTTTCAGCAGCAGCTCCCAAACCCATGAGCTCTACCACCTAGAAGGGCAAGGGCAGCAGGCACATAGGAACACCATCACCTGCAAGTTCCCCTCCAAATTACACACCACCCTGATTTGGAAATATATCGCCTTTCCTTCATCGTCGCTGGGTCAAAATCCTGGAATTCCCCACCTAACAGCACTGTGGGAGTACCTTCACCTGTGGGACTGCTGCAGTTCAAGAAGGCAGCTCAATACCACCTTCCCAAGGGTAGCTAGGGATGGGCAATAAATGCTGGCCTTGCCTCCACCTGAAGAATTAATAAATATATATATATTTTTTTTTAAAATGAGAGAGCATTCTGTGTTGGTCCTACCAACATGCATATCAGTAGTGAGCGCGCTCTCTGAACTCAGGAGCAAGAGCGCTGCCTAATAAGCTTCATAGTCCAGCGTGTCCTTTACTACCACAGGAAACAAGTATATAAGACACACACATATGCACACATGGGAAAAAACTCAAACAAGAATAGCAGCAACAGGAAGTGAAAGCATTCAGTGGGGTTCCCCACAGCCATGGTCATTGAATCACATTCGATTTTGTCACATTAAAAAGGAACTAATGTAGTTTTATAAACTTTCCAAAAAATACATAAAAGCAGCATCTTGAGCATAACCTTCCCCTTTATAGGGTGATCAAAATAACTGGCAACCTCAAAAAGAATATCTGCATAAATACATTGAAAGAAAACATACACAATGCACTGAACATGTTTGAGTTATGTGCTAAAGTCTCCAGGTAACCCACTGTTACATTTGATGAAATATTATTCTTGGGTCCAGTAACTCGGGCCACTCCCGAAGGAGTCTGTGCTCCCTACAACCCAGAGTGGTCCTTCACTTCCAAAATATCTAATACATTACGTCCTACCACATGGTTTTCAAAAATAATTAGCAGAGTGTGCCTTGGGCTTTAAACTACCAGAATGGTTGAACAGTAAACAAATAAATGACCAGTACTAAATGTAACCAGTATATTTATATTAATTATAATTTGTTGGTCTTCTAGGAATAACGAGCTAAAATTGACCCATGAAACACAGTCCCCATCCATGGCTGTTTCTTGTTCCATAGTTTTTGGCCTTCCCGTTATTATTGGCTTCAGAATGAATGCTGCCTTGGTGCAATACTACAGCTCCAAGATATAGCTCCAATTTCCTTTGAAGAAATCCTGAACAAAAAGGCATTAAAACCCTTGTGTCCTTTTATCTCAGAGCTGCAAATCAAAATTCTTTAAAAGATCCATCTGATCACTGTGGATATCAACAGTTTGGAACTCAATAGACCAGGCAATCAGCCACAGAATTACCAGTTACATTGCATGTCCCGTTAATGCCCTTATAGACAACCTGTCTACATTTGGTGCTGTCGTCCGTCAAATAGGCTGGCCTTTTTCAGTTAAACAAACTGAGAGGTTTTTTTTAAACCTTATGTATATCTGATGGCAAAACGAGAAGAAATTAAAATATACTACAGATAAAAGCATTCCATGCTCCATTTTGTCATACCCACTGCCAGCTATTTCAGGCAGCTTCATCCAGCTCAACGGTACCCGAGTAATTCACAGAATCAGTTGATATGAAGTAAGTTTTGAGCTCATCAAAAGCTACTTTCAGTGGGAGGGAAGAGGCCGGGCAGTGCTTGGGATTTACTTCTGGGACCTATACTCTCTGGGGTTTAGAGAATGAGAGGTGATCTGAGGGGGATTGTCAGAGATTGCTGAGGGGTTGTTTCCCCTGGCTGGGGAGTCGAAAACCAGGGGGCATTGTCTCAGGATAAGGAGTCAGCCATTTAAGACTAAGATGAGGAATTTCTTCACTCAGAGGGTTGTGAATCTTTGAAATTCTCTACCCCAGAGAGCTGAGGATGCTCAGTGGTTGAGTATATTCAAGACCGAGCTCAATCGATCTTTGGATCAGCCATGGTTTTATTGAAGGTGGAGCAGGCTCGAAGGGCTGTATGGCCTATCCCTGCATATATTTGTTATGTTCTTAACTCCAATTCAAACTTTAGAGATACCCCTCTACTTGCTAGCTGTGCAAAATGAGTTTGGTTTAATCTCAGTCCAGACTCAATAAACACAAGTTCACAGTAAAACGCTGATCAACATTAATATAAAATTTAAAATTTTGCCTGCGTTTATGTCATTGTCAACCGATTGTGTGTGGAGCCACACCTACCCTTTATTCAGTTGCTCATCATGCTGCTGTTCCTGCTGCCTCCTACGATTCTGTGCCCTCCAGCACTTCGAGCAGTAGCCCTGCCAGGCCGGATTTCCATAGTAACCACAGTTATCACGACACATCAGTTCGGACTGGTCAACATGAATTCCTCGGGGCTCTATTTTCGCACTCATCCTGAAGATAAGGAAGAGAAAGAAAAATCACGGCCTAAGTTGTGGCTTCCCTCGACGAATGTCTGTCCCACCTGTAACAGGGTCTGTGGCTCTCGTATTGGACTGTTCAGCCACCAAAGAACTCACTTTAGGAGTGGAAGCAAGTCTTCCTCGATTCTGAGGGGCTGCCTATGATGATATACAGCTTTCAAATGCTCCCTCGAGTTTTTTGCAGGTCCATCTTACTTTCCTAAAAAGGTAGCAACCCTTTCTGGATATGAACAGCACTCAAGATCTTGCTGTGGCCATTCTCCATGTAGCAGCCTAACTATTGAGGATCAAGTTGCCTTCAATAATGAGGTGGTATTACATCGAATGACCAAACATAAGATTTATGAATAGCAATTCTGAGGGACACTGAGGAAAATTGCAGTTACTCAAATGCCACCCTCATTATCAGCTAATACAGCACCAATCAGGAGCCCGGAACATTCTGAACTATCTGGCTCACCTCCAGACTAGGTGGCAGATTTATCAACACCTACTGGAGAAAACGTGCTTTCCAACACTCCAGTTGTATTTATGGCTCATGGCGGAGTGAGGAGAGGGTTATTGATTCTCAGCTCCAAATCCTCATGTCTGGATAGTATTACTGGCCCTAATTTTAAAATAATAAAAGAAAGACTTGCATTTATATAGCCCCCTTCATGATCTCAGGACGTCCCAAAGTGCTTTATAGCCAATGAAGTACTTTTGGAGCATAGTCACTGTTGTAATGTGGGAAACGCAGCAGCCAATTTGCACACAGCAAGCTCCCACAATGTGATAATGACCAGATCATCTGTTTTTGTTGTTGGTCGAGGGATAACTTCTCTGCTCTTCTTCAAAATAGTGCCATGGGATCTTTTACGTCCACTTGAGAGTGCAGACGGAGCCTCGGTTTGACAGCTCATCCGAGAGACGGGACCTCGGACAGTGCAACACTCCCTCAGCACTGCACTGGAGCGTCAGCCTAGATTGTTGTACTAAGGAGTTCTATGATGGATACATGATGTCATGGCACAGTGTCATGCACACCAATGCACCATCATACAATGCATTATGGGATGCAATCAGGAAAATATAGAGGACCTGCAGCAGAGGAACAAGACCTCATGGTTCTGGGTTTTGCTCAACTGATATTTGAGGCGGTTACACTACATGCCCGAGTATCATTGGATATCAGAACAGCAGTAATTGCAAGATGAAAAACTTTTAAACACGGATTAAGAACCACAGAATATTTGAAAATTCAAAAGAAAAAATATCTGATGATTCCATTTATTTTCTGCTGAAATAATTTATTTAAAAAAAATCAGATAGTATGTTAAAAACTTGAAGTTACAGTGACTTGTTGCTTCACTTGTGTGAGATATGTTGTGGCAAAAGAGACGATTTCCCCCCTTTACAAGACAGATTAGGATGAGGAAACTGATCCAGGAGGAACTTGCAGTCCCACGACCAAATCATCCCACTTTATTGAATGGTTGTAGGGGGGTTTCACCACTACCGTGCCCGGCTCCATTTCACTTGCTCCTTCTCCGTGTGAAGAGAACGTTTTGGCAGAAGTTTTAAATGGCCCGGATTTTACGGTGGTAATGACGGCGAAACTGTCAGCGTTGGCCGTCATTACCCCTCCGCTGGCATTCAAGGGTCGGATGTGTCAAGCCGAAAGATGCAGCGACGGGAACAACATAGCAGCTCCTCTCCGCCCCAGGAGACTGAGTGAGAGCTGTCAATCACCGAGACCCCGCAATCCCAGTCTGTCCCAGGTTTATCACTGAAGTGCTCGCAATTGCAAGTCCTCTTGACCGCCTCACTCCTCAAACCTGGCTAACCCGCTGCCTCTAACCTCCCCACCCCAGCATTAGAGCAATCCCACATCCCGAGACCCAACTCTAATCCCTTCCCACCCACCCCTCCACATCCCACTTACATTCCTGCAAATGATCACATCAAAGAATTGCCTCTCATCACCTACCCTTTGGATAGCCTCCACAAAACACAGGCTCGGAGGAAACTTCAGAGAAAGTGAAACTTCAATTTCTAGCCGGAAATCAATAGGAATGTAACGGTGGCCCGCAGTGTAGTCACTCGCACTGCGACTGACAGTCAATGTCCCAGAGTCTTACAAACAGGAAATTGCCCAATGTATATTAATTAGTAACAGCGTTTGGTTGTTCTCGGATCAGGCGGAAGCAGAGAGCTGATATTTACACTGGTTTAGCATTCTGCTAAATTCTGTTCCAGATTAATTTTGGAAAACAGTCTTTCCCTTTCAAATTGCATTTGGCCAAGATTTTATACAAAGATACCAAATCACCACATGATATATGAAACAGAGGAGTTGCAGTGTGTTGCAAGTCGAATATTAAAAGTGAATACAAACCCTTTAATCTACTATTAGCGGTCGCCTGATATAACCACAAGTAGCATGGGCCCTCTACATTGTCCCAGGTCCTGTGTAATGAGACAAGAAAAATAAACGATCTTCTAGTAAAAGATCCTCTCGGAATGAGTGATCACAGTATGGTTGAATTTGTAATACAGATTGAGGGTGAGGAAATTGTGTCAGAAACGAGCGTACTATGCTTAAACAAAGGGGACTACAGTGGGATGAGGGCAGAGTTGGCTAAAGTAGACTGGAAACACAGACTAAACGGTGGCACAATTGAGGAACAGTAGAGGACTTTTAAGGAGCTCTTTCATAGTGCGCAACAAAAATATATTCCAGTGAAAAAGAAGGGTGGTAAGAGAAGGGATAACCAGCCGTGGATAACCAAGGAAATAAAGGAGAGTATCAAATCAAAGACCTATGCGTATAAGGTGGCCAAGGTTAGTGGGAAACTAGAAGATTGGGAACATTTTAAACAACAGCAAAGAATGACTAAAAAAGCAATAAAGAAAGGAAAGATAGATTACGAAGGTAAACTTGCGTAAAACATAAAAACAGACAGTAAAAGCTTTTACAGATATATAAAACGGAAAAGAGTGACTAAAGTAAATGTTGGTCCCTTAGAAGATGAGAAGGGGGATTAAATAATGGGAAATGTGGAAATGGCTGATACCATAAACAATTATTTTGCTTTGGTCTTCACAGTGGAAGACACAAAAACCATGCCAAAAATTGCTGGTCACAGGAATGTGGGAAGGGAGGACCTTGAGACAATCACTATCACTAGGGGGTTAGTGCTGGACAGGCTAATGGGACTGAAGGTAGACAAGTCCCCTGGTCCTGATGAAATGCATCCCAGGGTATTAAAAGAGATGGCGGAAGTTATATCAGATGCATTCGTTATAATTTACCAAAAGTCTCTGGACTCTGGGGAGGTACCAGCGGATTGGAAAGCAGCTAATGTAACGCCTCTGTTTAAAAAAGGGGGCAGACAAAAGGCAGGTAACTATAGGCCGGTTAGTTTAACATCTGTAGTGGGGAGAATGCTTGAAACTATCATTAAGGAAGAAATAGTGGGACATCTAGATAGGAATAGTGCAATCAAGCAGACGCAGCATGGATTCATGAAGGGGAAATCATGTTTAACTAATTTACTGGAATTCTTTGAGGATATAACGAGCATGGTGGATAGAGGTGTACCGATGGATGTGGTATATTTAGATTTCCAAAAGGCATTCGATAAGGTGCCACACAAAAGGTTACTGCAGAAGATAGAGGTACGTGGAGTCAGAGGAAATGTATTACCATGGATAGAGAACTGGCTGGCGAACAGAAAGCAGAGAGTCGGGATAAATGGGTCCTTTTCCGGGTGGAAATCGTTGGTTAGTGGTGTGCCACAGGGATCGGTGCTGGGACCACAACTGTTTACAATATATATAGATGAACTGGAAGAGGGGACAGAGTGTAGTGTAACAAAATTTGCAGATGACACAAAGATTAGTGGGAAAGCAGGTTGTGTAGAGGACACAGAGAGGCTGCAAAGAGATTTGGATAGGTTAAGCGAATGGGCTAAGGTTTGGCAGATGGAATACAATGTCAGAAAGTGTGGGGTCATCCGCCTTGGGAAATTATTATTTGAATGGGGAGAAATTACAACATGCTAAGGTGCAAAGGGACCTGGGGGTCCTTGTGCATGAATCCCAAAAAGTTAGTTTGCAGGTGCAGCAGGAAGGTGAATGGAATGTTGGCCTTCATTGCGAGAGGGATGGAGTACAAAAGCAGGGAGGTCCTGCTGCAACTGTATAGGGTATTGGTAAGGCCGCACCTGGAGTACTGCGTGCAGTTTTGGTCACCTTACTTAAGGAAGGATATACAGGCTTTGGAGGGAGTACAGAGACGATTCACCAGGCTGATTCCGGAGATGAGAGGGTTACCTTATGATGATAGATTGAGTAGACTGGGTCTTTACTCGTTGGAGTTCAGAAGGATGAGGGGTGATCTTATAGAAACATTTAAAATAATGAAAAGGATAGACAAGATAGAGGCGGAGAGGTTGTTTCCACTGGTCGGGGAGACTAGAACTAGGGGGCACAGCCTCAAAATACGGGGGAGCCAATTTAAAACCGAGTTGAGAAGGAATTTCTTCTCCCAGAGGGTTGTGAATCTGTGGAATTCTCTGCCCAAGGAAGCAGTTGAGGCTAGCTCATTGAATGTATTCAAGTCACAGATAGATAGATTTTTAACCAAAAAGGGAATTAAGGGTTACGGGGAGCGGGCGGGTAAGTGGAGCTGAGTCCACGGCATGATCAGCCATGATCTTATTGAATGGCGGAGCAGGATCGAGGGACTAGATGGCCTACTCCTGTTCCTAATTCTTATGTTCTTATGTCCAGATTCGCAGTCAGGGGCAGCTCAGCAATTCAGACCGAGAAAGCTGAGGTTCAGTTTCCAGTATTGGGTGAGCTGAGCTCGTCCTAGCCATGCTATCAGTAGCCTTGATATCTGGCACTAGGTCCATGCAGCAGAGCAGGTCTCCAGTTGTCTTGGTTAACCCTTGCCACTGGACCAAGACCTCGCTCTGTCAAGCCAGTGTGGTGGCTGATGTGCAACGGTCACCCCATGTTAAAAAAATCCACACACAGGCATCTTCCACCCTTCAATATGTGGCACAGGACCTGGAATATTAGGTCCTTCATTAAAACACCTGTGAACTCATCCTTTTTTGGTGTGGAAGCAAGTCATCCTCGTTTCGAGGGACTGCCTATGATGATGATGATATCTGGATAAGCTATTGATAATACTGTTATGTATATATGTAAACCTTACCCAAATGTAAGACTTGCTACCGGGGGCACACCTGTGGGAGACTTAAGGCTCACCTGTGCACACTGGGGCAAGCAGGTATAAAAGGTGATTCACCATGCTGCTTCCTCACTCTAGAGTCTGAAATAAAGAGACCAAGGTCACAACAGTTTGAGCTTGTGATATAGTCCTGTGGATTTATTCTGAACATAACAAATTGGCGACGAGTAACGGATCACGAACTTTCACGCGGTAATGGCTGCCGTTGGTATTCTTGAGAGATTTGTTGAGGGTGATGATTGGGAAGCCTTCGTTGAGCGGCTCGACCAGTACTTTGTGGCCAACGAATTGGACAAAGCTGAGATGGAGGCCAAGCACAGGGCGATTCTCCTCACCGTATGTGGGTCTTCGATATATGGCCTCCTAAAAAACTTGCTGGCACCAGTCAAAATAACGGACAAATCTTACGTAGAGCTGTGTATGCTGGCTAAGGAACATCTCAAGCCGAAGGAGAGCATCCTGGTGGCCAGGTGGCCGCTTCTACAAGCACTGCCGCTCTGAGGGCCATAACGTGGTGAGTTTTATCGCCGACCTAAGACACCTTGGGGGACAGTGCAAATTTGTAGGATACTTGGGGGAAATGTTGCGGGACTTTTTCATGCTTGGAATTGGCCACGAGTTCATTTTTCACAAGCTACAGTCTGCCGAATCCCTAGATCTGAGCAAGGCCACCACGATAGCCCAAGCTTTCATATCCACAAGCGATAATACGAAACAGATATCTTCACAGAATCAAAGCTCACAGGCGAGCACCGTGCACAAAATCATGTTTGCAGCAGGCACAACGGCACAGGGCAGGGCCCACATGGGTGCAGAGGCCAGACCTAGGCCGAGAGTGACTCAGAGTCCGCTGTGGAGCATGAATGTGTATCCATTAGCACCATGTTGGCGCTGCAGGGGCAGCCATAGAGCTCAACAATGTCGATTCAAGCCCTATGTGTGCTAGGGCTGTGGAATGATGGGGCACCTCCAGTGAACGATCCCTGACTCACCACGTGGCAGAGTCAGGAGAGGACGACCGATCCAGCGAGGATCACGATGAACGAGCAGAAGAGGCATTGAACCCGAGGATGAAGAGGAAGTATATGGGATACATACCTTCACCACCAAAAGCCCTCCGATAATCTTAAAAGTTGAACTTAATGGCACTCCAGTCTTCATGGAACTAGACACGGGGGCGAGTCGATCAGTCATGAGCCAGAAGGTTTTTGAGAAGCTGGGGAGCGACGAAACCAAGCTATCATGTATTCAACTATCATTGTAACCCATGTATAAGCTGACCTAAGTTGTACACCTTGAGAACATTGACCACGAGGGGCGAACTTGTGGGAGACACTCGTAACCTGGACTTTCAGGTATAAAAGGGGAAGCTCCACCCACCTTCATCACTTGAGGTCTTGGTAATAAAGGTAACTGGTCACAGAGTGACCTTCTCTCAAGTATGGGCCTCGTGTGCATTTATACTGTATAGTACGGACATATGATTGGTGACGAGAAACTGGGATTTAAACCATGGGAGCATGGCCACTAACAGCACAGAAGAGAAGTACTGTGTTGGTGATGATTGGGACGACTTTATTGAGAGACTACAGAAAAGTTTTGTCACTAAGGAATGGTTGGGACAGGATTCGGCCGACAAATGCAGGGCTCATCTCCTGATGGTTTGTGGATCCAGAACGTACTCCCTGATGAAGGACCTTCTAGCGCCAGAGAAGCCGGCGGACAAGACGTTTGAAGAGCTCAGTAAGTTGATCGGGGAACACCTTAAACCGGCGAGCAGCATGCACATGGTGAGACACCGGTTTTACACGCACCGGTGGCGAGAAGGGCAAAGCGTTCCAGACTTTGTGGCAGATCTCCAGCGACTGGTGAGCCTATGTAAGTTCCCAGATGCATGCAGAGCTGAGATGCTGCGAGACTTTTTTATTGAGGGCATCGGGCATGCTGGGGTTTTCAGGAAACTGATTGAGACCAAAGACTTGACCTTGAAAGCGGCGGCTCTGATAGCCCAGACATTTATCTCAGGGGAGGAAGAGACCAGAATGATGTATGAGAAAAATCTTGGCTCAAATGCGGCAAATGACCAGGAAGTCAACATTGTTAACGCGGCACACAGTTCTCTAGGCAGACAAGGGCAATCGGACATGCCCCAGCATGCAGTCGAACCCAAAGGGGGAATTCAACAGAGACAATGGCTAGCTGAATGGCGATTCATGCCATCACAATGCACAATGTGGCCAGTAATGCAGCCATCAACACCTGTTACTGGTGCGCTTAAGGACAGTTACAGAGACAGTCAGAGACGATCGACTGGTAATGGACCTTTTGTTTCCAACAATGGGGCCTCTAGCTCATGTTGGAGGTGTGGAGGCAAACATCCAGTCAGAGCTTGCAGGTATCAGCAATATACCTGCAGAAACTGCAACGTCAGCGGTCACTTGGCATGTATGTGCAGGAAGCCTGCAGCCAGGTTGATGTACGAGGAGGACGGGCCCGATGTAAGCCCTACGAGGCCAAATTAATACTGGGGGAAATCGCTGGAAGCTGAAGTTCAGCGAGTTCATGTGGAGCACATATACAGTTCATATACCAGGACGCCACCAATAATGATGAAAGTGTTCCTCAATGGCATCCCAATATTAATGGAGCTAGACACGGGGGCCAGCCAGTCCCTGATGAGTATCAAACAGTTCGAAAGGTTGTGGGTGTCCAAGGCCAGGAGGCCAAAATTATTGTCGATTGACGCACAGCTACGGACATATACAAAGGAGATCATTCCGGTGCTAGGCAGCGTCACGGTAGTTGTGACCCACAAAGATTCGGAGAACAGGTTGCCACTCTGGATTGTCCCGGGGGACGGTCCCGCACTGCTGAGGAGGAGTTGGCTTGCTGTCATGAACTGGAAATGGGGCGATGTCAATGCAATTTCTTCTATTGACACAAGTCCTGGACAAATTTGACTCATTATTTCAACCCGGCATCGGCACTTTCATGGGGACCAAGGTAGTGATTCACATAAACCCGGACGCCAGGCCAGTACACCACAAGGCCAGAACGGTGCCGTACGTGATGCGGGAAAAGGTAGAATGCGAATTGGACCGCCTGCTGAGGGAAGGCATCATCTCACCAGTCGAATTCAGTGACTGGGCGAGCCCAATCGTGCCGGTGCTCAAGGCGGATGGGTCGGTCAGGATCAATCGGGTGTTACTCCAAGACCAGTACCCGTTACCGAGGGCAGAGGATCTCTTTGCGACGCTATCCGGTGGCAAACTTTTTTCAAAATTGGACCTGACCTCAGCTTACATGACCCAGGAGCTGGCGAGTGAGTCGAAGAAGCTGACCACCATCACGACACACAAGGGGTTGTTTGAGTATTACAGATGTCCGTTCGGGATTCATTCGGCCGCCGCGATCTTTCAGCGAAATATGGAAAGCCTCCTCAAGTCGATTCCAGGGACGGTGGTTTTTCAGGGCGACATCCTCATCACGGGTCACGATACTGAAGAACACCTCCACAACCTGGAGGAGGTGCTACGCAGACTGGACTGGGTAGGGCTGTGACTGAAAAAGGCGAAATGCGTCTTCTTAGCTCCAGAGGTAGAATTCCTTGGGAGGAGGGTAGCAGCAGACGGGATCAGACCTACTGCGTCCAAAACGGAAGCGATCCAGAGAGCACCCAGACCCCGGAACACGATGGAGCTGTGTTCGTTCCTGGGGCTCCTGAACTATTTTGGCAACTTTCTTCCCAAATTGAGCACGCTGTTAGAGCCGCTATACGTGCTCCTACGGAAAGGTCGCGATTGAGTCTGGGGGGCCAGCCAGGAAAGGGCTTTTGATAGAGCACGCAATTTGTTATGTTCCAACAAACTGTTAACGTTATATGACCCGTGTAAGAAACTTGTTTTAACGTGTGATGCGTCGTCCTATGGGATCGGGTGTGTGTTGCAGCATGTGCATGCCAATGGTCAGTTACAGCCGGTAGCTTATGCCTCCAGTAGTCTGTCCCAGGCAGAAAGGGGCTACGGGATGGTAGAAAAGGAAGCGCTAGCATGTGTATATGCAGTAAAAAAAATGCACCAGTACCTGTTTGGCAGGAAATTTGAGCTGGAGACAGATCACAAACCCCTAACGTCCCTTTTGTCCGACAACAAGGCCATAAATGCGAATGCATCGGCCCACATACAGAGATGGGCACTCACGTTAGCCGCCTATGACTACACAATTCGGCACAGACCGGGAACTGAAAACTGCGCCGATGCACTCAGCAGGCTCCCACTAGCCACCACTGAGGGGACAACTGAGCATGATGCTGAGATGGTCATGGCTGTTTAAGTTTTCGAAAGCGAAGGCTCACCTGTGACAGCCTGTCAGATTAAAGTCTGGACAAATAAAGACCCGCTACTGTTTTTAGTTAAGAAATGTGTCCTGAATGGGGACTGGGCAGCCACGTACGGGGCATGCCCTGAGGAATTTACACCGTTTCATAGGTGCAAGGTTGAACTCTCGATTCAGGCCGAGTGGTCATGCCCCAGATGGGCAGAGAGGTGTTTATCAGAGAAGTTCACAATAAGCACCCAGGCATTGTCATGATGAAGGCAATTGCCAGGTCACACGTTTGGTGGCCAGGGATAGATGCAGACCTGGAACTTTGTGTTCGCAGGTGCAACACGTGTGCTCAGCTGGGCAATGCACCCAGGGAAGCCCCCCTTAGCCCCTGGTCCTGGCCCGCCAAGCCATGGTCACGCATCCATGTGGACTACGCAGGTCCTTTCATGACAAAAATATTTTTGGTTGTAGTAGACGCCTACTCCAAATGGATTGAGTGTGCCATTTTAAATTCAAGCACATCCTCTGCCATGGTAGAAAGTCTATGGGCAATGTTCGCCGCCCATGGTCTACCGGATATCTTGGTCAGCGACAATGGCCCATGCTTCACAAGCACTGAATTCCAGGACTTCATGGCAGGCAATGGAATCAACCATGTCAGAACGGCACCGTTCAAGCCGGCCTCAAACGGCCAGGTGGAACGAGCAGTGCAGATAATCAAACAGGGGATGCTCAGAATCCAAGGGGGTTCCCTACAAAGCCGCTTATCACGCCTCCTGTTGGCCAATAGATCCCGACCACACTCGCTCACAGGGGTTCCACCCGCAGAGCTGCAAATGAAAAGGATGCTCAAAACCAGGTTATCCCTTATACACCCTACTATGAAAGAAATTGTTGAGAGCAGGCGTCAGTCACAATGTGACTAGCATGACAGGAATGCGAGGGCGCGATGTATTGATGTCAATGACCCTGTCTTTGTCCTTAATTACGCTGCAGGGCCCAAATGGCTTGCAGACACTGTGATTGCCAAAGAGGGGAATAGGGTTTTGGTAGTTAAACTCACCAATGGACAAATCTGCCGCAAACACGTGGATCAAACTAAAAGGAGGTTCAGCAACCCCATAGAAGAAGCAGAGGAAGAACACGACGTAGAGTTTACTCCATCACAAGTGACCGAACACCGGAACCAAGTGGGGGAGAGCCCAGTCACTGTGGGCAGTCAGGACAGGCCTGAGGCACCACAAACAGCAGACACTCAGGCCAGCGCCCAACAACCGGAGCCCCAACTCAGGCACTCTACAAGGGAGCGTAAACCACCAGAGAGACTTAACCTGTGATCCCAATAAGACTTTGGAGGGGAGGTGATGTCGTGTATTCAACTATCATTGTAACCCATGTATAAACTGACCTAAGTTGTACACCGTGAGAACACTGACCACAGGGGGCGAACTTGTGGGAGACACTCCTAACCTGGATTTTCAGGTATAAAAGGGGAAGCTCCACCCACCTTTATCACTTGAGGTCTTGGTAATAAAGGTAACTGGTCACAGAGTGACCTTCTCTCAAGTATGGGCCTCGTGTGCATTTATACTGTATAGTAAGGACATATCACAAGCGACCCGAGCTGATCCCGATTCAGGCAAAGCTGCGCACCTACACCAAGGAACTGATGCCAGTTATTGGTAGTGTGGACATAAGAGTATTCCATGAGGGAGCGGTGCACGATTTACCACTGTGGATTGTTTCAGGTGATGGGCCAACGCTGCTTGGCAGGAGGTGGATGGGGAAGATTCGATGGAATTGGGAAGACCTCTGCGCACCCTCTCCGGTGAATGAGGCCTCCCTTTCCCAAAGGCCAAGCAAACCACTTCTTCCAGCTGAACCAGGCTTTGAAGTGCAGATCCATTTGCAGATCTCCGCGGCAAGGGCCGGGCCACCCACCACAACCACGAGAAGGTAATGCTCAACTGAGCAAAGCTACAGGTGCAGTAATCAACACCTGAAGCCGACGACCCCTTCGCGACGATGGAAGAGGCTCCAGGTCGACCATGTGGAGTGGGACTCCAGCCAAAATGATCCAAATGCGTCTTCCCAACGCCAGAGGCAAAATACCTGAGGAGGAAGATCACGGCAGTCAGCATCATGGACACGGACGAGAGGGCATCCAGACCACGGGACGAGTGAGCGTCCAGGCCACGGGACGAGAGAGCGTCCAGACCACGGGACGAGTGAGCGTCCAGACCACGGGACGAGTGAGCGTCCAGACCACGGGACGAGTGAGCGTCCAGGCCACGGGACGAGAGAGCGTCCAGACCATGGGACGAGAAGGCGTCCAGACCACAGGACGAGAGAGCGTCCAGGCCACGGGACGAGAGAGCGTCCAGACCATGGGACAAGAGAGCGTCCAAACCACGGAAGGTCACCACAACTGAACAGAGGAATGTTTCGCCAAGCAAGGAAGACGACTGGGTTCGGAGCAAAGGTAAAGGGGCGGCCGCGGTGGAGGCCAGGAACCCACCACGCTCAAATAAATTGTGTGCACCATGTAACCCGTGCGAGCGGTCTTTCGCAGCCAATGATGTACCATTGTATGGGGTTGGGAGTACCGTACAACAAGCCAAAGTAGCGGGCAAACACCAACCGGTCGTATCTGACAAAGTACTTGTAACAAGTGATGTGTTATCACACGGGGTCGGGTGTGTTGTACAGCAAGCAAAGGAGCGGGCGAACCCCAACCAGTTGTATATGTATCTAACAAAGCATCCATAGCAAGTGATATGTTACTGCACGGGTCGGGAGTGTTGTGCAGCAAGCAAAAGTAGCGGGCGAGCCCCAAAAGATTGAACATGTATTAAATAAGTTAAACAAAACAGCAGCCTGTGTTCACGGGACTAAAGAGACGTACAAAAGAGTGTCCCAATATGTGCTCAAGTCAGACAAGCTGCTCATCCCACAAGCTTGGGAGAGCAGAGATTATCGATGCATTGTTTCGAGAATGTCCAACACTGTCTGTGCACTGTAACTTGATCCGTCACGGGCCAGGCACAGAGAGCGGCACCCCTGCTCTCAGTTGGCCACCGTTCCCCACCCCCGGGGTGGAAACGGCGCAGCCTGCAGACCCACTCGCAGTCGTGGAAGTGCTAGAAAGCGAGGGGTCACCGTAACGGCCCCCCCAGCTTAGGACCTGGACCAGCCAGGATCCCAAGTTACCGCCTGCCAAAGGCGAACTGCTAGACGGGATGTGGCAACCGATCTGCCTCAAAGACGATAGACCCAACCCAATGTTGCAAAGCAAGGCAGGGTAGTTACACGCAGTCGGTGGTCCGGGACCCCCATACTATGGCCCAATGTCCACGGGGACCACTAGGCCTCCCGCCACCACCAAAAGTCTTAAGGCCATTGTGATGTATGTAGCACACAAATCACCGACTCCACACGGTCTGGTGTTAATCTAACTGCTATGACCTTGGTCCTTTATTGAACAGCTCCAAAGTGACTCTCAGGTGTGTGGTCAGCCTTTTATACTGCCCCTTGCAGGTACTTTCAGGTCTCCCACCACAGCACCCTCTGTGGTGGACCATTGTGCTTATTATACATTTAAGGTACCAGAACGATACACACATCAATACATAACATCTCACTTCCCCCCCAGGACACAGGACGATACACACATCGATACATAACATCTCACTTCCCCCCCCCAGTCCCAAAGCTGTTGCCGGGGATCTCGGCCTTGTTTGTCCAACGGAAGGCAGGTATGCATAGACAGTGCGTTTGTATGGTACATGTTATCTGGTACAGATGTTGCGTCAACGGGTTAGGGTTGTAACGGGCTGAGCAGTTACATTAAATAGTTAATAAATCCCAACTCCTCTGGGTGAGGTGCAGTGACATGGTAACGGATCCCTGCTTTCCTTATTAGCTCTTATCATTAATTGTACTTAATATCCATTATTTTACACAAACACAGTGACCATTCAGCATTAAAATATTAATTCTTATTATAAATCCGTCATCTCACATTAACATAGCTCATTTTAGACTCGCTCTTGCCTTACAAAAATCACTTTGTGGGGACCACTACGTGGTAAGGCCCTTTTAAGACTCCCATGTGCATTTCCTTTTTAAGGCGCCGTCTTGGATTCCACGAGGCTTCTCCTTGGGCGCCGCCATCTTTGATGCTCTGCTGCTCTGGACACGAGGCCACCGCCATCTTGCCCTCCGCCGCCGCAGCCTCCGCTCCCCTCCGCTAGCACCTGACTTGCCCCCTCTCCTGCGGCTGTCGTGGCCTCTCCAGCCGCCGCACTTGCCGCCTCCCCTGCGGCCTCCGTAGTGGCCTCCTCTGCGGCCGTCGTGGCCGCCGACCTCCAGCTACTACCGCCGCCCGGCTCTCCCTCTGCGCGGGCCCCTCCGATCCGCCGGCCATACTGGATCTCTCGCACCCCGCCCACAGCGCCCTGTCAGCTCACGGAGGCTGTGGGATCTCTGTGGCTTGAGGTCCGGGGCTGGGGCCTGCTCTGCTTGCCTGTGGGGGCCGAGGCTGCAGGATCTCTGTGTGAGATCCGGGCCTGGGGCTTGCTCTGCTTGCCTGTGGGGGGATTGAGGCTGCAGCTCCAGCTCGGTCGGCGCTGCTCTCTGGGGACCCGGGGCACGGCAGTACCCCGGGGAGCAGCAGCATGTGGAGTGGTGAAGTCTTCCCAGCTCCCACGGACCGTCCCCATCCACCTCCGGCCGAGGAGCGTCGGCCCATCGCCTGCAACGACCCACAAAGGTAAAGCGTGCGTCTCGTCCCCGTGGGATACCTGCACCTCGGCTCTGCCAAGAACAGGTATTAGTTCCCTGGTGTAGGTACGCAGTTTCGCCGTGACCGGGACCAGCTTGGGTTGTGCAGCTGGGTTTATCAAAAGTTTTCTGACTCATCAATGACGGACCCGAGCCCATGTCCACTTCCATATTCACTGGGACTCCGTTGATTTTTACTTCCCTTATCACTGGGGGCGAATCGTCGGTGCACGTGTACCGTCCCAACACCTCATCTTCTTCTGCCTGCTCCTCGCTGAACAGTGGATCATCCCCCATCTCCTCAGCCACATGGTGAGTCTGATTTCTTTTACACATACGCTGAAGGTGGCCTTTCGTGTGGCAGGTATTGCACGTGTACACCGCAAACCTGCACCGGTGAGCCCCATGGCTTCCTCCGCAGCGCCAGCATGGTGCTGCTTGATTGGCCCCCCTCGGCGGACTCTGAGTTCCAGGACCCCGAGGTCCGTGCTCTCTGCCCCGGGCAGATCCACGTGGTGGGCGCTATCCTGTGGACAGTGCCTGCCGGGTTCGAGACTGTGTGGATCATTTGTTTGGTGCTGCAAGTCGAGGTCATATATGCCCGGCTGATGGTGATGGCCTTTGTCAGAGTGACTGTGGGTTCCGTGGCCAGCAGCTTGTGAAGGAGGCCCTCGTGGCCAATCCCCATGACAAAAACGTCCCGCAAAGCCTCGTCAAGGTGTGCCCCAAAATCACACGGCGCCGCGAGTCTCCTGAGGTCCGCAGCATATTTGGTGACATCCTGGCCCTCAGGTCTGCAGTGATGGTAAAATTTATATCTGGCCGTGAGGATGCTCTCCTTCGGTTTCAACTAGTCACGAATGAGTTCAGTCAGCTCCTCGTGTGACTTGTCCCTGGCGCTCCCGGGTGCCAGCAAATCCCTGACGAGACAATAAACCTCATCGCCACAACTGGAGAGCAATATCGCCTTACGCTTCTCTCTCAGTGCATTCGTGTCCTCCGTCAGATCGTTTGCTGTGAAGTAGTTCTTGAGCCTTTTCGTAAAGGCCTCCCAATCATTGCCCACGGTAAAATCCTTTAGCGAGCCCAGAGTAGCCATGGTTGCGTGGAACTCGTCCACTTCCTTGTCGCCAATGTGGTGTATGTAGCACACAAATCACTGACTCCACACGGTCTGGTGTAAATCTAACTGCTGTGACCTTGGTCCTTTATTGAACAGCTCCAGAGTGACTCTCAGGTGTGGTGGTCCGCCTTTTATACTGCCTCTTGCAGGACTTTCAGGTCTCCCACCACAGCGCCCTCTGTGGTGTACCATTGTGCTTATTATACATTTAAGGTACCAGGACGATACACACATCAATACATAACAGCCATTGCGGCCATCCTGGGCTTGCCAGACCTCAGGGTCAGCGCCCAAATCACTAAACCTAGCACCACGCGTGCCATGATAGACTCCCCTCAGACCCGGCTATCCTGGGTGTTACGCAATCACCAGACCGAATCACTCAGAACCAAGCCTTCCGCATGCCATCAGCAGAGAATGCACCATAAGTGCACGGCCCCTCCATGCGACATCAGAATAAGTGCTGTAGACCATGTTCAGGGCCCCAGTCGGGCCACTAGCATCGCATTAGCCAAGGGGGGGGAATGGAGTGTATGCGATGAAAATGGAATGTTTGAATGCGAACCCATGTACCGGGCTGTCGAGTAAAGCAGTGGCACGAGACCAAACTGCGAACAACAGATAACCAGGAACCACACCGTAAGGACCTGGCCCCCAGTGACCGACCAACACAATCAATCTCGCCGTCAGCCACAAGGACGAACCCACCATGTCAACACTTCAACCCAGGCGATCAACCCAGGGGCGCGGGGCGCCACATCGCCTTAACTTGCAAATAATCTGCACAATAAGACTTTGGGGGGGAGTGATGTTATGTATGTATGTTGACCTTACCCAAATGTAAGACTTGCCACCAGGGGGCACACCTGTGGGAGACCTAAGGGTCACCTGTGCACTCTGGGACAAGCCGGTATAAAAGGTGACTCACCATGCTGCTTCCTCACTCTCGAGTCTGAAATAAAGAGACCAAGGTCACAAAAGTTGAGCCTGCAATATAGTCCTGTGGATTTATTCTGAACATAACAAATTCGACTGACCACTGTAAACAGCCAGCCCTTTCTGATGATGATTTTAGCTGTTGGAATTAACCCGTGGCACCACAGGATTTTCACATGTCTTCAACAAGCAGTCATAGATCACAGAATCAGGCTTCCTTCTCGGCTTAAACAATCAAGAATTTATTGAACAAAAGAATAAGTGTTGTGTATCTGTAAAGCATGCACTCCTATGTTCCACCACCAGGGAGTGCATCCCCTGAAGTCCCAAGGGATCCCAGCATCCCTTGGGAGCACTGTATACAAGCTGGCCCCTAAGGCCTGTTCCTCACTCTGGAGTGTCTTATTAAAGACTGAGGTCACAGTTACTTTAACCTCCCTGTGTGCAGTCTCATCTGTGTTAGGAACACAATAACTGACGACGAGTATACAAATCCAATGCAAAGATGCAGCAAACTGTGGGCATCCTGGAGAAGTTCTCGGAGGGTGAGGACTGGGAAGCCTATGTCGAACGGCTAGACCAGTACTTTGTAGCCAACGAGCTGGACGGAGAAGGAAGCGCTGCAAAAAGGAGAGCGGTCCTCCTCACAGTCTGCGGGGTACTGACCTACAGCCTCATGAAGAATCTTCTGGCTCTGGTGAAACCCACAGATAAGTCGTATGAGGAGCTTTGTACACTGGTTCGGGAGCATCTTAACCCGAGGGAGAACGTGCTGATGGCGAGGTATCGGTTCTACACGTGCCAGCGATCTGAAGGTCAGGAAGCTACATCGCTGAGCTAAGGCGACTTGCAGGACAATGTGAGTTTGATGGCTACCTGGAGCAGATGCTCAGAGACGTTTTTGTACTGGGCATTGGCCACGAGACCATCCTACGAAAACATTTGACTGTAGAGACACCGACCTTCAGTAAGGCCATTGCGATAGCACAGGCGTTTATGTCCACCAATGATAACACCAAACAAATCTCTCAGCACACAAGTGCTAGCAATGTTCATAAATTAACTGGAACTGTGTTTGCGAACAGAAATGTACAGGGCAGAAACCACGAGTCTGCAACTGCCAGCAGGTCTCAGGTGACCCAGATGACTCAGAGTCCGCAACAAAGGATGAATGCAAGGCAATTCACACCTTGTTGGCATTGTGGAGGCTTCCATTCAGCCTATTCATGCCGCTTCAAAGGGTATGTTTGCAAGAGCTGTGGAACAATGGGGCACAACCAACGAGCTTGCAGGCGAGCTACAAGCTCTGCAAAACCTGCAAACCACAACGTGCAGAGGAAGATCGGTCCATGGTTGATCAAAACAATTTCGAGCCTCAGAGAGAGGAGGCAGATGCTGAAGTACATGGGGTGCACACATTTTTGACGAAATGTCCACCTATAATGCTAAATGTAAAATTGAATGGCTTACCCGTATCCATGGAACTGGACACTGGCGCTAGCCAATCCATCAAGGATAAAAAGATGTTTGAGAGATTGTGGTGCAAGAAGGCACATAGACCAGTACTGAGACCCATCCACACGAAACTGAGAACGTACACCAAAGAGCTCATCACTGTCCTGGGCAGCGCCATGGTCAAGGTCACCTACGAGGGCACGGTGCATGAACTGCCACTCTGGATTGTCCCGGGCAATGGCCCCACACTGCTTAGAAGGAGCTGGCTGGGCAAAATCTGCTGGAACTGGGATGACATCCGAGCGCTATCACATGTCAATGAGGCCTCATGTACCCAGGTTCTTAACAAATGTCCTTCCCCTTTTGAGCCAGGCATTGGAAACTTTCCCGGGGTGAAGTTGTGGATCCACTCGGTCCCAGAGGCATGACACATTCACCACAAGGCGCGAGCGGCACTTCACATGATGAGGGAGAGAGTGGAAATCGAGCTGGACCGGCTGCAACGCGAGGGCATCATCTCCCCAGTGGAATTCAGCGAGTGGGCCAGCCCGATTGTTCCAGTACTCAAAAGTGATGGCACGGTCAGGATTTGCGGTGATTATAAAGTAACTATTAATCGTTTCTCGCGACAGGACCAATACCCGCTACCTAAGGCAGACAACCTATTTGCGACGCTGGCAGGAGGCAAGACGTTCACCAAGCTTGACCTGACTTCGGCCTACATGACGCAGGAGCTGGAGGAGTCTTCGAAGGGCCTCACCTGTATCAACACGCACAAGGGACTGTTCATCTACAACAGATGCCTGTTTGGAATTCGGTCGGCTGCAGCGATCTTCCAGAGAAACATGGAGCGCCTACTCAAGTCGGTATCACGCACGGTGGTTTTTCAGGACGACATATTGGTCACGGGTCGGGACACCGTCGAGCACCTACAAAACTTGGAGGAAGTCCTCCAGCGACTGGATCGTGTAGGGCTGCGGCTGAAGAGGTCGAAATGCATCTTCATGGCAACAGAAATTGAGTTTTTGGGGAGAAAGATCACGTCGGATGGCATTCGGCCCACAGACGCCAAGACAGAGGCTATCAGGAATGCGCCCAGGCCACAGAATGTCACGGAGCTGCGGTCGTTCCTGGGACTCCTCAACTATTTTGGTAACTTCCCACCGGGGTTAAGCACCCTCTTAGAGACCCTACATGTGTTATTGCATAAAGGTGAGAACTGGGTATGGGGAAAAAATGAAATAATTGCTTTTGAGAAAGCCGGAAACATTTTATGCTCCAACAAGCTGCTTGTATTGTATAACCTGTGTAAAAGACTTGTGCTGGCATGTGAGGCATCGTCGTACGGAGTCGGGTGTGTATTACAACAAGCTAACGTTGCGGGGAAGTTGCAACCTGTCGCCTATGCCTCCAGGAGCTTGTCTAAGGCTGAGAGGGCCTACAGTATGATTGTGAAAGAGGCATTAGCGTGTGTGTTTGGGGTAAAGAAACTGCATCAGTACCTGTTTGGCCTCAAATTTGAGCTGGAAACCGATCAGAAGTCCCTCATATTCCTGTTCACTGAAAACAAGGGGATAAATACTAATGCCTCAGCCCGCATACAAAGGTGAGCTATCAGCGTATAACTATACCATCCGCCACAGGCCAGGCACCGAGAACTGTGCGGATGCTCTCAGTCGGCTACCATTGCCCACCACGGGGGTGGAAATGGCGCAACCTGCAAACTTGTTGATGGTGGCGCAGCCCACAGACTTGTTGATGGTCATGGAAGCGTTTGAAAATGATAAATCACCTGTCACGGCCCGCCAGATTAGGACTTGGACCAGTCAAGATCCTCTGCTGTCCCTAGTAAAAAAACTGTGTACTGCATGGGAACTGGGCCAGCATCCCCATTGAAATGCAAGAGCTAATCAAGCCATTCCAGCGGCGAAAGGATGAGTTGTCCATTCAGGCAGACTGCCTGTTGTGGGGTAACCGCGTTGTGCTACCCAAAAAGGGCAGGGAGACGTTCATCTCAGATCTCCACAGCACACACCCGGGTATAGTAATGATGAAAGCGATAGCCAGATCCCACGTGTGGTGGCCCGGTATCGACTCTGACTTAGAGTCCTGTGTACGGCAATTCAGCGTGTGTGCTCAGTTGAGCAACGCGCCCAGAGAGGCACCACTAAGTTTGTGGTCCTTGCCCTCCAGACCATGGTCGAGGATCCATGTCGACCATGCGGGCCCGTCCGTTTCTCGGTAAGATGTTCCTGGTGGCGGTGGATGCTTTTTCAAAATGGATTGAATATGAAATAATGTTGGGAAGCACCGCCACCGCCACCATTGAAAGCCTGAGGGCCATGTTTGCCACCCACGGCCTGCCTAATATACTGGTCAGTGACAACGGACCATGTTTCACCAGTGCCGAATTTAAAGAATTCATGACTCGCAATGAGATCAAACATTTAAACCAGCCTCCAATGGGCAGGCAGAGCGGGCAGTACAAACAATCGAACAGAGCCTTAAACGAGTCACAGAAGGCTCACTCCAAACCCACCTGTCCCGAGTACTGCTCAGCTCCCGCACGAGACCCCACTCGCTCACAGGGGTGCCCCCGGCTGAGCTACTCTTGAAAAGGGCACTTAAAACCAGATTCTCGCTGGTTCACCCCAACCTGTATGATCAGGTAGAGAGCAGGCGGCAGCAACAAAATATAAACGATGGTCGCGCCACAGTGTCACGGAAAATTGATCTGAATGACCCTGTGTATGTGCTAAACTATGGACATGGTCCCAAGTGGATCGCGGGCACGGTGATAGCTAAAGAAGGGAGTAGGGTGTTTGTAGTCAAACTAGACAATGGACAAATTAGCAGAAAGCACCTGGACTAAACGAGGCTGCGGTTCACAGACTGCCCTGAACAACCCACAGCAGACACCACCTTTTTCCAGCCCACAACACACACCCAAAGGATCAACGACACCACCCCGGACCAGGAAATTGAACCCATCACGCCTAACAGCGCAGCAAGGCCAAGCTCACCCAGCAGCCCTGCAGGGCCAACAACACACCAGCCCAGCGAGGGCACAGCCAACACACCAGAACAGACATTTGTACCGAGGCGGTCCATCAGGAAAAGAAAGGCTCCCGACCGCCTCAGCTTGTAAATAGTTTTCACTTTGACTTTGGGAGGGAGTGATGTTGTGTATCTGTAAAGCATGCACTCCCATGTTCTGACACCAGGGAACGCATCCCCTGAAGTCCCAAGGGATCCCAGCATCCCTTGGGAGCACTGTATATAAGCCGGCCCCTAAGGCCTGTTCCTCACTCTGGAGTGTCTTAATAAAGACTGAGGTTACTGTTACTTTAACCTCCCTGTGTGCAGTCTCAGCTGCATTAGGAACACAATAATAAGTAAATAAATATTAGTAATATAATGCATACATACTTACAGCAAAGACTACCCTACTGGCTCCTGGAAAGAAAAATAATGAAAGGTCACAATCTCAACACTAAATTTTAAATGAGCATTTATCCAGCCAGTGATTTTTCTCGCTTATATTTCTCACCATTGCAGAACCTGACTTGCGTGTTGCAAAGATTCTCTCAACTCAGGCACGTAAGTAGCCCTCTGCCAGTTGTGGGTTTGAATAACTGACAGCCAGATTCAAAAATAGCTTCCAACCCTACACATGACTGGGGGGAAATGTATTGTGACTGGATTTAAAGGGACAGCCCCCAAGCCAAAACAACATTTAAAAATACTTAATTTGTGTTACAATTTTGTCAGCTGATTGCAATGTACCGGTGCTGGGAAGGGAAACACCAGTTAGTATTGCTATTGTAGATCAGTGACTCCTGCCTGAAAAGCATGTGCGTACGATTGGGTGAGGTACCCATGGTACTGCATCCTAGCAGCAGTCAATCCCTTCAGGAGTGTGGGAAGAAATTTGGAGAATGAAAAGTATTGAGAAAAAATTTGCAAGGCAGGAGCATCTGACACAGCATGAACGTCATGTGATGGTTAATGAGGCAGCGCTCATATCCAAACATGTTTCAGGAACTAGATCTGTTTGAAAACTTCCTTGATTCTTCAATAGATTAACTTAATTATCTAAACCCAGATCATTTTAACACAAGAATATAAGAAAGAAAGATTTGCATTTATATAACGCCTTCCATGACCACTGGAAGTCCCAAAGCACTTTGCAGTCAATTAAGTACTTTTGAAGTGTTGTAATGTAGGAAACACAGCAGCCAATTTGCACACAGCAAGCTCCCACAAAGTGATTATGACCAGATAATCTGTTTTAGTGATGCTGATTGGGGGTACCACTGCTTTTCTTCAAAGTAGTGCCATGGAATCTTTTACATCCACCTGAGAGAGCAGACGGGGCCTCAGTTTAACGTCTCATTCGAAAGATGGCACCTCCAACAATGCAGCACTCCCTCAGTATTGCACTGGAGTGTCAGCCTAGATTTTTTGGCTGAAGTCTCTGGGGTGTGACTTGAACCCACAACCTTCTGATTCATTGGTGAGAGTGTTACCCACTGAGCCAAAGCTCATATACATTGGTCATGTATATAATTAACTAGAGCATTCTTTAACTAAGGAACATTTTTTTTTAAGTCATCTTAACTGTAACAAATTAAACACGGATCATCTTGTGCAGAGCTTTTTTTTAATGTCCAGAGCCCAACTAAGTTGTGAAGAGTAAGATGTACGAGAAGAACAGGGAGTGACCCTGGGAGTCCTCAACATTGACTCCGGATCCCATGAAGTCTCATGGCTTCAGTTCAAGCCTGGGCAAGGAAATCTCCTGCTGATTACTACCTACTGCCCTCCCTCAGCTGATGAATCAGTTCTCCTCCATGTTAAACATCACTTGGAAGAAGCACTGAGGGTAGCAAGGGCACAGAATGTACTCTGGGAGAGGGACTTCAATGTCCATCACCAAGAGTGGCTCGGTCGCACCAGTACTGACTGAGCTGGCCGAGTCCTGAAGGACCTAGCTGCCAGACTGGGCCTGCAGCAGGTGGTGAGAGAACCAACACAAAGGAAAAAACAACTTGACCTCGTCCTCACCAATCTACCTGTCACAGATGCATCTGTCCATGACAGCACTGGTAACAGTGGACCAGAGTCCATGATCGGATCAGCCATGATCGTATTAAATGGCGGAGCAGGCTCAACGGGCCGTATGGCTTACTCCTGCTCCTATTTCTTATGCTCCCTGAATAGCCCCATCCTCAAATGATAACCGAGCCCAGCATGCGAGTGCAAAAGACAAAGCCAAAGCATTCACAACCATCTTCAGCCAAAAGTGCCGAGTGGATGATTCATATCCTGAGGTCCCCACCATCACAGAAGCCAGTCTTCAGCCAATTCGATTCACTCCATGTGATAAAGAAATGGCCGTGCGCACTGGATACAGCAAAGGCTATGGGCCCTGTCGTGTTGAAGACTTGTGCTCCAGAACTAGCCGCGCCTCTAGCCAAGCTGTTCCAGTACAGCTACAACACTGGCATCGACCCGACAATGTGGAAAACTGCCCAGGTTATGTCCTGTCCACAAAATGCAGGACAAACCCAATCCGGCCAATGACCGTCCCATCAGTCTACTCTCAATCATTAGCAAAGTGATGGAAGGTATCATCTACAGTGCTATCAAGTGGCACTTACTCACCAATAACCTGATCACCGATGCTCAGTTTGTGTTCTGCCAGGACCACTTGGTTCCAGACCGATTACAGCTTTGGTCCAAACATCGGCAAAAGAGCTGAATTCCAGAGATAAGATGAGAGTGACTGCCCTCGACATCAAGGTAGCATTTGACCGAGTGTGGCATCAAGGAGCACTAGAGAAATTGAAGTCAATGGGAATCAGGGGAAAATTCTCCACTGGCAGGAGTCATATCTAGTATTATATCTTGAATAAAGAGTCAGACTAGATACTGCAAGCTCAAAGTAAGTGTGACCGTAGTCCTTTATTACAGGTCTCAGAGTGCCTCTCCAACCTGTGAGGCCTCCTTATATACAGGTGCTCCCAAGGGATTGTGGGATCCCTTGGGACTCCAGAGGATAAGCCCTCTGGTGGTTAGACATGGTTTTTACAGGTTTACATACATAACAACACTCCCCCACAAAGTCAATAGTGTAACTATTTATAATGTGAGTCGATCTGGGGCCTTCCTTTCCCTGGTTGATCGTCTCGGTGCAAATGCTGGTTTTAGCGAGTCGTTTTTGGGCCCTCGCTGAGGACCTTGCAGGGCTGCTGGGGGTGGTGAATCCTGCTGGGCTGTTTCGTGGTCAACCGCTGGGTCGGTTGCCGCTTGTGTGCATGTTGGAGGGTCGAAAAAGTAGAGTCTATTGCGGGTTGTTCTGGATAGTCCGTAAATCTGAGTTTGGCTTGGTCCAAGTGTTTCCTGCAGGTGAGTCCATTTGAGAGTTTGACCACAAACACCCTACTCCCCTCTTTGGCCAAAACAGTGCCAGGAAGCCACTTGGGACCTTGTCCATAGTTCAACACAAATACAGGATTATTTATCTCAATTTCGCGTGACACATTTGCGCGATCATGATATGTATTCTGTTGAAGATCAGGGTGGACTAACGAGAGCCTTGTCTTCAGTGCCCTTTTCATGAGCAGTTCAGCGGGAGGGACCCCAGTGAGCGAGTGGGGTCTTGTGCGGTAACTAAGCAGGACTCGGGATAAGCGAGTGACCCTTCAGTTACCCTTTTCAAGCTCCGCTTGATTGTTTGAACTGCTCGTTCTGCCTGACTGCTGGACACTGGTTTAAATGGGGCAGATGTGACCTGTTTGATCCCATTGCGGGTCATGAACTCCTTGAACTCGGCACTGGTAAAGCACGGCCCATTGTCACTCACAAGGACATCAGGCAGGCCGTGCGTGGCAAACATGGCCCATAGGCTTTCAATGGTGGCAGCGGACGTGCTTGCCGACATTATCACACATTCAATCCATTTGGAATACGTATCTACAACTATTCAGAACATTTTTCCCAAGAATGAGCCTGCATAGTTGACATGGACCCTAGACCACGGCTTGGAGGGCCAGGACCATAAACTTAGTGGCGCCTCCCTGGGTGCATTGCTTAACTGTGAACATGTATTACATTTGTGCACACAGGACTCTAAGTCTGCATCGATACCGGGCCACCACCCATGGGATCTGGCTATTGCTTTCATCATTATGATGCCTGGGTGGGTGCTGTGGAGATCACTAATGACGGTGTCCCTGCCCTTTTTTGGCACCAAAATCCGATTACCCCATATGAGGCAGTCTACCTGTATAGACATTTCATCTCTGCACCGCTGATACGGCTTTATTTCTTCCTGCATCTCTAACGGGACACTAGACCAACTCGAGTGGCACACACAAATTTTTACTAAGGACAGTAAGGAGTCCTGGCTCGTTCAGGTTCTAATCTGTCGGGCGGTAACGGGTGATTGCTCACTCTCGAATGCTTCCATTACCATAACTAAATCTGCGGGCTGTGCCATCTCCACCCCTGTGGTGGGCAATGGCAGCCTACTGAGAGCATCGGCACAGTTTTCTGTGCCTGGCCTGTGGCGGATGGCGTAGTTGTATGCGGCAATGTGAGCTCCCATCTCTGGATGCGGGCCAATGCATTCGTATTTATCCCCTTACTTTCAGAAAAGAGGGATATAAGCGGCTTGTGGTCGGTTTCCAATTCAAATTTGAGCCCAAACAGATATTGATGCATTTTCTTTATCCTGTAAACACACGCTAACGCTTGCTTTTCGATCATACTGTAGGCCTTCTTAGCCTTAGACAGACTGCTGGAAGCATAAGCAACCGGTTGCAATTTCTCAAATACATTAGCTTGTTGCAATATACACCCGACCCCGTACAACGATGCATCACATGCTAGTACATAGATCGTACAACACAAGCAATTTGTTTGAACATAACACAGCTTCCTAGCTTTCTCAAAGGCATTTTCTTGGCTTTTACCCCATACCCATTCATCTCCTTTATGCAGTAAAGAGTGCAGGGGTTCTAACAATGTGCTAAGACCCGGTAAGAAGTTACCAAAATAGTCAGGAGTCCCAGAAACGACCGCAGCTCTGTCACATTCTGTGGTCTCGGTGTGTTCTTGATTGCCTCCGTCTTCGAATCGGTGGGCCTGATGCCGTCCACCGCATCTTCTCCTCAGGAACTCCACTTCAGGCAGCAGGAAAATGCACTTCGAGCATTTTAGCCTGAGCCCCACATGATTAAGCCGACTAAAAACCTCCTCCAGGTTCTGCAGGTGCTCGGCGGTGTCCCGCCCTGTAACCAAGATGTCATCCTGGAAGACCACGGTGCATGGGACCGACTTCAGCCAGCTTTCCATGTTCCTTTGGAATATCGCCACAGCCGATCAAATCCTAAATGGGCATCTGTTGTAAATGAAGAGACCTTTGTGTGTGTTGATGTAGGTGAGGCCTTTCGATGATTCCTCCAGCTCCTGCGTCATGTAGGCCGAGGTCAAGTCCAGCTTCGTGAACGTTTTCCTTCCCGCCACGTCACAAATAGGTCGCCTGCCTTTGGTAGCGAGTATTGATCCTGCAGTGAGAAACGATTGATAGTTACTTTGTAATCACCACAGATTCTGACGATGCCGTCTCCCTTGAGGACTGGAACAATCGGACTGGCCCACTCATTGAATTCGATCAGCAAAATGATGCCCTCTTGTTGCAGCCTCGATCTCTACCCTCTCTCATCATGTAAGGTACCGCTCTCAGGTTGTGATGGATGGGTCGCGCCCCCAGAATCAAATGGATCTGCACTTTTGCTCCTTGGAACTTCCCGATGCCTGGTTCGAACAGCAGAGGAACTTGTTTAGGACCTGTGCACATGAGGTGTCGTCGACGGACGAAAGCGTTCGGACGGTGTCCCAGTTCCAGCGTATCTTTCCCAGCCAGCTCCTGCCGAACAGTGTGGGGCCATCGCCTGGTACCACCCAGAGTGGTCATTCGTGCACCACTCCATCGCAGGAGACCTTTACGGTAGCACTGCCGATTACGGGAATCAGTCCCTTAGTGTACGTTCTCAGTTTAGTACGAGTGGGAGTCAGGACTGACCTTGAGGCCTTGTTGCACCACAATTTATCGAAAGTCTTTTTGCTCATTATGGACTGGCTTGCACTCGAGTCCAGCTCCATGGACACCGGGAGTCGATTTAATTCAACCTTCAGTATTATCGGGGGACACTTTTTTGTGGTAAATGTGTGCACCCCATATATCTCTGCCTCCTCAGTCTGAGACTCGTCATGATCCACCGTGAATCTGTCCTCCTTTGTAACATGGTGGTTTGCAGGATTAGCAGGGTTTGCAGCTTGCCTGCACATGCGTTGAAGGTGTCCCATTGTTCCACAGCCCTTGCAAACATATCCTTTGAAGCGGCATGAATGGAAACGATGATCACCCCCGCAGCGCCAACAAGGTGTTACTGGCCTTGTATTCACCACCCTTGATAGTGGACTCTGAGTCATCTGCGGACTTGCAGCTGCAGGTGTGTAAGTCCTGCCCTATACATTTTGATTCAAAAACAACGTTACTTTGTTCACAGTACTTGCAGCAGCACTAGTGTGCTGGGAAATTTGTTTGGTATTGTCACTGGTGGTGATAAATGCCTGGGCTATCGCTATGGCTTTGCTCAAGGTTGGGGTTTCTACAGTCAAAAGTTTGCGAAGTATTACCTCATGGCCAATGCCAAGTTCAAAGAAGTCTCTGAGCATGTGCTCCAAGTGTCCTTCAAATTCACAATGTCCTGCGAGGCGCCTTAGTTCGGCGACATAGCTCGCCACTTCCTGGTCTTCAGACCTCTTGTACGTGTAGAACCGACACCTCGCCATCAGAACACTTTCCTTTGGGTTTGGATGCTCCCGGACAAGTGTGCACAACTCATTGTATGACTTGTCTGTGGGTTTCGCTGGAGTGAGCAGATTTTTCATGAGGCCATACGTTGGTGCCCCACAAACGGTGAGGAGGCTCGCTCTTCGTTTGGCAGCATTCACTTCTCCTTCCAGCTCGTTGGCCACGAAGTATTGGTCAAGTCGCTCCACAAAGGTTTCCCAATCATCTCCTTCCGAAAATTTCTCCAGGATGCCCACGGTTCTCTGCATTGTTGCGGTGAGATTCGTCATCTGTATCTCGTCACCAGTTGTTATATCTTGAATAAAGAGTCAGACTAGATACTGTAAGCTCAAAGTAAGGTGTGACCGTAGTTCTTTATTACAGATCTCAGAGTGCCTCTCCAGCCTGTGAGGCCTCCTTATATACAGGTGCTCCCAAGGGATTGTGGGATCCCTTGGGGCTCCATAGGATAAGCCCTCTGGTGGTTCGACATGGTATTTACAGGTTTACATACATAACACCTAGCACAATAGAAGATGGATGTAGTTGGTGCAGGTCAATCATCTCAGCTCCCCAGGACAAAGCTGCAGGAGTTCCTCAGGGTAGTGTCCCAGGCCCATCCATCTTCAGCTGCTTCATCAATGACCTCCATCGTAAGGTCAGAGTGGGAATGTTCACTGATGATTGCATAGTGTTCAGTTCCATTTGCAACTCCTCAAATAATGAAGCAGTCCATGCCCAAATGCAGCAAGATCTGGATGACATTCAGGCTTGGGCTGATAAGTGACAAATGACTTTTGTGCCACATAAGTGCCAGGCAATGACTCTCTAACAAGCGAGAGTCCAACCACCGCCCTTTGACATTCAACGACATTACCATCACCGAATCCCCCACTATTAACATCCTGGGGGTCACCATTGACCAGAAATTTAACTGGACCAGCCACATAAATACTGTGGCTACAAAAGCAGGTCAGAGGCTGGTATTCTACGGCGAGTGTCTCACCTCTTGACTCCCCAAAGCCTTTCTACCATCTACAAGGCACAAGTGAGGAGTGTGATAGAATACTCTCCACTTGCCTGCATGAATGCAGCTCCAACAACATTTAAGAAACTCGACACCATCCAGGACAAAGCAGCCCGCTTGATTGGCACCCCATCCACCACCATCAACGTTCACTCCCTCCACCATCGGCACACCGTGGCTGCAGTGTGTACCAGCTATAAGATGCACTGCAGCAACTCGCCAAGGCTTCTTCAGCAGCACCACCCAAAACCGTGACCTCTACCACCTAGAAGGACAAGGGCAGCAGGCGCATGGGAGTAACATCACCTCCAAGGCCCCCTCCAAGTTACACACCATCCTGACTTGGAAATATTCAACGGCCTTACCATTGCCAAATCCCCCACCATCAACATCCTGGGAATCACCATTGACCAGAAACTTAACTGGACCAGCCACATAAATACCGTGACTACAAGTGCGGGTCAGAGGCTGGGTATTCTGCGGCGAGTGTCTCACCTCCTGACTCCCCAAAGCCTTGCCACCATGTACATGGCACAAGTCAGGAGTGTGATGGAATACTCTCCACCAGCTGTTCCTTCATCGTCGCTGGGTCAAAATTCTGGAACTCCCTCCCTAACAGCACTGTGGGAGTTCCTTCACCACCCGGACTGCAGCGGTTCAGGAAGACTGAGAGAGGCAAGAAGTTCCACAGTTTTGAGGTTGTGGGAAAGAATGAGTAGGAGATGATCCTATAAGTCTTCATTTCAACACAGTAATGATGTAGGGAAGAGGAGATACAGGATGCCATATTGCAGCTTAGGAAAAGCATTGACTGTAGTAGCATGGCTAAAATAGAGAAAGAAAGAGAGAAATTGCAGGTTGGAGATAAGAGAGGAATCATTATCAGGCAAACGATTCTTGCCTGTTGTCCTGGAGTGCAAGTTGTCACTTTAATCGTAAATGTTTTAACGGTAGATACCTGTATACTTGCTGGCCTCAATCACGCCTTGCCACTCAGTGTTAGGCTTCAGGACTGCTGGTTAGAGGTGACCTGTCAACTGTACAGAATCCTCTCAGTGTGACATCATGAATGGGGCTAATGCATTGTGGGCAGCAATCCCCTATTGATGATGCAACTGGGATGGAACTTGGGGGGAATTCTACACAAAAGGTTAGTCATTCTAAAGCAGCGTAGCAAGTAGTTAGAGGCACATTAGCAAATGTACCAGTACCTCTTTTATAACATAATGGAGCAATTCCGTCAAATACAAATCCCTTCTTTCTTTTTAAACCTTGTCTTTTTGACTTCTCTCCTCCCTGGAAAGTGTTGTCCCATGCTGGATAACAAATGCCACCGTTTGCATCAACCTGGCCATTCTTCATAGCAATCATAGAAAATTACGACACAGAAGGAGGCCATTCGGCCCATCGTGTCCGTGTCAGTCAAAAAAAGAGCTACCCAGTTTAATCCCACCTTCCAGCACTGGGTCCATAGCCCTGTAGGTCACAGCTCTTTAAATGCACATCCAAGTACTTTTTAAATGTGATGAGGGTTTCTGCCTCTACAACCTTTTCAGGCAGTGAGTTCCAGACTCCCACAACCCTCTGGGTGAATTTTTTCCCCTCATCGCCCCTCTAATCCCTCTACCAACTACTTTAAATCTATGTCCCCTGGTTATTGACCCCTCTGCTAAGGGAAATAGATTCTTCCTATCCACTCTATCTAGGCCCCTCATAATTTTATACCCCTCAATTAAATCTCCTCTGCTCCAAAGAAAACCACCCCAGTCTATCCAATCTTTCCTCATAGCTAGTTTTTCAGTCCTGGAAACACCCTCGTAAATCTCCTCTGCGCCCTCTCTAGTGCAATCACATCTTTCCTGTAATGAGGTGATCAGAACTGTACGCAATACTCAAACTGTGGCCTAACTAGTTCGAGCATAGCTTCCCTGCTTTTGTTTTCTATGCCTTGGCTAATAAAGGAAAGCATTCCGTATCCCTTTTTAACTACCTTATCGACCTGTCCTGCTACCTTTAAGAATCTGTGGACATAAACTCCAAGGTCCCTCTATCCCTCCATAACTCTCAGTATCTTCCCATTTATTGTGTATTCCCTTGCCTTGTTGGCCCTCCTCATATGAGCCCAGGCTGTTCATCAGCGTGGGTATCATGCCTGCCTGATCCTGCCCTCCCCCAACATCCACAGGCGCACTTTCCAGCAAAGGATAGTGATCCAGAACAGGATCTCCAGCTGATTTTTCTGCTCTCTAGCCCAGGGGCAAAGTCCAAATATGACACACTGGAGATTGGTTAAATCAGCACAGCCCAACACTGACACGTGGGACCCTCCAGGACTGTATGATGCAATACTATTATCATGAGGTGTGTTTAGTAATCAGGGTGACAGAAAGAATACATTCTCTTTAGTTGTTCTCCCCAGTGCACAAATAAAGCTCCAGAACACAAAGCTCATTGCATGAAATCAGTATTTAAAGAACAGGAAAGCTGGAGCGAAAAGATGGATGCAGATCACATAACAAAATGGTGGTTAACGTCTCCCCAGTGACTCATTTCATTAGTGCAGGAAAATAAAAAGAAAGACATGCATTTATATAGCGCCTTTCACAACCACTGGATATCCCAAAGTGCTTTACAGCCAATTAAGTACTTTTTTTTAAAGTGTAGTCACTGTTGTAATGTAGGAAACGTGGCCTCCAAATTGTGCACAGCAATGTGATAATGTGACAATGACCAGATAATTTGTTTTAGTGATGTTGGTTGTGGGATGTTGGCCAGGACACCGGGATCATTCCCCTGCTCTTCTTCGAATAGTGCCGTAGGATTTTTTACATCCATTGAGAGAGCAAACGGGGCCTCGGTTTTAACGTTTCATCCAAAAGTACAGCACTCCTTCAGTACTGCATTGGATTTTTTGTGATCAACTCTCAGAGCAGGACTCAAACCCACAACCTTCTATCTCAGAGGCAAGGGTGCTACCCACTGAGCCACAAGCCGTAGCTCATCATTTTGTCCTCCTTTGCCTCAAGGGCAATTAAAGCTCCCAACTGCTGTCGTGACAGTGATTGTCTAAATCAGCACAGATCAGGCATTGAAGTTGACAGCTGCATGGCTCAGTATACCTAGTGGTCCTTTTTCACAAACTGAGCCAGTGAGTGCAGTAACTTTTACAGAAACGTTCTATTTGCAAAATGTTACAATATTTGGACCCCACAAAGAAAGAGTTTACAGTAGTTTCAAACTAGTACCTATTTAGCCTGGGTCCACAAAACTGCTGACAAAATATCATTAATTAAGGATGGCTGATCAGAGAAATTGAAAAATTGGCACTGGCCAGTAGGGGGCACTCTGAGATTGACATACAATTGAGGGAGCTTTACCCTGCATCGCATTCTCATTCTTTTATTTCAAAGTCATTCTTTCACTTCAAAGTAATTCTAAATATCCAGCAATACGAGTTAAGAAATTTGAATGAAACTGCGCATTAAAACACTGCAGGAACACTTTTAAAAAATGGCATAAATCATAGAATCATACAGCATAGAAGGAGGCTATTCGGCCCATCGTGCCTGTGCCAGTAAAGCAGCAGAGCAACTACATTGAACTACATAGAATTTACAGTAAAGAAACAGGCCATTCGGCCCAACTGGTCTATGCACCACACAAGCCCCCTCCCACCCCTCTTCATCTCACCCTATCAGCATACCCCTCTATTCCTTTCTCCCTCATGGGTTTGAACTATTGAAGTGCACATGATTGAAATTGGAGCACTGCAGAAGCTGTCCAATACCATGTTCAGTCAGTTTGCGAAATACTTAGCGATTGTGGTTTACTTCCTGCTGACCACACATTCATCCACCAAACTACCAATTATATTTAGCACAGAGAAAGGTTCCGTCACAGCGTCCGCTTTAGTTTATCGACCGTTTCCTCAGCATTTGTGCATGTTTGATGATTCAGGCTGGTTTCTCCACCTCTGTCTGCTCTCGGGAACCTGCTGCTTTGAGCCTCTTCCCTGACTCTCACTCCCGCTGGCACGGCATTGGCAATCTGTGTGATGCTCAGCAATCCAAAGTCAGGGCTTCCTGCTCAACACAGGCAATGGATTCACGACTCACGTTTGCTGGCAGTCGCAATAGAGAGCTCATGCCCTCAAGAGAGGTTCACTGCCTCACCCTGTGCCTGTGTCTGATCGGCGCCCGGGTCAGAAGCAGCTGCTTTCTCTTCTGGTGGGAGGAAGCAACAGTGCTGAAAGCAGTTGGCAATGGATTCTGCTTTCAGCTCCTCCCATGAGCAATGGATCAGGAGGATTGCATGCTGAACATACAGTGAAAATGGCACACCAGCAACATGTGTGGCAATAACGTTCTGTACCAATTATTTCTTATGATGTTGTTTTCATGAATCACATCAGCGTCCATTTGCTGGGTCAGATGTCAGATTTAGCAATAAAACTATTAGCCATATCGTATTTAGACACAGGCATTTCAAGTGAGCTGTGCAGTTGTGAAGAGGCGAGGGTCCAATGGCAGCACGGGCCAGCCCATACTGCGATCTATGGATAGTAGGAGCATGTGTGCACACTAGGTCCGTGCAGCAGAGCTTGGTCTCCAGTCATCTTGGCACTGGGTCAAGATCTAGCTCTGTCAAGCCCGTGTAGTGGCTGGTGTACAACGGCCACCCCACATTAAAAGAATCCATGCTCAGGCATCTTCCACCCTTTGGTATGTAGTTCGGGACCTAGATTGTCAGGTCCCTCATTGAAACACCTGTGAACTCATGGTGTGGAAGCAAGTCATCCTTGACACGAGGGACTGCCTAATACTTTACTATACAATTGTCAGCTGTCAAGGTGGCGTTTCTGCATTGCAAACTTTGGTGAGAGTGATGCAACCAATCTCCAAAAAGAGCATTAGTCGTCAATGCCTTCTTATTCTTTTTTCTTTAATAGCTTTGAACAAAACATAAAATGAAAGGATAATATTATTTCTGGTTGTCCACAAAGCACTCCAGCCCGGCGGTGCCCACCAGTCACGAAAGGCCGACACTGCATGCTCCTTCTCCAGGGCCACCTGGGCATGGACAAGACCGCCGAACAGAGCGACCCCAGCCTGCAGCCCCCCACCCACCACTCCATCTTGCACCTATAGAGGGCCACCTTGCCCAGGCCCAGGAGTAGACCCACAAGTAGGTCCTCCCACTTACCCGCTACCTGAGCTGTGCCCTCCACCTCCTCCCCCCACCCTCAGCACCTGGTGGCTAAAAATCAGGAGCGTGGACTGAAATGGAGCCAGAAAGGCCTTCTTAGTGATAATGTAGGTTAGTGCAGAGTAACAATAACACAGGTACTTTTGGGGGAGGGGAGAGGAAGTGTAGGCTGGAATTCCCAAGGTTTCTGTTCTCCCCAGTCATGTCAGTACAAACCATTATGGCAATTGGTGCTTCACTTTTTTCCTGCTTGAGCATTTTTCATTGATGAAAGTTAGCATTCTGCCATTTTCATCAACATTAAAGATGTGTTGAGGCTGGTAAGAAGATAACATTTCAGGAATATCATGGAACCAGCTTTCTTGGGGAAAGTTTTTTGTGTGGGCCTAGACTTGATTTATATAAGAACATAAGAACATAAGAATTAGGAACAGGAGTAGGCCATCTAGCCCCTCGAGCCTGCTCCGCCATTCAATAAGATCATGGCTGATCTGGCCGTGGACTCAGCTCCACTTACCCGCCCGCTCCCCATAACCCTTAATTCCCTTATTGGTTAAAAATCTATCTATCTTTGACTTGAATACATTCAATGAGCTAGCCTCAACTGCTTCCCTGGGCAGAGAATTCCACAGATTCACAACCCTCTGGGAGAAGAAATTCCTTCTCAACTCGGTTTTAAATTGGCTCCCCCGTATTTTGAGGCTGTGCCCCCTCGTTCTAGTCTCCCCGACCAGTGGAAACAACCTCTCAGCCTCTATCTTGTCTATCCCTTTCATTATTTTAAATGTTTCTATAAGATCACCCCTCATCCTTCTGAACTCCAACGAGTAAAGACCCAGTCTACTCAATCTATCATCATAAGGTAACCCCCTCATCTCCGGAATCAGCCTAGTGAATCATCTCTGTACCCCCTCCAAAGCCAGTATATCCTTCCTTAAGTAAGGTGACCAAAACTGCATGCAGTACTCCAGGTGCAGCCTCACCAATACCCTATACAGTTGCAGAAGGACCTCCCTGCTTTTGTACTCCATCCCTCTCGCAATAAAGGCCAACATTCCATTCGCCTTCCTGATTACCTGCTTCACCTGCAAACTATCCTTCATGCACAAGGACCAATTGTGGAGCAGTGGAGGCGTGTCCTGCACAGTAGGAGCTGAGCTGCTGTGAGGAGAGGAGCTACCAACTTTTGCTCCTGCCTGGAGAGCCCTGAGAACAGCCCAGGAAGAGAAGGAAGGAAGGGGCTTCACCACCAACTTTCACCCAGAGGGAGAGGAGGAAAAGGCAGAAAACTTTTACTACTTTTTACCATTTCTGCAAAGAGTTGGAGAGAGGGGGAAAGACCAACAACAAACATCCAGTGTGGAAGGAGGGAGACTCTACCATTTCTACAGGTGGGTGTGGGTGCATTTCCCAAAAAGACTTTGTTGTATCGGTGGGGGGAGGAAATAAGACCACTGAGGGCCGGAACATCGCGGGGGGTGTGTGTGTGTGGAAGTGTGTGTGGGGGCCTTGCTTACAACTGGGCCCCACACCCAATTGAACCCCCCCCCCCACACCCAATTGCCTAGCCTGGGATAGCTGGAGCTACCAGGCTGAAGGTTTTTCTTAATCACCCTATTAACATCGTTAGGAGTGTGTGCCTGGTGGCTCGAGCTGCCCCAGGTGAAGACGTCTTCTCCCCTCACCCGAAGACCACCCCAAAGACTATTTGATTTTTGCCATCTGGGGATTGCACCCACCCACAGCTGCGAGGGGAGACCTGCCCTCGCAGTTCCCCCCACTTCCCACCCCCCTCTCTCTATCTCTCTCTCTCTGTCTCTCCCCTCTCTCTCTGAGACCCCTTCCTCCTAATTTAAAAAAAAAACAGAACAATTGAGACAACTGAGCATAGGGAGCAAGGCCCCTCCCCAATTGCCAACTAGGGGAGAGGTGTGCCTCGTTAAGAGCTCCTCTGCTCAGTCAATATACGAGGCCAATAAAGACCATTAAGGCCTGTGACTTTGGGGTGGGTGTAGCCCTTAAAGGGACCCCGTGATGGCGACCCCATCCACGCCGATGGCAGGGCCAGCAAGGACATATGCGCAGGTGGCAACCGCTTCCACGGCACCTCCTGCGCCACCCGCTGCCCTGCCACCATTCAGACTTATAACCAGGAAACACGGGGTCAAGAGCTACACTCACCCCACAATGAGCATGCGGGCGATGGCTGGGGTAGTCGGCCCCTCGGCCATTGTCGCAGCCTCCAAGATGTCTGGGAAGGCTGTGTTCTTCCTGGGGTCGGAGCGAGCGGTGTCCCTGGCCCTCGAAAAGGGGCTCACGGTGGGCGGGACGTTCCTGCCGGTGGATCCTCTCGAGGCCACCGCACAGAGGGTCATCGTGTCGAACGTCCCGCCCTTTGTTCCCGCTGAGCTCCTCCTCCCTCACCTACAACAACTGGGGGAGGTAAGGTCAGGGATCAACCCCATACCGCTCGTCCTCAGGGAGAACAGCCTGCGCCACGTGTTCTCCTTCCGCCGCCAGCTCTTTGTCCGGCTGGCGCGGGAGGACACGACGGAGGGTAGTTTTAATGTGGTGCACGAGGGGACTGCCTACCGCGTCTTCTGGACGTCGGACGGCGTGCGGTGCCATGCCTGTAGGGAGGTGGGGCATGTTCGTAAGAACTGCCCCGACTCCAAGGCCGCCAAACCACCGAAGGCGGCCAAGGCTGGCGCCGCCGCCACCCCTCCCCCTAGTTGCGTCCGCGTGCCGGGAGCCGTAGGTGCGCGGGCATCGTCGGAGGCCTTTGTTTTCAGGGCCTCCGGCGGGGAGGAGGGAGAGCGTCCGAACGGAAAGAAGGCGCGGAACAAGGAGAAACATCTAGAGGCGGGTCCCCTCAGTGCGCCAGAAAGATTGACCACCGCGCTCGGCCCAACCCAGCCACCGGCGAGCGCGGGGTGCCCTGAGCCCGTGCCCGAGCCCTTGAACAACACCGCAGAGGGCGCGAGCAAGAAAAGGAAAAGGGGGGGGCGGAGCGGGAGGCCTCGGCAGACATGGAGGTCTCCCTGCCTCCGCGCACCTCCAGCAACAAAAGGAGGCGCCGCTCCGTTGAGGGGGAACAACATCCCTCCGCGGAGGAGTCGGTGCCTGCCGCGTGTCCCGCGTCCCCCACCAGCGCCCCCAAGCAGCGCCGTAGGCGGGAGGAGTCTGTCCCCGGGGAGGGTGAGACAGTCGAGGCTGCCCAGCCTCTGCCTCCCGGGGATGGCGTGGAAGATCTGCCTGTCGTGGGGGGCGTGGGGACCGCGGAGGAATGCATTGCCGCCGGGCCGGGCGTCCCGGGGACTGAGGCGGGCGGGGCCGAAAAGGCCGAACCTGAGCCCACCCAGCCAATACCCAACTTCCCCCGGGAGTCGCTCGACCCGGCAGAAAATGAAACGAATGATTTTTATGACACTGTAGATGCTGGGCCGGGGGGTGGCAGCGGGGAGGGGGAGGAACACCCACCCTCGCCTCTTGCTTTGGAGCTGGAGCACTTGGGGAGCCTGGGGATTTCCTATGGCCGGGTCTCTCCTTGTTCCCCGGTTCCTGGGGCGGAGGGGGAACCCCTTCCGCTGTCATTTCCCGACCCAGCACCATTTTTAAAAGAGCCCAGTGGGGACTCCTCTGCCGACGATCCTGGGGGTGGGATCGGGGCAGTGCCAGGGCCGGTTGGAGCGGCCGGGTCATTTGCCGTGCCTTGTGCGGTCGATGGGCCGGCTGCTGGCGGCCACCTCCCGGAGGAGGACGGGGACTCGGTGGGGGACGCGGGTGAAGACCTAGAGACCACCGCCAGCGAGGCGGTGGATCTGCTCGCGGCCGCCGCCGAGACCATCCTCATTCCTGCAAAGGAACTCCGGGACTTTTTGGCCCAGAGCCGGGGTCGCTGCAACCAAGCCCGACTGGCCCTGGAAAAATGGTCCGAGCCAGAGCTGATCAAGGGGTCCGTCTGCGCCGCCGTTAAAACCTTGGCCGCGGGCGGGCCCTTGACAAAGGCGCAACACCTTGAGCTGCGCGAGCTCGAGGGACTCCTCGCTGGGCTGCGGAGGGAGTGGAGTTCAACAAAAGACTCCGCTCCCCCCCCCACAATAGGTTAAGGTAGAGGTTGCACTATGCTTTTGCCATGAAGATAACCATAGCCAGCCTCAACATCAACGGCGGCAGAGGGGCACGCCGTAGATTTGACAATTTTTCGCTCCTGCGGGAGGGGAAATATGCGGTGTGCTTCCTGCAAGAAACCCACACCGTTCCGGAAGACGAAGCCACGTGGCTCCTGGAATGGCAAGGAGAGGTCCGCATGAGCCACCTCACCGCCATTTCTAGTGGGGTGGCCATCTTGCTGGGCCCGCATTTTCAGCCGGAGATCTTGGGGGTCGAGGAGCCCGTGCCAGGCCGCTTGCTGCACGTAACGGTTCGCCTGGGGGACGTGCCGCTCCATCTCGTGAACGTGTACGCCCCTCAGCCCAGCCCGCAGCAAACGCGCTTCTTTGAAGAGGTGTCCGCTCTTCTTGGCTCCGTCGACGTCGGCGACTGCATTGTCCTCGGGGGGGATTTTAACTGCACCCTCGAGGCGAGGGACCGCTCCGGTGCCCCGCAGTGCATGACGGCGATGGAGAAGTTGAGGGACCTGGTCGGGTCCTTCGACTTGGTGGACGTCTGGCGAAATCTCCACCCCGACTCCAGCGCCTTTACTTGGGTGAGGCCTGGAGTTGGATGGTCTAGAGTCGACCGCCTTTACGTGTCTCGGGCGTACGTTTCCTGCGTCCCGGCGACCTCCATGCGGCCGGTGCCGTGTTCGGACCACCACCTGGTGTGGGCGGAGCTCGCTTCGCTCCGCGCGAGGACGGGGTCCGCGTACTGGCACTTTAACAACCGGCTGCTGGAGGACGTGCGGTTCCAGGACTCGTTCCGTCGATTCTGGTCCGACTGGAGAAGGAAGCAGGGGGGCTTCCCCTCCTTGAGGCTATGGTGGGACGTGGGCAAGGCTCACGTCCGCGTCTTCTGTCAAGAGTACGCGAGGGGGTCGACCAAGAGGCGGGCGGCCAGAGTCGGGCGCCTAGAAAAAGAGGTGCTCGACCTGGAAGCCCGTCTCGGTCAAGTCGTCCAGGACCCAGCCCTGCGGACGGTGTACGAAGCGAAGAAGGCCGCGCTGAAGGACCTGCAGCTCGTCGGGTCCCGAGGCGCGTTCGTGAGGTCGCGGATCCGGTTCCTGCGGGATCTGGACCGCGGCTCCCCCTTCTTCTACTCGCTGGAAAAAAGGCTGCTGGCCGACGACGGCTCTCTCGTCTCGGATCCGGAGGGCGTCAACAACAGGGTCCGTGAATATTACGGGGCTCTGTTCTCTCCGGATCCGTCCAGCGAGGAAGCGCGTAGAGTTTTGTGGGAGGACCTGCCGAAGGTCAGCCCGGAGGGCGCCGAAAATCTGGAAGCTCCGCTAAGCCTGGCGGAGCTGACCGGTGCCCTCGACCGGCTCTCGAGGGGAAAATCCCCGGGGCTGGACAGGCTGACCGTGGAGTTCCACAGGGCGTTCTGGGATGTCCTGGGGGGCGACTACGCGCGGGTCCTGGGGGAAAGTCTGGCGACCGGGGAGATGCCCCTCTCTTGGCGCAGGGCAGTCATCGTCCTGCTGCCTAAGAAGGGCGATCTCCGCCTCCTTAAGAACTGGCGCCCGGTCTCCCTCCTCAGCACGGACTACAAAATCTTCGCCAGGGCGATTTCTGCTCGCCTTGGTGCCGTGCTGGACCACATGATCCACCCCGACCAGTCCTACATGGTCCCGGGCCGGACAATCCACAATAACATCCATCTGGTCCGGGACCTCATCCATTGTTCCCAGGAGGCTGGTCTGTCGGTCGCCTTCCTATCCCTCGACCAAGAGAAGGCGTTCGACAGGGTGGATCACGACTATCTGCTCGGAACTCTGCACGCTTTCGGGTTCGGGACGCATTTCGTCGCCCGCATCCGACTTTTGTACGCCGCCGCGGAATGTCTGATTAAGGTTAACGGGTCCTTGACGGCGCCCCTTCGCTTTAGTAGAGGGGTGCGCCAGGGATGCCCCATGTCCGGCCAGTTATACGCCGTTTGCGTGGAACCTTTCCTGCGCCTCTTGCGGACGAGGTTGACGGGACTGGCTCTGCAAGGGCCGGGCGTGGAGGTCGTCCTCTCGGCTTACGCCGATGACGTGCTCCTCGCGGTAGAGGATCCCGCTGACCTGCGGAGGATGCGTGAGTGCCAGGAGATTTACTCGGCCGCGTCCTCCGCCAGGATCAACTGGGAGAAATGTTCCGGACTCCGTTCTGGGTCAGTGGCGGGTGGACTCCCTGCCGGAGGAGCTCAGGCCTTTTGCCTGGAGCACGACCCATCTCCTCTATCTGGGAGTCTACCTTAGCCCCGACGAGGGAGCCTGGCCGGCGAACTGGCAGGAGCTGGAGGCCAAGGTCGCCGCTCGCCTAGGGCGCTGGACAGGACTGCTCCGAGTGCTGTCCTACAGGGGTCGAGCGCTAGTCATAAACCAGCTGGTGGCCGCAATGTTGTGGTACCGGCTGGTCACTTTGACCCCTCCCCCTGCGTTTGTCGCCAAGATACAGAAGAAGCTGGTGGACTTCTTCTGGAACAACAGGAAGCACTGGGTCTCTGCTGCGGTCTTGAGTCTCCCGCTTGAGGAGAGCGGTCAGTCGTTGGTGTGCGTCAGCGCCCAGCTCGCGACTTTCCGTCTTCAGACCCTGCAGAGATACCTTTACGTCGAGCCCCCTCCTAGGTGGTGTGCTCTGGCGACGTATTTCTTCCGCCAGCAGCGCGACCTCAATTATGACACGCAGCTCCTGTTTGTGAACTTGGGGGGTGTCAGGACCGCCCTCCGGGAGCTGCCTGTCTTTTACAAGGAACTCATCAGGGTCTGGAACAAAGTCTCCACCAAGCGCAGCTCTCCGCCGGCTGGAGTGGCGGCCGTCCTGCAGGAACCGCTGCTCGGGAATCCGTACCTCCACGACCGAGGTCTTATGTGGCGGTCGGAAGAGAGGGCTGTGGCTGGTGAGGTGACCAGGGTCAGGGACCTGCTCGATGGCGGAGGAGCGGGCTGGATGGCTCCAGACACGCTGGCGCGGCGCCTAAATTCTGCCAACGTCCGCCACGCGGCCGATGCCATCGAGTCGCTAAAAATAGCTCTGGGCCCTGACTCCGTTAGGTGCATCGAGGAGGCTCAAGCACATGGGGAGATCCCGTCCGAACTGACCCCCGTCCGGACGGAATTCCTCATCGGCGCCAAACCCCGGAACCTCCCTCGGGGACCGGCGCCTCACAACTTGAGCCGCCTCGGGGAAATCCCCTCCGTGCCTTTCAGTTCCGCGCGGAGGGGTTTCCTGTACGGGCTGCTCCTGCACACTCTCAACTTTGCCATCCTCGCCTGCTGTCCGGACACGCCATGGCGTACCATCCTGCCGTCCGGAGGAGGCGGGGGTCCCCGATGGAGGGCACTCTACGCAGGGGTCCTCCCACTATTCATCGGGGACTTGGCCTGGAGGGTGGTGCACGGAGCAGTGCCGTGCAATAAATTTTTAAGCCGGTTCACGGACTCCCAGGCCGCCTGCAATTTCTGCAGTCTGGAGGAGTCCGTGTTCCATGTTTTTATTGAGTGCACAAGGTTGCAGCCCCTGTTCCATTATTTGAAGGGGCTGCTCCTGAAATTCTGGCTGCACTTCAGTCCCACTCTCCTGATCTTTGGGCACCCTGTGCGGAGGGGAGCGGGTAGGTCCGAAGGCCTCCTCGTAGGACTGCTCCTGGGCACGGCCAAGGGTGCCATCAGCCGGTCCAGGCAGCGGGCGGTCGAGGGGGTCGTTCAACCTGACTGCCTGCCTCTCTTCCGCTCTTACATCCGGTCCAGGGTGTCCTTGGAGATGGAGCACGCGGTGTCCACCGGTACGCTCGCGGCCTTCCGCGATAGGTGGGCACCGGAGGGACTGGAGTGCATCATCACGCCCGGCAACCAAATTTTAATTTGATTTTACGTTTTAAAGTGTAATTTGTTCTAATTGCCGGTGCTTTTAGTGTCCCCCTCCCCTTTTATAGGGGGCACTGGAAAAAATTTGATTTTAGCGCCCCAAAAAAAACCAAAAAAAAAAAAAAAAGGGGCCTTGTAAATGTCTGCTGTGTCATCCAGGGTGGGTGGCATGGTTTAGTGTCTTTTTATGTTCACAGATAAACTCAAAAAGAGTTTCATGCACAAGGACCCCCAGGTCCCTCTGCACCGCAGCATGTTGTAATTTCTCCCCAGTCAAATAATATTCCCTTTTACTGTTTTTTTTACCAAGGTGGATGACCTCACACTTTCCGACATTGTATACCATCTGCCAAACCTTAGCCCATTCGCTTAACCTATCTAAATCTCTTTGCAGCCTCTCTGTGTCCTCTACACAACCCGCTTTCCCACTAATCTTTGTGTCATCTGAAAATGTTGTTACACTACACTCTGTCCCCTCTTCCAGGTCACCTATGTATATTGTAAACAGTTGTGGTCCCAGCACCGATCCCTGTGGCACACCACTAACCACCAATTTCCAACCCGAAAAGGACCCATTTATCCCGACTCTGCTTTCTGTTAGCCAGCCAATTCTCTATCCATGCTAATACATTTCCTCTGACTCCACGTACCTTTATCTTCTGCAGTAACCTTTTGTGTGGCACCTTATCGAATGCCTTTTGAAAATCTAAATACACCACATCCATCGGTACACCTCTATCCACCATGCTCGTTATATCCTCAAAGAATTCCAGTAAATTAATTAAACATGATTTCCCCTTCATGAATCCATGCTGCGTCTGCTTGATTGCACTATTCCTATCTAGATGTCCCGCTATTTCTTCCTTAATGATAGCTTCAAGCATTTGCCCCACTACAGATGTTAAACTAACCGGCCTATAATTACCTGCCTTTTGTCTGCCCCCTTTTTTAAACAGAGGCATTACATTAGCTGCTTTCCAATCCGCTGGTACCTCCCCAGAGTCCAGAGAATTTTGGTAGATTATAACGAATGCATCTGCTATAACTTCCGCCATCTTTCATCAGGACCAGGGGACTTGTCTACCTCGAGTCCCATTAGCCTGTCCAGCACTACCCTCCTAGTGATAGTGATTGTCTCAAGGTCCTCCCTTCCCACATTCCTGTGACCAGCAATTTCTGGCATGGTTTCTGTGTCTTCCATTGTGAAGACCGAAGCAAAATAATTGTTTAAGGTATCAGCCATTTCCACATTTCCCATTATTAAATCCCCCTTCTCATCTTCTAAGGGACCAACATTTACTTTAGTTTCAAGGCGCTTTTTGAAGTGGCCAAAACTGGGTTGGTTCCAGATTCTTAAATGACTTTTTGCAGCAGGACAAGATCAGATAGGCCAGGGAGGTTAGTTGCTTTGGCCTGTGTGAACTTGCTCAACAAAGCTTGGCTCCATATTGGAACAGGCTGAGGTGCACATTCTCTTCCTTTGGCTGGAAAAGTACTGCTGGTGAGTTTGAGGCGCTAACTTTTAAAAGTTTGAAAGATTAGCAACAGGCACAACCCTTTCAAACTTTAAACAAATTTGTTGTTTGCACTCCAAAAAGGAAGTGGTGCTCAATCAGAGTTTCGGGCTGATCGATCGCGGGCAGGAACTTGCCAAAAAAGCACCTCGAGAGAAGGTAAGTTTTTATTTTGCTTACCTCGGCCACCTTGCCTTTAAGCATCGTCCCCGAAGCGACCGTCCGCCTGATGCACTCCCGCTGAATATAGCGGGAGTCGATGCTATCGCCGCCGGAGCGCTAACGGGAGGTGCAAAGGCACCCAATGTCGCCCCGGTAGGACTGTTACATTTCTGTGACACAGCTTTCTTTATTACTTAATGATCTCAGGAGGGACAGAGGGTTGCCACACCTAGGTACAGAAAGAGAAAGATTTGCATTTATTTAGCGCTTTTCACTATTCCAGGACATCCAAAGAGATTTACAGCCAATAAAATACTTTTTGAAGTGTATTGTAACTGCTGTCATATAGGAATAATGTTGCTCATTGGATTGAATTCAAATTAAGCAGCATATTTCATTGGTTAGGAGCCATTTGCAGTGAGAATTCAAATCCCAAAGCACTTTGTCACGCTACCTCTCCCCACGTCCTTTAAAAGTGTTGTATATGCAGACTATGGATGTACTCTCTGTGTAGTCACTGTGTGGTTGCATAAGATGGAGACTTGTTTACCTGATGTACGATCAATAAGGTTTACACTGTGTACATACATGCTGGCACCACTAGAGGGTGCAACTGGTGGAGACCGGGGGTTTCCTGCCCTAGTGGCAGGGCCGAGAAAAAAAGGCTGCACACCATGCCTGTGCCTCACTCTGGAGTTTGGAATAAAGGACCAAGATCACTATAGTTTGAGTACAACACATTGCCTCGTGGAGTTATTTATAAGTACATCACAGACATAATAACTGACGACGAGAATACGGACTTTCACGTGATTTTGGCTACCTTTGGCACACTAAAAGTCTTCGCAGAGGGTGATTGGGATGCTATCACGGAAAGGCTCGAGCTATATTTCGTGGCAAATGACCTGTCAGGGGAGATGGACAATTCGGCGGAGAAGCGCAAGGCTATACTGCTGACCAGTTGTGGGCCTGAGGTCTACCGCCTCATCAGGGACTTGCTGGCACCCACGAAGGCCAAGGATAAGACACACGATGAGCTGACTGAACTAATTCGCTACCAACAGATTCGCCAGGCACAGATTCTACACACACCGCAGACCTGAGGGCCAGGAGATTGCAAAATATGCTGCCAACCTCAGGAGACTTGCAGCACCGTGTGATTTTGGCATGCACCTCAATGAAGCATTGCGAGACATCTTTGTTATAGGAATTGACCACGAGGGAATCCTTCACAAGCTATTACCTGCCGAAACCACAGTCAACTTGCAGAAGGTCATCAGCATCAGTCAGGTGTTCATGACCTCGACCTGCAGCACCAAGCAAATTATTCATCCTGTGGACTCAAACCTGGCAAGTACTGTACACAGGCAAGACTGTAGAATGTGGCTCTGCCCAGGGCAGAGAGCATAGACCTCAGGGTTCTAGAACTCAGAGTCCGCCGAGGGGTGCTAATTGAGTAGCACCATGCTGGCGTTGCGGAGGAAACCATAGGGTTCACCAGTGTCGGTTTGCTGAGTATGTATGCAAAGCCTGTAACACGAAGGGCCACCTCCAGTGTATGTGTAAAAGAAATACGATTCACCGTCTAGCAGAGGAGTCAGTAGATGACTTTGAATCCAGTGGGAAGTATGATGATTTGGCCAGTGAAGCAGCTCAGCCCCTAGAAAAAGTGTATGGAGTGTATACCTGCACCACCGATTGTCCTCCAGTGAAGATGGAAGTCGAGATAAACAGTGTTTCAGTCTTCATGGAAGTGGACACGGGAGCGAGCCAGTCAGTGATGAGCCAAGATGCCTTTGAGAGGCTATGGAACGAAAAACGACCTGAGCTGGTTCCAGTACAGGAAAAGTTGTGCACCTACACCAAGGAGCTGATCTCAGTCCTTGGTAGTGCGGATGTAAGTGTAATCCATAATGGCATGGTGCACAAGTTACCTCTGTGGATTGTTGCAGGTGATGGTCCAACTGCTACTCGGAAGAAGGTGGATGGGGAAGATCCAGTGGAAATGGGAAGACCGCGTCACTCCAGCAATCAATGTCCCCCGTGCTCAGAGGCAGAGCAAAACCTCACCTTCGCTTGGGCCAGGCACCAGAGAACAGACCAGCGCAGCACCTGAGGCACAGACCATCCATCATAACTGCGTGGCAATGATCCGACCGGAACGACCTAAAAGTACCTTCCCGGCTCCAGTGGCAGGACTCCTGGGGAGGAAGATCGAATTCACAAGCACTCTTCTAGCTTTTGTGGCAGAATTGCAGGAGAAAAGGATCAAGGCAGTCGACCTTGAGGACAGAGGTAAGATGGCATCCCTGCTGCAGCGAGGGGCAGTGTGGCTGAAAAAACAGATGGCCGAGGCAATATCACGAGGTGCAACGCTGAGGGACCAACACGTGGTGTCTAACAAAGGATTTGTCTGGGGCAAAGCCAGCAGGGTTCTCTTAAAGGAGACCTGCAACCAACTGAACTTAAAGAGACATTGTATGCATGGCAATCAATGTAACGAACCGATTAAGGTTGTGAACAAAATGTTGTTGCAAATTGTCGGTACTATTCTTAATATAAAGAACAAAATGCTGTTACGAGATGTCGGGAATAGAGTGTCCCCAAAAGTTGCAGGCCAGCGACCTCAGGAGGGTGAAAGCACTGGTCCTGATACCCTGCCCCAGGTCTATCCCACGCTGCAGGCATCTGATGGCACTATTCGCCATGGACCTGGAAACGAAAACAGCGGCAATACGCGCAGTTGGCCGCCATTGCCCACCACCTGGGTGGAGACGGCGCAGCCCCCAGACCCAGTCACGACCTCGGCCATGTCCGGGAGTGAAATGTCAGAACCAACGAGTTCCTCAAATGGGACCTGGAATAGCCAGGTTCCCAACACCGTTAGAGAGCAGGCAGAAGACTCTGCAGCCCTCAAAGGAGGACAGGGAGGCCACACACATCTGTGGCTCTACCCACCACTAGGCAACGGCAAAGGCCCTGAGTCCTAGCTAGGTGAGCGAACAAAGCCCACCCCGCTAGCAGGAGGTGCAGCACCACCAACAGACGACGAGGACCCCGTCCGGTTGTTCTGGAACTAGCGTCCTCGCATACCTGTACTGCTACCTCAGTACTGAACCATGAATGCAATCTACCCGATCCTGGCGCATGACTGTAAAACATAACAAATGCAAGTTACTGAACCAAGCTGTCACTATACAAACTGTAAAAAAAAAGTTTTTTCTTCCTTTCTTTGTACTTGCACTGTGTCTGATCCTGTATGTTAATGTAATGGGTCAGCTGCATGACCTCACTGTGGGGGGTGGGAGGAGAAATGAATGTATGTAACCATGGACACACACATGGATCACACCCAGAACCCACTGGAACCTGCACTGCATCATTGAACCACCACCCAACGTTGTGGCAAAGGGGCTTGGGGGTTAACAGGGAGAGAGCCAAGCCAAAACACAGCCAAGGTGCAAGGGCTATTGGCACTTAAGTCTGGGGAGAGCTAAGCCAGAGCACATAGTGCAAAGGTAATTGGCACAAAGGGCTTGGGGGAGACTGATGTTGAAAGGTTTACACTGTGTACATACATGCTGGCACCACTAGAGGGTGCAACTGGTGGAGACTGGGGGGTTTCCTGCCCTGGTGGCAGGGCCCAGTATAAAAGGCTGCAAACCATGCTTGTGCCTCACTCTGGAGTTTGGAATAAAGGACATTACAGTTTGAGTACAACACAATGCCTCGTGGAATCATTCATAAGTATTATGTATGCAACCCGTATTGTACTGTCACCTGAGGGCCTACCTGTTGGAGTCCCAAGGGATCCCAGCATCCTTTGGGCGCACTATATAAGCAGGCCTCCCATGCTGTAAAGGTACTCGGGAGTAGAATACAGGAACTAAGGTCACACTTACATCTACAGTACTCAGTTACACCACTTTATTATGAACATAACAATAAGTACATCACAGACATAATAAAAAGTCTCCTCTCTTTGTGCTTTTACCCATTAATCTTCCCCATCTCTTGCTCTGCGCCCTCTTCACCCTTTGTGGTGGGTGTTGTGTATGTACAAATGCCAGCTTGGTAATGTGCTGCACCACAGCCTTGGCATTTCACTCAGGTTACTCGATTGTTTTAAAAAGCAGAGCACTACTATAGACACGGTTCCCCCTCCCCCTTTCACTATTCACACTGATCCGCCACTCTCTTTAAATAGATCTGAGTCCATTTGCTTCTAAAGAAAATGTCTATTCTCTCAGGGATGGCTTCTGACAGGAGCGTGTTCAAACTCTTTGAAAAAAAACCTCGTTGAACAAGTCAACATTGTGTGCAACTCCCTTCTGAAGCCAGCATAAGTGAGCGAGACGAGTCCCAAAAACGTGTCTCCAAGGATACGCAAGTTTCAGGAAATCCCCGACAGCTGGCTCGGTTTGGAAGAAAAGTCTTTATCTGTGAGCGGCGAAGCTGGCTTGGGTTTTTTTTTCAAATCTCGCTCCATTCTGTTTGGCTTGCAGTCTTCTTCCTGAGGACGAGGAGGAAGGTGGCCGGGAGCCGAGCTCTGGGCACACACAGAGAGACCCCTTTCATTGGGAGGAATCAACAAAAACAAGTCAGAAAGAGTGGCCCAGGGGAAAAGGAAGCCGTTTGTCAACACCAACGAGATCCCCTTGCTTTTTTTTTTGAAGAAGTCAGCAGATTTCTAAACAAACTTTGCTGAACTTTTGTCTGTGATTATTTTCACTTCAATGAGCCTGAGGTAGAATGTGAAGGGCTGCTAAAGGCGTGTGGCAATGAATGGAGCTAAATACAGACTCTGTTTGTGTGAAATTGAGTGTTTAGAGGCCAATTTCTCCACCATCTGTATCTAGAAAGGAAATGGCCACGATTTATGTTTATCTTACCCATTTTATTAAAAGGGCTACTGATTATACAGGACACTGCTGGAAAAGCCTCACACACTTCCCTAAACAAACTATTTTAAATAATTTATAAAAGCACCTTTGAGCCCCAGCGCGGACACTACCAGTCCAAGATGCTAATTACACAGACATTCTGTTTTTCTTATTTTCTGCTCCCGAGACCTCCAGAGTTATTACAACTAATTGAAAACACAGCTACACTCCTTCCCTGCCTACACTAGCTGCACAGCCATTCATCTGCTTCGTGTTATGAAAATATTTTTGTTCCTAAAAAAGTATTCAAAACTTTTCCTTTTAAATATTTCCTCTGTTTTTCAAGCGATTTATTTTCCTCATGTTGGCGCTTGTTATCCTTTAATTCCACCCCCTCCCATTCCCCCAGCTCCGTCTCCCTGGGAGACAATTAAGCTTGACGAGGTGAGTGACCCACTCCCAGCCCTACGCTAACTTATAAAATACCAATTAGGATAACACAGATGTCATTTAAAAAAAAAACAAGTGCCCCCCCCTTTTTTTAGTGCCCTTAGGGGGGCACTTATATAATTTCTCTTTTTAGTACCCTAAACACCCCCCCCCCAAAAAAAAAGGGCACTGGAAAAAAAAATTATTTTGGAGTTTGACCCCACCCCCCTTGCAGGGTGCATTTGTTTAAAGTGCACAACAAAAATAGTTAAACAAAGTGCCCCCGTTTTAAATTGGAACAAACAATCAACTCCAAATTGTAAGTAAAACAAAAGAAAACGTAGGGGCAGCCCCGATTTGAATCGCTCCACCATTGGTGGCCGTGCTTTCAGCTGCCAATGCCATAGGCTCTGGAATTCCCTCCCTAAACTGCTACGATTCTTCACCTCTCTTTCCTCCTTTAAAATGCTCCTTAAAACCTACCTCTTTGACCAGGCTTTTGGTCATCTGACCTAATATTTCCTTATGTGGCTCAGTGTCAAATGTTGTTTGCTAACGCTCCTGTGATGCGCCAGGGGAGGTTTTACAACATTAAAGGCGCTATATAAATGCAAGTTGTTGTTGAATTAAAGCAAAATATGGTTCCTGGTGTCGACCATGCACTCAAGTCCCTCCAGTGCCCACCCGCTCGTGGAAGCTCCCTCTCCAGGGACACCCAGGCGTGGACACAGCCACGGAAGAGAGGCAGGCAAGCAACGACTCCCTCGACTGCATCCAGCCCTATGCTAATGTTATTCCTGTAACTAGAAGGTACCTGCCAGTTGCCCACGTGATGATTTCCCAGCTCCCCCCAATAACTCAGTAGGTAGCGCCCCACCTCGTGTCAGAAACTGGCATCCACAGGTCAAGAATGGGTAAGATCAGTAGGATGGGTTGCTTACATAGAAACATAGAAACTTAGAAAATAGGTGCAGGAGTAGGCCATTCGGCCCTTCGAGCCTGCACCGCCATTCAATAAGATCATGGCTGATCATTCCCTCAGTACCCTTTTCCTGCTTTCTCTCCATACCCCTTGATCTCTTTAGCCGTAAGGGCCATATCTAACTCCCTCTTGAATATATCCAATGAACTGGCATCAACAACTCTCTGCTGCAGGGAATCCCACAGGTTAACAACTCTCTGAGTGAAGAAGTTTCTCCTCATCTCAGTCCTAAATGGTCTATCCCTTATCCTAAGACTATGTCCCCTGGTTCTGGACTTCCCCAACATCAGGAACATTCTTCCCGCATCTAACCTGTCCAGTCCCGTCAGAATCTTGTACGTTTCTATGAGATCCCCTCTCATCCTTCTAAATTCCAGTGAATAAAGGCCCAGTTGATCCAGTCTCTCCTCATATTTCAGTCCAGCCATCCCTGGAATTAGTCTGGTGAACCTTCGCTGCACTCCCTCAATAGCAAGAACGTCCTTCCTCAGATTAGCAGACCAAAACTGAGCACAATATTCCAGGTGAGGCCTAACCAAGGCCCTGTACAACTGCAGTAAGACCTCCCTGCTCCTATACTCAAATGCCCTAGCTATGAAGGCCAAGATGCTATTTGCCTTCTTCACTGCCTGCTGTACCTGCATGCCAACTTTCAATGACTGATGAACCATGACACCCAGGTCTCGTTGCACCTCCCCTTTTCCTAATTTTCCGCCATTCAGATAATATGTTTTGGTGTTTTTGCCTCCAAAATGGATAACCTCACATTTATCCACATTATACTGCATCTGCCATGCATTTTCCCACACACCTAACCTGTCCAAGTCACCCTGCAGCCTCTTAGCATCCTCCTCACAGCTCACACCGCCACCCAGTTTAGTGTCATCTGCAAACTTGGAGATATTACACTCAATTCCTTCATCTAAATCGTTAATGTATATTGTAAAGAGCTGGGGTCCCAGCACTGAGCCCTGTGGCACTCCACTAGTCACTGCCTGCCATTCTGAAAAGGACCCGTTAATCCCTACTCTCTGCTTCCTGTCTGCCAACCAGTTCTCTATCCACGTCAGTACATTACCCTCAATACCATGTGCTTTGATTTTGCACACCAATCTCTTGTGCGGGACCTTGTCAAAAGCCTTTTTAAAGTCCAAATACACCACATCCACTGGTTCTCCCTTGTCCACTCTACTAGATACATCCTCAAAAAATTCCAGAAGATTCGTCAAGCATGATTTCCCTTTCATAAATCCATGCTGACTTGAACTGATCCTGTCACTGCTTTCCAAATGCGTTGCTATTTCATCCTTAATGATTGATGCCAACATTTTCCCCACTACTGATGTCAGGCTAACCGGTCTATAATTACCCGTTTTCTCTCTCCCTCCTTTTTTTAAAAGTGGTGTTATATTAGCTACCCTCCAGTCCATAGGAACTGATCCAGAGTCGATAGACTGTTGGAAAATGATCACCAATGCATCCATTATTTCTAGGGCCACTTCCTTAAGTACTCTGGGATGCAGACTATCAGGCCCCGGGGATTTATCGGCCTTCAATCCCATCAATTTCCCTAACACAATTTCCCACTTTGTAAAGCTATCCTTCAGTTCCTCCTTCTCACTAGACCCACTGTCCCCTAGAACATTCGGAAGGTTATTTGTGTCTTCCTTTGTGAAGACAGAACCAAAGTATTTGTTCAATTGGTCTGCCATTTCTTTGTTCCCTATTATAAATTCACCTGAATCCGACTGCAAGGGACCTACGTTTGTCTTCACTAATCTTTTTCTCTTCACATATTTATAGAAGCTTTTGCAGTCAGTTTTTATGTTCCCTGCAAGCTTCCTGTCGTACTCTATTTTCCCCCTCTTAATTAAACCCTTAGTCCTCCTCGGTTGAATTCTACATTTCTCCCAATCCTCAGGTTTGTTGCTTTTTCTGGCCAATTTATATGCCTCTTCCTTAGTTTTAACACTATCCTTAATTTCCCTTGTTAGCCATGGTTGAGCCACCTTCCTCGTTTTATTTTTAATCCAGACAGGGATGTACAATTGCTGAAGTTTATCCATGTGATCTTTAAATGTTTGCCATTGCCTATCCACCGTCAACCCTTTAAGTATCCTTTGCCAGTCTATTCTAGCCAATTCACGTCTCATACCGCACGCTTTAATTGCTTGCCTCTTTTTCAAGGCCTAGTACATGCCCAGGTGACCTAGTTTGCTTCATAAACAATGAGAATGAAACTACCATTTATTGTAATACATACATGCCGTTTTTAGTTGTGGAGTACCTTGTTCTGTTTTAGTCGTTTCCTCATCTGGTGGACGGAACTTGCAGAGAGATTTTGATCTGTGGCATTGTGTTGATGACCAATGTCATTGCACTGACCCAAGCATAATAGAGCCCGTCCTGGTGTCAAATTCATCCAAACACGGCAGAAGAAGGTCTCAAGTTCAGTTCTCCACCCTCCCTTTCCTCTCCAAAGTCCTTCAACATGTTGATGCCTCCCAAATTCATGTCCATTTCCCCCTAACTCCATGTTTGAAACTTTCCCCTCATCATCATAGGCAGTCCCTCGAAGCGAGGATGACTTGCTTCCACGCCAAAAAAGGATAACCTAATATTCCAGGTGCCGAACTCCATAGGGTGGAAGATGCCTGTGCGTGGATTTTTTGAACATGTGGTGGCCGTTGAACACCACACGGGCTCGACAGAGCCAGGTCCTGGTCCAGTGGCAAGGATTAGTGAGGCTCTCTAATCAGGTTTTTGCCCCTGCCACAGCACTGAAATGATCCTAATCAACGTCACAACTGACATCCTATGTGATTTTTGACCATGGTGCACTATCCCTCCTCATCCTTCTTGACCTTTTTGCAGCCTTTGACACAGTTGAGCACACGAGCCTCTAACATTTTTCCTCCGTTCTCCAGCTGGGTGGGACTGCCCTCGCCTGGTTCCATTCTTATCTATCCAGTCGTAGCCAGAGAGTCACCTGCAATGGCTTCTCTTCCCGCTCCCGCTTCCTCTGGAGTCCCCCAAGGTTCTATCCTTGGCCCCCTCCTATTTCTCATCGACATACTGCCGACTCGGTGTCATCGTCCAAAAACACAAAGGCAGATTCCACATGTATGCTGATGAAACCCAGCTCCACCTCACCACCACCTTTCACGACCCCCCACCACTGCATTTGATTTGTCACACTACTTCTACGACATCATTTGTAATTTCCTCCAATTAAATAATGAGAAGGCCGAAGCCATTGTCTTTGGCCTTTGCCACAAACTCCGTTCCCTAGCTACGATTCCATCCTCCTCCCTGGCCCCTGTCTGGGGCTGAACCAGATTGTTCACAGCCTCAGAATCCTATTTGATCCTGACCTGAGCTTTCCATCACAACCCAACAGCTTCCTGGTCCTGTTGCTTCTTTTCATTAAAAATCTATCAACTGTGAAGTAAAATGTATGTTAAACCTAACCAGAATGTACTTTTTAAATGTAAAATTCAAAATGTTCTATAATGAAGCCTACCCTGTTTGGTAGCACTCATGGGGGTCGGGGGATGGGAGGAGGGTGGAGGGAAGTGGCATTTGAAGGGAATGCTGTACAACTTAAAATATGCTGCCAATCTAGGGCTATGAGTGCAAACTCTACCCATAATGTGTCCGATCACCACCGAGTAGCAATCAAATCCAATAAGTTGCTGAGTGCTACGGCTGGAAGTGTTGGAGGAAGTGATGGAAGACCCCACCTTGAGCACTGTGTTATCAGCAGGAAGCAATGAGAATTTTGTCCAGCAGATAATAAGTTATTTACATTCTTGTAGGGTTTAAAAATGTCAACCCTCTTCCTTTAATAGCTTAGTGGATAATAACATTGCCTGAACCATATAGACTGTTAATGTTTGGATCTTTTCCAACCTCCTCCCTCGAGATTGCCGGCCATGCCTTCAGCTGCCTAGGCCCCAAGCTCTGGAATTCCCTCCCTAAACCTTTCTGCCTCTCTACCTCTCTTACCTCTGTTAAAACATGCCTTAAAATCTACTTCTTTAACCAAGCTTTTAGTCATCTGTCCTATTGTCTCCTTATGCAGCTCAGTACAAATTTTGTTTGATAACCCTCCTGTGAAGTGCCTCGGGACATTTTACTACGTTAAAGGCGCTATATAAATATAGTTGTTGTTGTTTTGCTGTGTCCAGCACATTCAGCTGTTTCTTGATGCCAGGTGAAGTGAATCCAATTGGTTGAAGACTGGCATCTGTGATGGTAATGACCTCAGGAGGAGGCCAAGAAGTCTTGGCTCTTAGCATTTCTGGCTGAAGATGGTTGCAAATGCTTCAGCCTTATCTTTTGCCTCACGCGCCATGCTCCACTATCATTGAGGATGCAGATGTTCACGGAGCCTCCTCCTCCCGTTAGTTGTTCAATTGTCCACCACCATTCATGGCTGGGTGTGGCAGGATTTCAGACCTTTGACCTGAATTGAGATTGGGGGAGGCAATAGGAAATGGGGAGGCAATTGGGAATGGGGAAGGTGATAGGAAATGGGGCAATTGGGTTGAGAAGGAAGCAGAGGCTGGGGGGCACTGGTAGCGGTGATGATCAGGGTAACAGTAGCTGGCAGCGGTCCGGAGGAGCTCAGCGTGCCCTGCAGGAACATACCTGCTCCTCCTGACGCATAAGGAAACAGAAATAAAATAAATTACAAAATGGCATCTTCTGGACCCTGGCAGGTTTGGGCTGGCGGGGAAGCAATCACTGCTTCCTCGCTCAGGCCACAGATTAGATTTGCAGATTGGGTCCCGATTACATCATTGGAGCATATTTAAAGAGGACCCCGCTTCTTTCAGTCGGTCAGATCTGAGTGGGAAAGGAGTGGGTAAGTCCCCCGCTTTTTTTCAACTGCTCCAGTCCCCACCCCACCCCCCGCGGGGCCTGGTTTGCAGGGAGAAGATGACAATACATTTGGTCCCACAATATTTTCAGGCTGAGTGTTCTGAATTTGTCTCCATTTACATGTGGTCGACTCGTGAGGACCCCAAGACCCACTAAGCACTGAGTCTGTCTCCGTTTCCCACTACGCCACAGAGATGGCTTAACTTAGTGTCATGTATGTACTTTTGGGATCACTAGCCACTAGATGGCATCACTGTTGGAGGCCATTGGGCTGCACGCACATGTGTGCAGCCCAAGTATAAAAGGCCAGCCATTTTGTATATTCGTCACTTTGGGCCTTAATAAAGCAGAACCAAGGTATAAGGTGGCCAAGGTTAGTGGGAAACTAGAAGATTGGGAAAATTTTAAACGACAGCAAAGAATGACTAAGAAAGCAATAAAGAAAGGAAAGATAGATTACGAAAGTAAACTTGCGCAAAACATAAAAACAGATAGTAAGAGCTTTTACCGATATATAAAACGGAAAAGAGTGACTAAAGTAAATGTTGGTCCCTTAGAAGATGAGAAGGGGGATTTAATAATGGGAAATGTGGAAATGGCTGAGACCTTAAACAATTATTTTGCTTCGGTCTTCACAGTGGGAGACACAAAAACCATGCCAAAAATTGCTGGTCACGGGAATGTGGGAAGGGAGGACCTTGAGATAATCACTATTACTAAGGGGGTAGTGCTGGATAGGCTAATGGAACTCAAGGTAGACAAGTCCCCTAGTCCTGATGAAATGCATCCCAGGGTATTAAAAGAGATGGCGGAAGTTATAGCAAATGCATTCGTTATAATCTACCAAATTTCTCTGGACTCTGGGGAGGTACCAGCAGATTGGAAAGCAGCTAATGTAATGCCTCTGTTTAAAAAAGGGGGCAGACAAAAGGCAGGTAACTATAGGCCAGTTAGTTTAACATCTGTAGTGGGGAAAATGCTTGAAGCTATCATTAAGGAAAAAATTGCGGGACATCTAGATAGGAATAGTGCAATCAAGCAGATGCAACATGGATTCATGAAGGGGAAATCATGTTTAACTAATTTACTGGAATTCTTTGAGGATATAACGAGCATGGTGGCTAGAGGTATACCGATGGATGTGGTGTATTTAGATTTCCAAAAGGCATTCGATAAGGTGCCACACAAAAGGTTATTGCAGAAGATAAAGGTACGCGGAGTCAGAGGAAATGTATTAGCATGGATCGAGAATTGGCTGGCTAACAGAAAGCAGAGAGTCGGGATAAATGGGTCCTTTTCGGGTTGGAAATCGGTGGTTAGTGGTATGCCACAGGGAACGGTGCTGGGACCACAACTGTTTACAATATACATAGATGACCTGGAAGAGGGGACAGAGTGTAGTGTAACAAAATTTGCAGATGACACAAAGATTAGTGGGAAAGCGGGTTGTGTAGAGGACACAGAGAGGCTGCAAAGAGATTTAGATACGTTAAGCGAATGGGCTAAGGTTTGGCAGATGGAATACAATGTCGGAAAATGTGAGGTCATCCACCTTGGAAAAAAAAACAGTAAAAGGGAGTATTATTTGAATGGGGAGAAATTACAACATGCTGCGGTGCAGAGGGACCTGGGGGTCCTTGTGCATGAATCCCAAAAAGTTAGTTTGCAGGTGCAGCAGGTAATCAGGAAGGCGAATGGAATGTTGGCCTTCATTGCGAGAGGGATGGAGTACAAAAGCAGGAAGATCCTGCTGCAACTGTATAGGGTATTAGTGAGGCCGCACCTGGAGTACTGCGTGCAGTTTTGGTCACCTTTCTTAAGGAAGGATATACTAGCTTTGGAAGAGGTACAGAGACGATTCACTCGGCTGATTCCAGAGATGAGAGGGTTACCTTATGATGATAGATTGAGCAGACTGGGTCTTTACTCGTTGGAGTTCAGAAGGATGAGGGGGGATCTTATAGAAACATTTAAAATAATGAAAGGGATAGACAAGATAGAGGCAGAGAGGTTGTTTCCACTGGTCGGGAAGACTAGATCTAGGGGGAAGCCAATTTAAAACCAAGTTAAGAAGGAATTTCTTCTCCCAGAGGGTTGTGAATCTGTGGAATTCTCTGCCCAAGGAAGCAGTTGAGGCTAGCTCATTGAATGTATTCAAATCACAGATAGATAGATTTTTAATCAATAAGGGAATTAAGGGTTACGGGGAGCGGGCGGGTAAGTGGAGCTGAGTCCACGGCCAGATCAGCCATGATCTTGTTGAATGGCGGAGCAGGCTCGAAGGGCTAGATGGCCTACTCCTGTTCCTAATTCTTATGTTCTTATGTTCATACCTCTTAGAGTTAAACAGTACTCAGTCTAACAGTTATTGCATACACAACACATAGCCTAATGGAGTTCCCAAATGGCCTGGAGACCCGATCAATTGCCCCTAAATCTGATACCGATTGTGGGACGGATTCAGGGCACCTGTGGCACCATTGAAACAATGGCACATTGTGAAGGATTACACTTGTCTTATTCAAAAGTTGCAATCAGACTTTGATATATTTTTTGGCTGCACAGCTTCTCTGATGTTAGGGGGAAACCTATCTGCTGGTCTATATGAGGGTGTTGAGAACTCAACCTATGATTGTAATCAGAGCCAATGGTATCCTCATGAGCTGGCACTACAGAGGCAGCTTTAAAATAGAATTTTTAAATCATTCTTTGGGATATGGGCATCACTGACATCCTTGCCCATCCCTAGTTGCTCTTGGGAAGGTGGTCTTCTTTCGAACCGCTGTAGTCCATGTGGTGAAGGTACTCCCACAGTGCTGTTAGGTACAGAGTTCCAGGATTATGACCTAGCAACAATGAAGATATATTTCCAAGTCAGGGTTGTGCCTTGGAGGTGATGGTGTTCCCATGTACCTGCTACCCTTCTCCTTCTAAGTGGTGGAGGTTGTGGATCTGGTAGGTACTGCTGAATGAGACATGGCGAGTTGTTGCAGTGCATCGTGTAGATAGTACAAGCAGCCACGGTACACCAGTGATGGACCAAGTGGATGTTTAAGCTAATAGATGGCGTGCTGATCAAGCGGACTGCTTTATTCTGCATGCTGTCGAGCTTCTTAAGTGTTATTGAAATTGCACCCATCCAGGCAAGTGGAGTATATTCCATCAAACCCCTGACTTGTACCTTGTAGGTGATAGAGAGGCTTTGAGGAGTTAGGAGATAAGCCACTCGCCGCAGAATATCTGGCCTCTGACCTGTTTGCGTAGCCATGCCATTTGTGTAGCTTTTCTGGTCAATGTAGCCTACTGGGATATTGATAGTGGGGAATTCAGTGATGGTAATGCCATTAAATATCAAGAGGTGATGGTTAGGCTTTCTCCTGGTCATTGTCTGGCATTTGTGTGGTGTGAAAGTTACTTGCCGCTGATCAGCCTAAGCCTGGATGTTGCCCAGGTCTTGCTACGTGCAGGCATGGACTGCTTCTTTATCTAAGGAATTGTAAATAGAATTGAACTGTGCAATCATGAACGGACAGCCCCACTTCTGATGCTATGATGGAGAGAAAGTCGTTGATGAAGCAGCTGAAGATAGTTGGGCCTAGGACACTGCTGAAGAATCCCTACAGCGATGTCCTGGGGTTGAGATAGTTGGCCTACAACAACCACAACCATGTTCCTTTGTACCAGGTATGACTCCAGCCACTGGAAAATTTACCCCCTGATCTCCATTGACTTCAGTTTTACTCGGGCTCCTTGATGCCACACTCGGTCGAATGCTGCCTTAATGTCAAGGGCAGTCACTCTCACCTTATCTCTGGAATTCAGCCCTTGTGTCAAGGTTTGGACCAAGACTTAATGAGGTCTGGAGCCATGTGGTCCTGGCAGAACCCAAACTGTGAAGCAGTGAGCATGTTATTGGTAAGTGCTTTATGATAGCACTATTGATGACTGCTTCCAGCACTTTGCTGATGATTGAGAGTAAGCTGATGGGGTGGTAATTGACCGGGTTGGATTTTTCCTGCTTTTTGTTGACAAGGAAATATCTGGAATGTTCTACATTGACGGGTAGATCCTAGTGTTGCAACTGTACTGGAACAGCTTAGCTAGGGCACAGCTCATTCTGGACCAACTTAGCTCGAGGCATAGCTAGTTCTGGACCAGCTTAGCTAGGGGCACAGCTAGTTCTGGAACGGCTTAGCTAGGGGCACAGCTCGTTCTGGAACCGCTTAGCTCGGGGCACAGCTAGTTCTGGAACTGCTTAGCTAGGAGCACAGCTAGTTCCGGAACCGCTTAGCATGGGGCACAGCTAGTTCTGGAACCGCTTAGCTAGGAGCACAGCTAGTTCCTGAACCGCTTAGCTAGGGGCACAGCTAGTTCTGGAACTGCTTAGCTAGGGGCACAGCTCGTTCTGGAATAGCTTAGCTCAGGGCACAGCGAGTTCTGGAACTTCTTAGCTAGGGGAACAGCTAGTTCTCGAACAGCTTAGCTAGGGGCACAACTAGTTCTGGAACCACTTAGCTAGGGGCACAGCTAGTTCTGGAACTGCTTAGCTAGGGGCACAGCTAGTTCTGGAACTGCTTAGCTCGGAGCACAGCTAGTTCTGGAACTGCTTAGCTGGGGCACAACTAGTTCTGGAACAGCTTAGCTAGGGGCACAGCGAGTTCTGGAACAGCTTAGCTTGGGGCATAGCTAGTTCTGGAACAGCTTAGCTAGGGAAACAGCTAGTTCTGGAACGCAGGTCTTCAGGACTACAGTTCAGATGTAGTCGGGGCAGGTGCCCTTTGCTTTATTCAGTGCATTCAGCCATTTCTTGATGTCAGCTGGAGTGAATTGTATTGGCTGGCTACCAGCATCTATGATTTTGAGGACCTGAGAAGGATCGCCCACTCAGCACTAATGGCTCAAGATGGTTGCGAACGCTTCAGCCTTGTCTTTTGAACTCACGTGCTGGGCTCACCATTGTTGAGGATGGGGATGTTAAATCAAATCACTTCCTCTGTTAGTTGCTTAATTGTCAACCACCATTCACGAATGGGTGTAGCAGGATTTCAGACCTTTGACCTAATCCATTGGTCATGGGATCAATTAGCTTTGTCTATAGCATGCTATTTTTGCTGCATGTATGTCCTGTAGTTCTGTGTTGTAGTTTCACCAGGTTGGCAGCTCATTTTCAGGTATGCCTGGTGTTGCTCTCGGCGTGCTCTTCTACACGCCTCATTGAATCAGGGCTGGTAAATGTAGCAAGCAAGTAGAACTGAAAGTGTGCAAACAAAAGCGATATACAGGAGAAATATGTGTGTAACAGACAGAATGTGGGTGTGAGTGAAAAAGAGTTTGAAAGAATATATGATTGAGGAGTATGAGTGCAAGAGACCGAGAGAAAAACACGACACTCTCCTTCTGAATCATAAGGTTGTGGCTTCAAGCCCCATGCCAGAGACTTCATCCAATAATCCAGGCTGTCACTCCAACACTGTGCTGAGGGAGTGCCGCAATGTCAGAGGTTCATCTTTCGGATGAGATGTTGAACCAAGACCAGTTTGCCCTCTCAGGTGAACGTAAAAGATCCCACCGCACTATTTTGAAGAAGAGCAGATGAGTTGTCCCTGGTGGCCTGGCCAATATTTATCCCTTAAACAACATCACTAAAAAAAAATCTAGTTATTATCTCATTGCTGTTTGAGGGAGCTTGCTGTGTGCAAATTGGCTGCTGTGTTTACTACATTTCAACAGTGGCTACACTTCAAAAGTTGGCTGTGCAGCACATTGGGACATCCCAAGGTTGTGAAAGGTGCTATATAAATGTAAGCTCTTTCTTTCTTAAAACTGCATAAGGCAGCTTGTGTGAGGCATTACAGAAAGAGCGGATGATAATGCGTGAGAAAGACCGAAGAATAGTTGGTGACTGAGACAGTGTATGGTAGTGAGCAGAATATGGCAGTGAATAGCAGACAGTGTAGAGGAAAATATGACATACGGTGTGTCACAGACATAAAAACAGTGTGTGATAGAAAAATAAACAAAGTGGATGAATGAGTGAAACTGCATGAGGGACGGACACAGAATGGCAGAGTGCAAGAGACAGACAGAATGTGGATTAAAGAGACCACATGGAGACAGAAAGAGACAGATGTGGAGGAGGCTTCCACATTCCTGTTTTAATTATATTACAATCACAATTTTAAAAAACACAGCCCAGACCATGTTTAAAACTTTACTGTCCAATTGGACACTTTTACAGAAAGAGTTTCACAGGAAGACGTAAATTCACATCATACTATAGCACAACAATAATACTGCAGTAAATGATATAGGTTGCCAAACTGATCCACAGTCAGACAGCGATACAGTAGTTTGGAATCAATTCCAATTAAACAAATAAAATGTAATATACAAGGTAGTACAGCCACATCAGATATTATGGCAAATAACAATCTCCAGTGTCTAAATGGTGCTTATCACAAATTAATGCACCAACTCACATCCAGTTACAGCACTTGCAGCCAACCCCTACACAATTCAATAATCCTTATAGTGCACTCATAATTAACCCATACATATTTCAGTTATTCCCCACAGCACTCAGCAATAATACAACACATTAGCAATAAACAGAAGCTCTAGCAGCATCTGCAAAAAGAAGATAGGTTAACTATATATCAAAACAAGAAAGAGGAAGGCCAAGAGAACCCCTTTATAGATCTGACCAAAACAAAGAGCGGTGTATCGACTGTTACAAATGGGCAGTTAACGGTGTCTTTCTTTTTGGTTAGCTGAGTGTCTGATATGTACAGAAAGCTAGTCCTAGAAATTCGTCTCGCATGGTGCGGTATAATGGGCAGTGTCGGATTGGTTGCCCGTTACACACAGCGCCTCATATTCAGCTCCATTGCAGTCAGGTGCTGAACGGATTTGCGCCACCGCCCGAGACGAATTTCTTAGTCAAAGTGTCTCCAAACCAAGCTACTGAGAAACATACACAGGGAAAGTTTCCATTGGCCCACTATGGAGTGCACAATCCGCCCCAGTGTACAGTCATTTACCTCATTCCAGGGAATTTAGGCGTAAATTGGCAATAGCTAAAGCTGCTTTTATCTTGTGTGAGATCTGTACTGGTGCTGCCAGGGCATGACAGGTTGGCTTAGGGCAACTACTGGTTGCAAAGAATAGTTGCTTTGAGAGCCTGTTGTGCTAGCATTGTACTTAACCCATGTAAAAGCTGTTTGAGTTTCATGGGTTCAGTAATGAGCATATGAATAAATTGTAAACTAATGAGCTGCCTCTTTGTAATATAAATGAGCATGTCTCACCACTGACCTTTCTATGTTCTTTCTCACTCTTTCTTTCTTTCTGTCATTCCTACAAAGGGACTTGTCTGCTTTCCCTTTCTCTGATGAAACCTCTACCCAAAGGATTAACCAATCGCTTTCTTATTCTGCCAGTCTTGCATTTCCAGCATTTCTGCTTTTATTTCGAATTATATTTGAAGAGTGGGTGAGGTACTAGAAGGTTGCGACAGGCACCCGTGGAACTGTCTCTCAGCCATTCTGAAGAAAGGAGGGGTGGGAATTGGAAAAACAATAGATGACTGATTGAAATGTCCTAACGTTTAAATGCAGAAGCTGAAGTTTCCTCTTTTATTAGGTTTGCCACACTTTGCAATGGCACAATTTGCTTCACAGAAACTGCATGGGTGGGCACGGTCCATCTTGGTATCTACACTCAGGACCCTAGGCAGCAAATGTCACAGTGTGTACCCTCCTTCCACCTTCCCAAGGGACAGGACATGTTTGTTGGATGGTCTGTCTGCCAGAAATGTCAGAATTTGATGTTAAAAGTGGTACATTCTGATTAATTTTAGAACTTTTTTTTACTTCACAGGTGATCGATTTTACTGTCAATCGGTGTCAGGCAGTCACTGCCGTATCCTGAATCAAACATTCAGTCATAAGGAAGGAGCGCATGTTTGTCAACAGGCTGGAGACGGCAGTGGAGACACTATAAAATCATCTAAGACTGAACGCGTTGCAAAGTTGCCTGGACCTTAAAAAGTGCTTGCGGAAGAGAAACATAGATCAAAGTGTGATGGTGAGTATGATATTAATGGTAGATATGAGATTAAAACCTGTTCGTTTTGGTCCCTTTGACGTTTGGATCCCTGATTTGCCATAAAGGGGTCAAAAATAAACAAATACGTTCTGAGGTTTACTGTGTTTCTCCCAGCAATTATGTTATTGTCACAAACGGATTTTTTTTCAAAATTGGAAAAATAGCAAAAACAGCAGGTTATATTTATAAAATAAATCTCGGGTGTTGCAGCACAAGCTGGCGCGGCGCCAACAGCACAAATAAATGTACATATTTATCCACAATATTCACTCCTTTAGTAAAACGAATAGATTCCCACTGCCACCCCCTTAAACCGAGCCGGGTGGCTGCGGTCCTGGGCGGAACCACTCGGGGGCGCTGCGGGTAAAGGCAGGGAGCAGCCGGAGGCAGCGCTCCTGGGGCCCCGCTCCCGGCGGCTGTGACAGAGCTTCTCACACAGGACCTCTCACACAGTGCTGCTTCCTGCCGCTCTCTATCCAGGTCCCACTGCGGTCAGTGAGGACCCAGACCGGCCGACTGAGAGATGCGAGAGGGAGAGGAGAGCACTGGGGAATAGAGGGAGGAGGAGAAGGAGAGAGAGAGGGAGGAGAGAGAGAGGGAGGAGAGGGGGAGAGGACAGAGAGGGAGGAGAGGGGGAGAGGACAGAGAGGGAGGAGAGGGGGAGAGGACAGAGAGAGAGGAGAGAAAGGACTGGAGAATAGAGGGAGAGGGAGAGGGAGAGGGTGAGAGGGGAGGGGAGAGGAGAGGGAGAGGGTGAGAGGGTGAGAGGGGAGGGGAGGGGAGGGGGTGGGAGGGGAGGGGAGGGGGTGGGAGGGGAGAGGGAGGTGGGGAGGAGGGGAGAGGGAGGTGGGGAGGAGGGGAGAGGGAGGTGGGCAGGAGGGGAGAGGGAGGTGGGGAGGGGGGAGAGGAGAGATAGAGAGAGAGAGGAGAGAGGGTGAGAGGGGAAAAGGAGAGAGAGTGAGAGAGAGGAGAGGGGGAGAGGACTAGTGGGAAGGGTAAACCAGAAAGATTTAAAAAGGGGGGAAGAAGGAGGAAGAGGAGAGAGTGAAGGAGGAAGAGGCAGGGAGAGGGAAATGAGAGCATGCGACAGAAGAAACCCGCTTCTGTCTCTGGACCAATGCCCTCTCCCCAAATACACAGACACAAAAACCGGTAAAAGTAACTCAGCACTGAGCCTAAAGTCAGAAACATCTCCAGGCGCTGGTCCAGCCCCGCGGCGGGGGACTGGGAGAATCACTGGCCAGCTACCCACCACCGCACCCCGGCCTCGGTCCCAGCCCCCGGCCCCCAGCCCCGGTAATTCACCGAGTCCCGGCCCCGGTCCCCAGCCCCGGGTCCCGGTCAGTCACCGAGTCCCGGCCCCGGTCCCAGCCCCCGGTCCCGGCCCCTAGCCCCGGGTCCCGGTCAGTCACCGAGTCCCGGCCCCGGTCCCAGCCCCCGGGTCCCGGCCCCCAGCCCCGGGTCCCGGTCAGTCACCGAGTCCCGGCCCCAGCCCCCGGGTCCCGGCCCCCAGCCCCGGGTCCCGGTCAGTCACCGAGTCCCGGCCCCGGTCCCAGCCCCGGGTCCCGGTCAGTCACCGAGTCCCAGCCCCCGGGTCCCGGCCCCCAGCCCCGGGTCCCGGTCAGTCACCGAGTCCCGGCCCCGGTCCCGGCCCCCAGCCCCGGGTCCCGGTCAGTCACCGAGTCCCGGCCCCGGTCCCAGTAACCGGGTCCCGGTCAGTCACCGAGCAGCCGGCCTTCAGCCTCACTTCATTCGATGTAGCGGGTCCGAGTTAGGAGCCTGCCTGCCCGGGTGGGGTGGATTGATGGGGAAATGGGTCTGACTAACAGGGGGCGAGCGGAAAGTATTGGGGGGGGGGATTGATGGAGTCTCTCCCCGGGGTTGCTAGACCTTGGTGGCCGAGGAGGGGGCCTCGGACTTGGTGGGGTTGCTCATGCTGGAGGAGATGGAGGTGATGGGGGCGTGCAGGGCTTTCTTTAGCCGGGAGCAGCGCAGCGCGCACAGGCACTGGGCTCGGAAGCGCTGGTCGAAGAAGGCGTACAGGAAGGGGTTGAGGCAGCTGTTGATGTAGGCGGCACAGGTCGCGTAAGGATGGGCCAGGTGGAGGAACTCGTCCAAGGAGCACGGGATGTAGATGAGTTCCAGCCAGACCAGGGCGTCGGTGGCCTTGATGATGTGGAAGGGCAGCCAGCAAATGACGAAGACCAGGACCAGGGCGGTGATGATCTTCAGGAGGCGTTTTTTCTTCTGCTCTTCCTTCTTGACGTTCTGGAAGTGCCGGGTGACGGTGTTGGCGATGGCGCAGTAGAAGGTGGACATGAGGAGGAAAGGCAGGAGGAAGCCCAGGGTGCTGGCGAACAGGCTCAGCCCCCCGACCCAGAAATGCTCGGTGCGCTCGCTGGCCACCCAGCTGTAGTCCATGGCACAGGTAGTCTGGTTCTCCCGTTCGTGCGTCCGCCGCAGGACCAAGGCTGGTAGGGCCAGCACTCCGGCCAGGAACCAGATGAGGGCCAGCGACAGGAGGGTGGTCCTCCTGGAGCGCAGTTTGTTGCTGGACAGCGAGTGGACAATGGCCAGGTAGCGGTCGAAGCTCAGGCAGGTGAGGCAGAAGACGCTGGCGTACATGTTGATCATGACCAGGTAGCTGCTGACTTTGCAGAGGAACCAGCCGAAGGGCCAGTGGTAGTCCAGCGCCGCGTACACCGCCCACAGGGGCAAGGTCACCACGAACGCCAGGTCCGCCAGGGCGAGGTTCGCGATGTAAGTATCTGCCGATCGCCTCTTGGTGCGGGACCTCCACACGGTGCAGATGACCAGTCCGTTCCCGGACAGCCCGAATACGAAGACCAGCATGTAGAGGACGGGCACCACGGACGAAGAGTGCTCCCAGTCGGTGTAGTCACACTGCAGATCATCATCGTAATAGGAAGTGTTCATCAGGTCGCCGCCGCTCTCCTCCTCTAACATGAAGACATCCATTGAGAGCCGCTCCTCAAAGTCTAAAAGTTAGTGCGGGGTGTGAGGTTGCCGTTCGAGCTGATATAGCCCCAGGGGTCCGCCCCCGTGGACAGGATCCCCCATCCCAACACCAATCAGCAGCCCTTAATGGGACAGCTCCAATTACACGCCCCTCACCAACATCACCCTGAAATAGAGTGTTCACAGGGTGAGTTCACTAACCCAGCCCCAGCCCCCGCCCCTCCCGGCCACTTCGCTCCTCCTTTACAATGTTTCCTTGCCGATATTTCCCAATTGAACGCGGTCTGTCAGAACTCAGAATGCTAAAGGTGATTTTCAGGCGCTGAACCCGAATTGAGTTGAACTTTGTTCGTTTTTCAATCACAGTGTGTCCGCAAATTTCGTGAATCCAGAATGCGAGAGCACAACGGGACATTTCAGCATAATCCGAATTTCATGAAGAAAGTCGATTTGAACCGGGGAATATTTCTCTCTGCGAATTAATTCTGTCGCACGGACTCAGTGCTCACGGTGCTGGGAGCTGGCGAGCGCTGTTACCCGGTAAACGCCAGCGGCGGAATATTGACCGACCCACGAGCACAGAGACAACTAACCCAGAGACCCCAGACATCACCCAAATAGCACAGGGACCCCCACCCCCACCGGACAGCACCCAACTAACACAGGGACCTCACAAATATCGCCCAACTAACACAGGGACCCCCCCCCCCCGCCCCCCAGACAGCACCCAGCTAACACAGGGACCTCCACATAGCACCCAATGGACACAGGGACCCCCACACAGATTCCAACTAACACAGGGACCCCCACCCCCAGACAGCATCCGACTAACACAGGGAACCCCACCCCCAGACAGCACCCGACTAACACAGGGACCACCCCCCACCCAGACAGCACCCAACTAACACAGGGACCCCACAAATATCGGCCAATTAATACAAGGACTCCCCCCCCCAGACAGCACCCAACTAACACAGGGACCCCCCAGACAGCACCCAACTAACACAGAGACCCCCCTCCCAGACAGTACCCAACTAACACAGGGACCCCCAGGCAGCACCCAACTAACACAGGGACCCCCAGATAGCACCCAGCTAACACAGGGACCCCCACACAGCACCCAATGGACACAGGGACCTCCCTGACAGCACCCAACTAACACAGGGACCCCCACACAGCACCCAATGGACACAGGAACCCCCACACAGCACCCAACTAACACAGGGACCCCCAAACAGCACCCAATGGACACAGAGACCCTCAGATGCACCCAATAGACACAGAGACCCCCAGACATCACCCAACTAACACATGGACCCCCAAAAAACACCCAACACAGGGGCCCCCAAAAAGCACCCAACTAACACAGAATCCCCCAAACAACACCCAACTATCAGGAGTCCTGAACCAGGCATAAAAAAACAACTCAACCTGTGCCCTCGGTTTATGAGATCATCAAAAACTAGTATATTGAGGACATTGTTGGCAATAATCTTGGAGAATTATATTTACACCTTATACAGTAATGCACAAGAACGATGACCAGATTAACCATTCCAAAAGTCAACATAGGGGTTTATGGGTTGCAAAACTACATTTAATGGGAAGTACAGGCTGTTGAATTGTTTCATAATCCTCACATTGTAAAAGGCACTGTTAACTTGCCACCATCTTTCAAATCCTGTCTACCCTGCTTTAAGCATCCATTGGCTCAATTCGTAATAATCCAAAGGTAATGAGGTATTTGTAGCATTCCTATCAACACCTTAACTGAGATCACCAAACCACCATGGAGTTCAAACTTGGAAGCCTGTAGATCTGTAAGGGATAGTTCCACACCGTGTAGAACATGGACCAACGGGGTTATGACTGGAGCCTTCCAAGGCACTATTTTACACTTTAAGAATATCAAGTGAAATGTTCTGTTGGCTCAGCAAGTGAATGTAGCTTGTATTGAGTCATAGGGGGTAAAATTGGATTGTGCTGGCCCATTATTTCGAAGAAGAGCAAGGGTCTTCCCCCCATTGTCCTGGCTAATATTTATACCTCAACCAACATCACTAAAACAGATTATCTGGTCATTGTTTGTGGTAGCTTGCTGTGCACAGTCCATACTTTAGAACAACAACAACTTGTATTTATATAGTGCTTTTAATTTGGTAAAACATCTTCACAGGAGCATTATAAAACAAAATTTGATACCAGGCCTCAAAAGGTAGGTTCTAATAAGCATCTTAAAGGAGGAAAGAGAGGTGGAGAGGTTTAGGGAGGGAATTCCAGAGCTTAGGGTCTTGGCAGCTGAAGGCATGGCCACCAATGGTTGAGCGATTATAATCAGTGATGCTCAAGAGGCCCGAATTAGAGGTGCGCAGATATCTCGGGGGGTTGTGGGCCAGGAGGAGACTACAGAGATAGGGAGAGGCGAGGCTATGCAGGGATTTGAAAACAAGGATGAGAATTTTTAAATCGAGGCATTGCTTAACTGGGAGCCAGTATAGGTCAGTGAGCATTGGGGTGATGGGTGAACGGGACTTGGTGAAAGTTAGGACACAGGCAGTAGTATATGTATGACCTCAAGTTTATGGAGGGTAGAACGTGCAAAGCCTGCCAGTGTGCATTGGAATAGTCAAGTCTAGAGGTAACAAAGGCATGGATGAAGGTTTCAGCAACAGATGAGCTGAGGCAGGGGAGGCATTGGGCAAAGTTACAGAGGTGAAAATAGGCGATTTTGTGTTATGACGCAGCTATGTGGTCGGAAGCTCATTTCAGGGACAACTATGACACCAAGGTTGCGAACAGTCTGATTCCGTTTCAGACAGATGCCAGGGAGAGGGATGGAGTCGGTGGCTAGGGAATGCCATTTGTGGTGGGGATCGAAGATAATAGCTTGGATTTTCCCAATATTTAGGTGTAGGAAACTTCTGCTCATCCAGTACTGGCTGTTGGACAAGCTCTAGTGATTACACTTCAAACGTACTTGATTGGCTGTAAGGTGCTTTGGCACATCCTATAAATGCAGGTCTTTCTTTCGGCACAGGAAAGGATCCCTGTGCTGGAATGGATAGGACCCAGGCCCACTTGAAATTGAGCCCGGACCTCGTTTAAATGAGATCAGCGAGCTGCGGAAACGTGCTGCCTTTTTGTTAACCAAAGGTATTAAGGGCTATGGGCCAAAGGCGGGTATATGGAGTTAGGTTGCAGATCAACCAATATCTAATTAAATGGCCGCACAGGCTCGAGCGGCTCAATGCCCTCCTCATGTTCCTATGTTTCCCCAGGCAGCCTGTCGATGAAGCAGATTCAAATTTGAGGGTGCTACATCACTGGCAGTAGCCCTCAGGTAGATTCTGGGAGATGATCGGGAGGGGGCCGAGCAGGTCTTCGAGATGATGTTGAGCCTAGGAGGAGCACTTGCATTCAGGCACCAGCTGCGTCAGGACTGCACTGAATCAGGTATTAGGTCAGGGGTCCTGAACCAGGTATTAGGTCAGGGGTCCAGAACCAAGCATTAGGACCGCTATTTGCAAAGGGCATAAGGCATGTTTCAGGCATTGTCCTAGACTCCTATAGTTCAGCCTTTAAAGATATGGTGGGCGGCGCACTTCTGCTGTGGAAGTGCCCACACTGCCTGCCATATTGGACATGTAGGCGCCCCTTTTATGCCTGTAAAAATGGGCACGGTGTCAACAAATTTCAAGGGCACATAGATTAGGAAGTTACAAATGGTCTGTGTGTCTTGGGCTTGAGAAGGAAAAATAAAAATAAGGGTTTGGGGTCTTGATCTCTGTCCAGTGATCCCTGCTGGAAAGTCTGTGTGTGTGAATATGGAGCGTAGATGGGGTTGAGTGCGCCTGTGATGCATGTAAATACCCAACTGTCGCTCAGCATCTCGGCTCACATATAAATAATGCTAACGTGAGTAAGATACCAGGAGGCACCTGTGGAGCCTTCCAGAGAGGAGAAAAAGCTGGGGGAAATAAACGAAAGGTTAGAAGAATTGCCCCAGAAAATCATTGCAAATAACTTCTTTCTTGAGAGATAACAAGCAATCTCTCACTGTATGATGTGGCAGACTCCCAAAACATACTGTGAAAGAAAGACTTGCATTTCACGACCACTGAACGGCCCAAAGCGCTTTATAGCCAATGACTTTTTGACTGTTGAAATGTCAGAAATGCACGCAGCAAGCTCCCACAAACAGCAATGTGATAATGACCAGATAATCTGTTTTAGTGATGTTGATTGAGGGATAAATATTATCCAGGACACCAGGGATAACTCCCCTGCTCTTCTTCAAAATAGCGTCGTAGGATCTTTTACGTCCACCTGAGAGAGTAGGTTTAACGTTTAACTTTTCATCCCTCAGCACTGCACTGTGCTCAACTCTCTGGCTTGGGGCTTGAACCCACAACCTTCTACCTCAGAGGCGGGTGCGCTACCAACTAAGCCACGGCTGACACTTAAAAGAAAGGATATTCCTTTCTTTGTTGTTTTTCGAATGTATAATTTTGTTTATTTTGCCCTTCATATTGTTTCTGGTTCGGTGAAACGAAACCTTTTACCCGGTTAGTTTCTGGCCTTTCTCTCAGTGATTGATGGGCTGCAGTCGGTGCTGATGGAGGGAAACAATGCTCCGGCACACTGGGGGTTAACTGCTCTGTCGCTCTGATAATATCTCAGCCAGACCTTAAGGTCATTTCCTACACACACAATATCCATCTCCCATCATCAGAAGTACACGTTAGGGGGAAAAAGCAAAGCTTATTAAAGGAAGATCAGCGGCAAGCTGCTTCCTCTGCTGTCCCAAGTTGCAATTTCAATCGCTTTTTAAATTAATTAAACATTTCTCCGGGGATCATTTTATATTAGAAAAACAGATTTCTCGCTGAAGCATCGTTTTCTAATTTTTGCTCATTTATTTTTGTCAGAGAAAAACATCTCAATGTACGAACGTTCCGTCTTTTATCTTATTTTTAAAAAAATAAATTAAATTACTTAAAAAAACACATAAATAAGTTCTGGTAATTGAAGCCAACGTTTGAATTATTGCAGTAAGGAATAAGGCAGCGATTCGGGCTGGGGGAGAGGTCGATATTGATTTCATTATCGATTTAAATCGAAGTCAGTCCAGATTCAAAGGCTGGAAATAATAGTCCTCGTGGGACCCAGCCAGTGTGTTGTTTGGTGAGCCGAAGGTTAAACTGGTCCGGTTATCTGCCTCTGTTCCTGGTGTCCGGTGTCACAGTGCAAGATGCGGGTTGCACCGTTAGTTAGAGAACGAAAAATAACGAGTAAGAAGGAACATAACAGCAGATCAGTCACTCGGGAGCGGGGCCCCTCATCACTTCAGTTTAAGGCGTCACAATTGATCTTTTTCCTGGATTATGTTATAACTATATATGTGTGTGTGTGCAAAATAAACTTTTAAAACATGATACTAAGAAATGGTAAAGGGCCGTTTGGAGAAAGGATTCCTGATCAGCCGGATAAGGAGCAGATGGTTTGAGTGCGGGGAGAGACTGGGAACACTGGTGCTGGGAAACTCTGAATGTGGAAAGAATGCCTTTGATGTTGGTATTTAAACAGCAGGTGATGTTATTGACAGGAGCCAGTTGTTGTGACAAGGAGCTGACATCTTCTGATGGGTGGGTGCCAATCCAAGCAACATTTGGGGAGAGTGTACCGGTTCTGCCTTTAACGACATTGGTGCTGCTACCATGTACCACTGCTGTCAGTTTTCACATGCAGTGCAACATTGCTGGAAATAGAGGTCAAAAGTCCACGAAGATGCAATGAGTTGATGTACTAATATGATGTGAGTGACTGAGCTCCCGGTTAAACAACGCCTCGATTTCAAAATTCTCCTCCTTGTTTTCAAATCCCTCCATTGCCTCGCCTCTCCCTATCTCTGTAATCTCCTCCAGTCCCACTACCTACCCCCCCCCCCCCCCACCACCCCCAGATGTCTGCGCTTCTCTAATTCTGTCCTCTTGAGCATCTCTGATTATAATCGTTCAGCCAATCGTTGGCTGTGTCTTCTGTTGTCTAGGCCCCAAGCTCTGGAATTCCCTGCCTAAACCTCTCCTGCTCTCTACCTCTTTCAAGACACTCCTTAAAACCTACCTCTTTGACCAAGCTTTTGGTCACCTGCCCTAATTTCTCCTTATGCGGTTCCGTGTCAATACTCCTGTGAAGCACCTTGGTGCTAGACAAATACAAGTTGTTGTTGTTGTTGTTAAGACTCAGTGGGCTCCCAATCTAAACCAACCTATCAAAGCAAGCAGAGCTATGGAACTTTCTGTGGCTCCCTTGATAGCTCAATTGATAACAACAACAATGCAACAACTTGCATTTATAGAACACCTTTAAGGGAGAAGAATATCCCAAGGTGTTTCAGAGTGACGTAATCAGACAAAGATCGACACAGCATCAAAGAAGGAGATGTTAGAAGGGTGACTGAAAGCTGAAAGAGGTGGGATTTAAGGAGTGTCTTAAAGGAAGAGAGAGAAAAGGAAGAGGAGAGGTGAAGAAGTTTAGAGAGGGTATTCCAGAGCTAGGAGCCTTTATAGCTGAAAGCTCAGCCACCAATTCTGGGGCGAAGGAAAGCAGGGATGCACAAGAGGCAAGAATTGGAGGAAGGCAGAATTCCTGGAGGGTTGTAGAGATAATGGGGGGGGCAAGGCCATGGAGGAATTTTGAACACAAGGAGGAGATTTTTAAATTTGAGGCATTGGTGGACCATGTCCCACATGCGGAAGGAGCAGCGTGGCGGCCTAGCCCAGCAGGCTCAGCGGCCCCCGGCCTGCGAGCACCACCGGAGCAGGCCGGGGAGTGGAAGGAGCAGTGCGGCGGCCTACCACTCCAGGGAGCAGCACGTGCTGGAGCAGGAGAGCAACGGCAGTGAAGAGGGACGTCACCAAGATCAAGGTCACTGATTGGAGTGCGGGTAGATACAGCAGGGGCGGCGAGATCAGGGCGAAGAAGCGATGAGAGATTGTAGAGGAACGTGATCGGGCCCAAGAGAGGCGTGAGTTTGGGGCCAGAAGAGGCGACGGCCCAGGGACAGCACGGACCAGCCCACACTGCGATATGTGTGCGCACTAGGTCCGTGCAGCAGAACTGGTCTCCAGTCGTCTTGATTAATCCTTGCTACTGGATCAAGACCTAGCTCTGTCAAACCCGTGGTGTGCAACGGTCACCACAGGTTAAAAAAATCCACACACAGGCATCTTCCGCCCTTCAACATGTAGTTCGGGATCCGGAATATTAAGTCCTTCATTGAAACATCTGTGAACTTCTTGATGTAGAAGCAAGTCATCCTCGATTCGAGGGACTGCCTATGATGATGATGTTTTAACCTGCAAATTCTAACAAGTTTCATTGACTAAGCAGCAAATTTGTTGATATTTACAGCATATCCTCTTATCTTGTTCACTAAATGTTGATTACACCATGGTCTGTTATTCACTGAATCTGTTAAAACATCAAACTATTTGGTAAACTCGTCAACAGCAAACTTGTCACTACTCATGAACATGTTGCAAATGAGAAGACATTCTCATCAGTAATTGCATCTCGTTATCAATGCCTTAGTGTTCGAGAGGATGTTTTGAATGGCTTGTGTACTTTAAACAGGAATGTCACTGAGTGGGGGCAGGGTAGGGTTTTTTGGGGTTTAAGTACTCTCTCAAAAAGCCTATTAGAAAAGATAATAAAGAGAGGACTCACAATTGGTAAAGGATAAAACGGGAGCTTTCTTTCCTTTCCTCTCAATTTTCTCCTCTCTTTTTCTCCTGAAGGCACCAGCAGCCATTCGGGTTTGGTTCATTAACAAATGGCTATATTTTATTTGTGAGCCCTGACACTGAGCGTCAGCAGGCTCTTTGACCTTGTTTGGCCCTCACAAGTGAACCCAATCCTTTCCTCACGCAGTGTTCACACACATGCGCTTCCCAATAGGAGTAGCTGGATAATGATCCGTTATGGGAACCTCGGCTGATTTTCTCCTTCCTTGCACAGAACACTGATACAAATTTTAGCATCCTTATCATTGTATTTTTTTTATAGCTCTTTCATAGTGCTCAACAAAAATATATTCCAGTGAAAAAGAAGGGCGGTAAGAGAAGGGATAACCAGCCGTGGATAACTAAGGAAATAAAGGAGAGTATCAAATTAAAAACCAATGCATAAAAGGTGGCCAAGGTTAGTGGGAAACTAGAAGATTGGGAAAATTTTAAACAACAGCAAAGAATGACTAAGAAAGCAATAAAGAAAGGGAAGATAGATTACGAATGTAAACTTGCGCAAAACATAAAAACAGATAGTAAAAGCTTTTACCGATATATAAAACGGAAAAGAGTGACTAAAGTAAATGTTGGTCCCTTAGAAGATGAGAAGGGGGATTTAATAATGGGAAATGTGGAAATGGCTGAGACCTTAAACAATTATTTTGCTTCGGTCTTCACAGTGGAAGACACAAAAACCATGCCAAAAATTGCTGGTCACGGGAATGTGGAAGGGAGGACCTTGAGACAATCACTATCACTAGGGGGGTAGTGCTGGACAGGCTAATGGGACTCGAGGTAGACAAGTCCCCTGGTCCTGATGAAATGCATCCCAGGGTATTAAAAGAGATGGCGGAAGTTATAGCAGATGCATTCATTATAATCTACCAAAATTCTCTGGACTCTGGGGAGGTACCAGTGGATTGGAAAGCAGCTAATGTAACGCCTCTGTTTAAAAAAGGGGGCAGGCAAAAGGCAGGTAACTATAGGCCGGTTAGTTTAACATCTGTAGTGGGGAAAATGCTTGAAACTATCATTAAGGAAGAAATAGTGGGACATCTAGATAGGAATAGTGCAATCAAGCAGACGCAACATGGATTCATGAAGGGGAAATCATGTTTAACTAATTTACGGGAATTCTTTGAGGATATAACAAGCATGGTGGATAGAGGTGTACCGATGGATGTGGTGTATTTAGATTTCCAAAAGGCATTCGATAAGATGCCACACAAAAGGTTACTGCAGAAGATAAAGGTACGCGGAGTCAGAGGAAATGTATTAGCATGGATAGAGAATTGGCTGGCTAACAGAAAGCAGAGAGTTGCGATAAATGGGTCCTTTTCGGGTTGGAAATCGGTGGTTAGTGATATGCTACAGGGATCGGTGCTGGGACCACAACTGTTTACAATATACATAGATGACCTGGAAGAGGGGACAGAGTGTAGTGTAACAAAATTTGCAGATGACACAAAGATTAGTGGGAAAGCGGGTTGTGTAGAGGACACAGAGAGGCTGCAAAGAGATTTAGATACGTTAAGCGAATGGGCTATGGTTTGGCAGATGGAATACAATGTCGGAAAATGTGAGGTCATCCACCTTGGGGAAAAAAAACAGTAAAAGGGAATATTATTTGAATGGGGAGAAATTACAACATGTTGCAGTGCAGAGGGACTTGGGGGTCGTTGTGCATGAATCCCAAAAAGTTAGTTTGCAGGTGCAGCAGGTAATCAGGAAGGCAAATGGAATGTTGGCCTTCATTGCGAGAGGAATGGAGTACAAAAGCAGGGAGGTCCTGCTGCAACTGTACAGGGTATTGGTGAGGCCGCACCTGGAGTACTGCATGCAGTTTTGGTCTCCTTACTTAAGGAAGGATATACTAGCTTTGGAACGGGTACAGTGACAATTCACTAGGCTGATTCCGGAGATGAGGGGGTTACCTTATGATGATAGATTGAGTAGACTGGGTCTTTACTCGTTGGAGTTCAGAAGGATGAGGGGTGATCTTATAAAAATATTTAAAATAATGAAGGGGATAGACAGGATAGAGGCAGAGAGGTTGTTTCCACTGGTCGGGGAGACTAGAACTAGGGGGCACAGCCTCAAAATACGGGGGAGCCAATTTAAAACCGAGTTGAGAAGGAATTTCTTCTCCCAGGGGGTTGTGAATCTGTGGAATTCTCTGCCCAAGGAAGCAGTTGAGGCTAGCTCATTGAATATATTCAAATCACAGATAGATAGATTTTTAACCAATAAGGGAATTAAGGGTTATGGGGAGCGGGCGGGTAAGTGGAGCTGAATCCACGGCCTGATCAGCCGTGATCTTGTTGGGTGGCGGAGCAGGCTCGAGGGTCTAGATGGCCTACTCCTGTTCCTAATTCTTATGTTCTTATGTTTTTATTAATGTTGGGGAAGTCCAGAACCAGGGGTCACAGTTTAAGGATAAGGGGTAAGCCATTTAGGACCGAGATGAGGAGAAACTTCTTCACCCAGGGAGTGGTGAACCTGTGGAATTCTCTACCACAGAAAGTTGTTGAGGCCAATTCACTAAATATATTCAAAAAGGAGTTAGATGTAGTCCTTAGTACTAGGGGGATCAAGGGGTATGGCGAGAAAGCAGGAATGGGGTACTGAAGTTGCATGTTCAGCCATGAACTCATTGAATGGCGGTGCAGGCTCGAAGGGCCGAATGGCCTACTCCTGCACCTATTTTCTATGTTTCTACGTATTGGTGAACAGTTAACTCAGCCAATACTGGGGAATGAACCTGGGATCTTCCTGACCTGTCCAGCTCAGTAGCACACCAAGTAGCATGCTTTCTCAGAAGTTATACATTCTAAAAGAAATAACCCTCCTGAGCATCCGTAGCTATGCTTAGTCAGTGAATAGTAGAGCCGTACAGTCCAGTGAAGTCCCCGATTTGATGCACAGTCTGTGCTGACTACAACATGCAGGGTTGTGTGCTGAAGGCCGTTTAGCAGGATAAAGACTTGGGTGTTATACTATATGAATCTCTGAAGGTCCACGACCAAAGAAGTATTAGGATAAATTTCCAGGGAGGTTAAAAGTACTACACTGTCGTTGTATGAGGCCTTAGTTAGGCCTCATTTAGAATACTGTATCCCGTTCAGTTTTCTTCTCCACAAATGGTAGAGCCCTTCAAAAAGGTTCAGACAAGGGTCACTAGATTGATAATAGTTTAAAGGCCCTTAGTTACCATGATAGGCTTAGAGAGCTATGGCTTTTTACTCACACAATAGGCTTTGGGGAGATTTGATTGTGTTCTTTAAAATAAGAATAAGATTCAGTGCATGTGGATATGTTATTTTGAGTCCCGCTCACCCATCACCCCTGTGCTCGCTGACCTACATTGGCTCCCAGTTAAGCAACGCCTCGATTTAAAAATTCTCATCCGAGTTTTCAAATCCCTCCATGGTCTCGTCCCTCCCTATCTTCTCCAGCCCCACAACCCCCCAAGGTATCTGCGCTCTTCTAATTCTGCCCTCTTGAGCATCCCTGATTATAATCGCCCAACCATTGGTGGCCATGCCTTCTGTTGCTTTGGCCCTAAGCTCTGGAATTCCCTGCCCAAACCTCTCTGCCTCTACCTCTTTTTCCTCCTTCAAGATGCTTCAAACATATCTCTTTGACCAAGCTTTTGGTCATCTACCCTACTTTCTTCTTATGTGTGGCTCAGTGTCAAATTTTTTGTCTTGTAATACTCCTGTGAAGCACCTTGGGACGTTTTACTACATTAAAGCTGCTATATAAATTCAAGTTGTTGTTGTTGTTAGATAGGTTGGGAGGACTAAAAGACATGAGTACAAGTTATCTAGCATAGAACTAGGTTGGACATCAGGAGGTATATCTTTTGACAGAGAGTTGTCTAACCTCTGGAACAAGTTTCTGGCTCATGCATTCCATGTGAATTTGCTACAAACATTCAAAGGGACACGTTTTTTGAGTGTTACCAACATAACTATGTATTACAGGTGGGTATTAGGAGGTGTGTTGCTGTGGTCTTCGGTAACTTGTTTGATCATCTTCAGGGAAGCAGAGAGGAATTTCCCACGGTATTTTTCCTAAATTTGTCGAGGAATCTTTGCTTCTCTCAGGATGTTGCTTGGCTGGTTGGTAGCTGGGGTGGTTGTGGGCAGATGTGAGATGAGGCGGGCAGAGGGATCATGGTGTGCATAAGTTGCATCAAGACCGTATGGGGCAGGCTTGATGCATTGGCTGGTATTTTCCTGTCTTGTATGTTCCTACAAGTTAACCGATTTAAGCTGGAGTTGGAATGGGGGCACTCCAGTCGTTCTCAGCACTCCTGGATGGGGAAGGGAAAAATTAACCAGGGCCCTATCCACTGACCCTTGCTGGAAGTGCGCAAGTGTAAATGTTGAGTGAAGAGAGGATCAGACTTAGCTATAATGCAATCCACCCTACCCCTCCCCACAGTTGAACGGCCGATTGATATTTACTATTAAAGCTTGCATTGGAATAATGGTTATTTGGGCAAGGTGCCTGTTCCGATGGAAATGCACCACAACAATCATTGGTTTAATCGAGGAGGTGAGGAGGAAAATGATCTCTTGTGTGAGAGAAGATAGTTACCATTGTGGAGGCTGCAATAAAGCCCTAACATGTCCAAATTCAATCTGCAGAGATTTGTTTAGCTAATGTAACTAGCGAGTCCCTTTCTGACTGGCTGCTGTTGAAAAGAGCTGAAGCTTACCATCCTCATCCGTCCTGGATGCTAACTTAAATACTGGCTGTCTCAGTATTTGACATCCCCTTTAAGACGTGAAAGAACATTTCCTGAAACAGTGATACAAAACACTCATCAGTTCATCTTCTGATACGGTAGAACAATAGGGGTCCTCACACATGGTTGGGGGTCCTCAAAACATCCTCCATACCTACAGAAAAAGGTTTTGCTTTCCAGCAGGCATCTGTACACAATCATTGCACGTGCTCTCCATCCCATCCCCCAGTGGCAAAGTAGATCAAACCTTCCACATGTTTCAGTCTCTCTCCCCTCCCCCATCATTCTGCTTGGATGGTGAGATGCGACCCAGAGCAGAAAGGTTTCGGAGGACTGAAGGGAGGAAGTGCATTTAGTATGTTGCTGTGTATGCAATAACTGTTAGACTGAGTACTGTTTAACTCCAAGAAATATGACGTTGGCTCTGATTTATTAAGGCCCAAAGTGTCTAATATACAAAATGGCTGGCCTTTTATACTTGGGCTGCACACACGTGCGTGCATAGAAACATAGAAACATAGAAAATAGGTGCAGGAGTAGGCCATTCGGCCCTTCGAGCCTGCACCGCCATTCAATGAGTTCATGGCTGAACATGCAACTTCAGTACCCCATTCCTGCTTTCTCGCCATACCCCTTTATCCCTCTAGTGGTAAGGACAACATCTAACTCCTTTTTGAATATATTTAGTGAATTGGCCTCAACAACTTTCTGTGGTAGAGAATTCCACAGGTTCACCACTCTCTGGGTGAAGAAGTTTCTCCTCATCTCGGTCCTAAATGGCGTACCCCTTACCCTTAGACTGTGACCCCTGGTTCTGGACTTCCCCAACATTGGGAACATTCTTCCTGCATCTAACCTGTCTAAACCCGTCAGAATTTTAAACGTTTCTATGAGATCCTCTCTCATTCTTCTGAACTCCAGTGAATACAAGCCCAGTTGATCCAGTCTTTCTTGATATGTCAGTCCCGCCATCCCGGGAATCAGTCTGGTGAACCTTCGCTGCACTCCCTCAATAGCAAGAATGTCCTTCCTCAAGTTAGGAGACCAAAACTACACAAAACTCCAGGTGTGGCCTCACCAAGGCCCTGTACAACTGTCGTAACATCTTCCTGCCCCTGTACTCAAATCCCTCGCTATGAAGGCCAATGCCATTTGCTTTCTTAACCGCCTGCTGTACCAGCATGCCAACCTTCAATGACTGATGTACCATGACACCCAGGTCTCGTTGCACCTCCCCTTTTCCTAATCTGTCACCATTCAGATAATAGTCTGTCTCTCTGTTTTTACCACCAAAGTGGATAACCTCACATTTATCCACATTATACTTCATCTGCCATGCATTTGCCCACTCGCCTAACCTATCCAAGTCACTCTGCAGCCTCATAGCATCCTCCTCGCAGCTTACACTGCCACCCAACTTAGTGTCATCCGTAAATTTGGAGATACTACATTTAATCCCCTCGTCTAAATCAATGACCCAATGGCCTCCAACAGTGACGCCATCTAGTGGCTAGTGATCCCAAAAGTACATACATGACAATACCCCACTCTGAGATATTAACAGTCTTTTACAAATTGAGACGGTCTGGTATTTTACGCTCCCAGGTTGACCGTCTCAGTTCAACAACAGCCTTAGGTGAGTGTTCAGAGTCTGTTGTGACTGGTGGCTGGGTGGCTGACCTGGTGGTAGTGGCAATGACTATGTCAGGGGATTGAAAGTCCATTTTCATTGAACATGTCAGTGATTGAAAGTCCCGATTCGCTGATGACCACTGAGTCCTCTGATGCCTGGGGGTAGGTTGGTTGGTCGTCGATTGTCTCTTCCTCCGACTGTTCCAGTTTGTCGGTGTGACGCAGCTTTGTCTGATCCATTGTTTCCTGCATAGTTGCCCATTTTTGAGCTTGACAATAAATACTCTGTTGCCCTCCTTGGCCATGACAGTACCAGCGATCCACTTGGGATCCTGACCATAATTCAGAACATAGGATCATTTACAGAAATATCGCGTGACACAGCTGCGTGATCGTGATACCCTTGCTGACTTTGTCTTCTATATTCAACATGATTATTCAAGTCAGGGTGTACAAGAAATAGTTTGAACTTAAGACCTCTCTTCATCATTAGTTCAGCAGGTGAGACCCCGGTAAGCGAGTGTGGTCTTGTCCTGTAACTCAGCAGTATGCATGACAGGCAGGTCTGCAGTGACCCTTGGGTTACTCGCTTCATACTCTGCTTTATGATTTGGACAGCACATTCTGCTTGCCCATTGGATGCAGGTTTGAACGGTGCTGACCTTATATGTTTGATACCATTGAGTTTCATGAACTCTTGAAACACCTGACTGGTGAAGCACGATCCGTTGTCGCTAACAACAATGTCAGGCAGACTATGTGTCGCGAATATGACACTGAGATTCTCAATGGTAGCTGTGGATGTGCTGGATGACATGATTATACACTCTATCCACTTTGAATATGCATCCTCCACAACTAAAAACATCTTCTCCAGGAAGGGACCTGCAAAGTCTATGTGGATCCTGGACCATGGTTTAGACGACCACGACCACAAACTCAGCGACGATTCCGCTGGTGCTTTGCTGAGCTGCATGTAAGTGTTGCACTGATGCACACATGATTCCAGCTCAGAGTCAATTCCTGGTCCCCATACATGAGACATGGCGATGGCTTTCATCATTACAATGCCGGGATGTGTGCTATGTAGCTCACGTACAAATTTCTGTCTCCCTTTCTTGTACATAACATCACGATTGCCCCACAGTATACAATCCAACTGAATAGACAGTTCGTCTTTGCGACGAATGTAAGGTTTGGTCTCCTCACACATTTGCTTGGGTATGGCAGACCAATCACCATTGAGGATGCAACTCTTCACCACCAATAAATAGGGTCCTGGCTGGTCCAGGTCTTAACTTGTTGAGCCGTGATAGGGGTTCCTTCACTCTCAAAAGCATCCATAACTAACAATAGGTTCACCGGTTGTGGCGTTTCCACCTCCGGTGTGGGCAACGGCAGACGGCTCAAAGCATTGGCACAATTCTCGGTGCCGGGTCTATGGCGAATGACATAACCATAAGCAGATAATGTCAGTGCCCACCTCTGGATACGAGATGAAGCATTGGTATTGATACCTTTGTTTTCGGAGAAATGAGCGGCTTGTGATCTGTCTCCAGTTCAAACCGAAGACCAAACAGGCACTGATGCATCTTTTTAACGCCATACACAGAGGCTACTGCTTCTTTCTCTACCATGCTGTAGGCTCTTTCCGTTTTAGACAAACTTTTTGAAGCATACGCGACTGGTTGAAGTTTACCCGACTCATTAGCTTGTTGGAGTACGCAAGCAATTCCATATGACGAAGCATCACAGGCCAATACTAAAGGTTTACATGGGTCATAATGCACCAGCAGCTTGTTAGAGCAAAGCAGATTAGTGGCTTTCTCAAAAGCTCTGTCTTGAGACGCACCCCACACCCAGTTGTCGCCTTTTCTTAGTAGCGTGTGCAGTGGTTCTAGTAAGGTGCTCAATTTAGGTAGGAAGTTACCGAAGTAGTTGAGTAGACCCAGGAATGAATGCAGCTCCGTCACATTCTGCGGCTTGGGTGCATTCTTGATGGCCTTGGTTTTTGTGTCCGTGGGCCTGATGCCGTCAGCAACAATTTTCCTCCCCAGGAATTCGACCTCTGGTGCCATGAAGATGCACTTCGAGCATTTCACTTTGTCCAGATGATGTAAAACCTCTTCCAGGTTGTTCAGATGTTCCTTGGAGTCACGACCTGTGATCAGGATGTCAGCTGGGAACAGACTTCAGTAGACTTTCCATGTTTCTCTGAAATATTGCTGCAGCTGAGCGAATTCCAAAAGGGCACCTGTGATAAATAAACAGTCTTTTATGCGTGTTAATGCACGTAAGTCTCTTCGACGTCTCGACCAGTTCCTGTGTCATTTAGGCAGACGTCAAGTCCAGTTTGGTGAACGACTTCCCCCCAGCCAGCGTTGCAAACAAGTCATCAGCCTTTGGTAGCGGGTACTGATCCTGTTTCAAAACCCTGTTGATCATAATCTCCACTGATTCTGACTGTGCCATCACTTTTCAGCACAGGAACAATGGGGCTGGCCTATTCATTAAATTCAACCGGTGATATGATCCCTTCACGCTGGAGTCTGTCCAGTTCAATTTCGACCTTCTCTTTCATCATATACGGAACTGTCCGAGCTTTATGATGGACGGGTCTTACATCCGAGTCCACGTGGATCTGCACCTTGGCTCCCGTGAAGTTGCCGATGCCTGGTTCAAACAGTGAGGGGAACTTGCTCAGTATTTGGGCACATGTATCTTCCTCCGACAACAATGCCTTGATGTCGTTCTAGTCACATCTGACTTTTTCAAGCCAGTTCCTGCCGAACAGCGTTGGGCTATTGCCTTGGATAATCCATAGCGGTAACTCATGAACCATACCGTCATACGACACTTTAATTGTGGCACTGCCAATCACTGTTATGAGTTCTTTGGTGTTCGTGCGCAATTTGGCATTGACAGGACTCAGCCTGGGCCTCACAGCCTTAGTATCCCACAGCTTGTCGAATGCCCTCTGACTCATTATCGATTGACTCGTCTCCGTGTCCAGTTCCATCGATACCGGCACCCCATTAAATTCCACATTGATCATTATCTGTTTGCTCTTAGTTAGGAACGAGTACAGTCCATACACTTCCTCCTCTGGTATCTCGGATTGCATATCTGGATCCGCGCTAGTCTGACCATCATCCTCCACGTGGTGTGTCGCAGCACGCTTGCTCATCTGCAGACACTTGCGCTGGAGATGCCCCACTCTCAGACAGCCTTTGCTTAAATCGGCACTGCTGGTGCCGGTGATTTCCCCCACAATGCCAACACGGAGAAATCAGATGCATTCCCGCTGGCGGACTTTGGGCAGCTACAGGTTTTGCTTACGCAGTCGGGTAGGCCCTACCATGTGGCGCTCTGCTGAACGCCAAATCAATCACATTTATAGTACTTGCCGAGTTTTGATTTTTCACTGCTATCTGCTTTAGACTTCTATCCGTCGTCATGCATGACTGAGCGATCGTGATGGCCCTGTTCAAATCCAACGTCTCCACCGCCGGTAGTTTACACAGGATCACCTCGTGGTTGATGCCGATTACAAAGAAGTCCCGCAGCATGACTGCCAACACAGCCCCGAACTTACACGGTCCCGCTAGGCATCTCAGGTCAGCAACGAATTCCGCCGCATTCTGGCCCTCTGAACGAACGTGCGTATAAAATCTGTATCTCAAGATGATGATGCCTTTGTCTGGCTTGCGGTGGTCCTCTACCAGTGTACACAATTCTTCATACATCTTCTCTGTGGACTCACAGGCAGGAGTAGATTCTTTATCAGACCATAAATTTTTGAACCACAAACCGTGAGGAACACCGGCCGGCGCCGTTCTGTGTCGCCGACCTCCTCCATTTTGTTGGCCACGAAGAACTGGCTTAAACGGCTCACAAAGTCTGCCCAATCTTCTCCTTCTACAAATCGCTCCAACAATCCAATTGTGCTCATTTCTGCATACAAAGGCTCTTGTTGCCTCGTCGCCAAATGTTGTGTATGCAAAACTGTTCGACTGAGTATTGTTTAACTCCAAGAGGTATAACCTTGGCTCTGCTTTATTAAGGCCCAAAGTGACTAATATACAAAATGGCTGGCCTTTAATACTTGGGCCAGTACGTGCGTGCAGCCCAATGGCCTCCAACAGTGATGCCATCTAGTGGCTAATGATCCCAAAAGTACATACATGACATATGTGTAAATGGGACTTTTTTCTTTCCCACCCCCCCATACAGTGAGGGAGATTTTGATATTATAGGTTAACCATGGCATTAAACAGGCGATTTACAATCAGACCCTTTGTATGTCAAACACAATCAAGTGCATTCTCATGTGGGCTCTGATCTTAGTTACATGGTGACAATAGTTCCTTGCAGTGCAAGTGAAACTACTGTGAGCATTGTATATTTTTTAAACTGATTAATGCAAATTATGGAATGGAGTTGAACTGCTAGAGTTTCACTGCCATGGTTTGCAGCACCATCAAAGCCACACTACTGAATTATTGCTGTGTAACAAATTGCCAGCCATCTTTAATCTTCCTGTTGAACTGGCCTCAGCGCCAATGGATAAGGAGAATGAAGAAAATCAGTCAGAGGAGCCTTGATCCTAATCAATATTTAGTGGTCCCTGCTGGAATACAGATGTTGCACGAGGACAGGACTGAGAATGGCTGCAATATCCCGCATAGTCAAACAAACCTTTGACAATCCAATGGAGGATTTTCTGGCATAGCTCGGGTGGCAAGGAGTGGAATATTGGGCAGGACCTAATTGTGCCAGCTTTCCATCCCTTCTCTATTTCTGTAGCAATCTCCCAGCAACATTTCCACTGGATACTGGGAGCAGCACTCCAAAAAAGACTTTACCCAAGGTGGTAATGACTGAGGCATTATATGGCACATTTTCCATCATTATTGACATTGACTATCCAACAGTGACTACACTCCAAAAGTACTTCATTGTCTGTAAAGCGTTTTGTGACATCCGGTAGTTGTGACAGGCGCTATATATAAATGTAAGTCTTTCTTTATTGCAACACTGAACACAAGCACAGTTCTCACCACTTATAGCTGGCGCATTGGTGCGATTTGCCCACTTTACGCATTGGACAGTTTACATGATCAAAAAGTTCTGACACTAATTAAACCTTGAAATGGAGAAAAAAATTCCTTCAAGAAAAGCTGTGTATAAGAACCATTGGCACGTAGCATAAAAAAGACATACTCTGATTTAATCTGTACTGCTTGTTTGCTGTAACTTTCTTCTCCGACGATGATTGCCTGCATAAAAACAACAGAGGCAGTAGCAACAGAGGAACTTGAACTCCACTGGAGCTTGTTAGGGGTAGCAGATAAAAACAACAATAACTTGCATTTATATAGCACCTTTAATGTAGTAAAACATCGCAAGGCACTTCACAGGAGCATTATCAAACAAATACCAAAGATAAAAATTGCTTATTATTTTTTTTTTAACTGCTTGGATTAGATGTACTTGAACAGCTTGGTTGAATAATTGTCATGTAATTTGCTTAAAAGTTCACCTTAATGAGGTGCAAACTACTCACTGAACTTTCCATACCTCGGGAGCCTACTATCAGCAAGGGCAGACATCGACGACGAGGTCCAACACTGCCTCCAGTGTACTAGCGCAGCCTTCGGTCGCCTGAGGAAGAGAGTGTTCAAGGATCAGGCCCTCAAATCTGGCACCAAACTATGGTCTACAGGGCTGTAGTGATACCCGCCCTCCTGTATGGCTCAGAGACGTGGACCATATACAGCAGACACCTCAAATCGCTGGAGAAATACCACCAACGATGTCTCCGCAAGATCCTGCAAATCTTCTGGGAGGATCGACACACCAACGTCAGTGTTCTCGATCAGGCCAACACCCCCAGCATCGAAGCACTGACCACACTCGACCAGCTCCGTTGGGCAGGCCAAGTTGTCCGTGTAAAGTCCTTACTCTACAGCATGAAACCACACGAGGCACATTCCAGGGACAAGGCCACTCAGTGGCCTTAACTCTTTATTCAGCACTCCAGAAGTGATGACCCTGTGTGGGACCTCCCTTTAAATACCTGAGTGATCAGGTAAATAGTGTCTCCCATAAGTTCACCCCCTGTGGTCAAGGTGTGCATCTGTGTTGAGTGTATACAGTGATACAGTGGTGTTACATTGTAGTTACAAACATGACATCACCTCCCCCCTCCAAAGTCTTATTGGGATCATAGGTTTAGTCTTTCAGGTGGTCTGCGCTCCCTCGTGGAGCGTCGCAGTTGGGGCTCTGGTTGTTGGAAACTGACGTGAGTGTCTGTCACCTGTGGTGATTCCGGCCTGTCTGGGCTGACCTCAGGAACTGTGCATTCCTCTGATTGCTTTTGTTGCACGTTCACTGACGGTAGTGTGAGCTCCATCTCATGGTCTTCTTCAGGTTCCTCCGTATCATTGCTGAACCTTTTTTTTACTTGGTCCAGATGCTTACGGCATATCTGGCCATTGTTGAGTTTTACCACAATGACCCTATTCCCTTCTTTGTCAATTACGGTACCCTCGAGCCATTTGGGCCCCATGGCGTGATTGAGGACGAATACAGGATAATTTATTTCTATACATCTCCCCCTCGAATTACAGTCATGGTACTCATTTTGTGCCTTACGCTTGCCCTCAACTATGTCGGTCAGGACTGGGTGGATGAGGGACAACCGAGTTTTGAGTGTCCATTTCATGAGTAGCTCTGCGGGTGGGACCCCCGTGAGCGAGTGCAGGCGGGACCTATAGGCCAGCAGGTGGCGTGATAGACGGCATTGAATCCTGGGCATCCCTTGCTTAACGATTTGGACTGCACGTTCCGACTGGCCATTGGAGGCCGGCTTGAACAGCGCAGTCCTGACGTGGTTGATGCCATTGCCCGACATAAACTCCCGGAATTCATAGCTCGTGAAACACGGGCCATTATCACTAACCAGGATGTCCGGCAAGCCATAGGTAGCGAAGATCGCACGTAGGTTTTCCACGGTGGTGGATGACATGCATGAATTCAGGATGATGCACTCGATGCATTTCGAGTACGCATCTACAACGATAAGGAACATCTTCCCCATGAACGGGCCTGCGTAGTCAACGTGAATGCGTGACCATGGCTTGGTGGGCCAGGGCCACGGGCTGAGCGGGGCCTCCCTGGGGGCATTACCCAGCTGGACACATGTCGTGCACCTGCGAACACAATGTTCCAGGTCTGAGTCAATTCCAAGCCACCAAACGTGTGACCGGGCAATGGCCTTCATTATCACAATGCCTGGGTGCTCGCTGTGGAGTTCCCTGATGAACGCCTCCCTGCCCTTCTGGGGCATGACTACCCGGCTGTCCCATAGTAGGCAGTCAGCTTGGATGGAGAGCTCATCCATCTGTCTGTGGAATGGTCTGACCTCCTCAGGCCATGCTCCGTGTGCGGGCGCCCAATCCCCAGTCAGGACACATTTCTTAATCAGGGATAGGAGGGGATCCCTGTTTGTCCAGATTTTGATCTGGCGGGCTGTGATAGGGAGCCTGGACTGTTGAAGGCATCGACAGCATGACCATCTCAGCACTTTGCTCAGCTGTCCCCTCGGTGGTGGCCAGTGGGAGTCTGCTGAGTGCGTCAGCGCAATTTTCAGTGCCGGGCCGGTGCCGGATGGAGTAGTCATAGGCCGCTAGCGTGAGAACCCATCGCTGTATGTGAGCTGATGCATTGGCATTGACAGCCTTACTGTCTGACAACAGAGATGTAAGTGGCTTGTGGTCCGTCTATAATTCAAATTTCCTATCAAAGAGGTATTGATGCATTTTCTTTACACCATAGACACATGCGAGCGCTTCCTTCTCAACCATCCCATAGCCCCGTTCTGCTTGAGAGAGCGATCTGGAGCCATAAGCCACAGGTTGTAGCTGAACCTCAGCATTACCCTGCTGCAACACGCACCCAACCCCATAGGACGATGCATCACATGTCAGAACTAAACTTTTGCAAGGGTCGTACAGGGTCAACAGCTTGTTTGAACACAGTAGGTTTCGCGCCCGATCAAAAGCCCGTTCCTGACAGTCCCCCCAAAACCAATCGCAACCCTTACCCAGGAGCACGTGTAGCAGCTCCAATAATGTGCTCAAGTTCGGCAGAAAATTCCCGAAATAGTTCAACAGTCCCAGGAATGAACGCACTCCGATGTGTTGCAGGGCCTGGGTGCTCGTCGAATTGCCTCTGTTTTGGATTCGGTGGACCGAATCCCATCTGCAGCAACCCACCGACCCAGAAACTCAACTTCAGGAGCTAAGAACATGCATTTAGACTTCTTGAGTCGCAGGCCTACCCAGTCCAGTCAGCGTAGCACCTCCTCCAGGTTGTGGAGGTGTTTCTCGGTGTCTCGACCCGTGATGAGGATGTCGTCCTGGAATACAATCGTTCCAGGGATGGATTTAAGCAGGCTTTCTATGTTGCGTTGAAAAATCGCGGTTTCTGATCAAATGCCAAACGGGTACCTGTTATATGCAAACAGTCCCTTGTGCATGGTGATGGTGGTCAGTAATTGAGATTCGTTGGCCAGTTTCTGGGTCATATAGGCTGAAGTGAGGTCCAGCTTGGTGAACAGCTTGCCGTCTGCCAGCGTGGCGAAGAGGTCCTCCGCTCTTGGGAGCGGCTATTGGTCCGATTGATGGTAGTCGCCACAGATCCTGACAGAGCTATCCGCTTTAAGAACGGGGACTATGGGGCTCGCCCAGTCGCTGAATTTAACAGGCGAGATGATGCCCTCTTGCAATAGCCAGTCCAATTCGCTCTCGATTTTCTCCCGCATCACATACGGTACCGCTCTGGCTTTGTGGTGCACTGGCCTGGCGTCCGGGGTGATGTGTATCACTACTTTAGTGCCTTTGAAAGTCCCGACGCCCGGTTGGCAAAGTGACTCGAATTGTTGTAGGACTTGTGAACACGAACTTCACTCCACCGAGGACATTGCGTGAACATCCGCCCTTTTCCAGTTCATCTCGGCTAACCAACTCCTCCCCAACAGTGGTGGACCATTGCCCGGGACAATCCAGAACGGCAGCTGGTTCACTAAGCCATCGTGCGTGACAGCCAACATTGCACTGCCTAGCACCAGAATGATTTCTTTAGTATAAGTCCTTAATTGTGTCTTGATACGTTCTAATTTGGGTCTACTGGCTTTGTGTGGCCATAGCTTCTCGAATTGTTGAACGCCCATGAGTGACTGGCTGGCCCCCGTGTCCAGCTCCATTCGTACTGGGATACCGTTCAATAAAACCCTCATCATCATTGGTGGCGTTTTGGTGTATGAACTGTGAATATTCACCACATGGACCCGCTGAACCTTGGCGTCCATCGATTTGCCCCAAAAGTCATCCTGCCTCACAGAACCCTCTTCTGGTCCACCTGCCTCATATATCAGTCTGGTTGCAGGCTTTCTGCACATACGAGCTAAATGGCCACTGAGGTTAGTTTCTGCAGACAAACTGTTGGAATCTGCAAGATCTGGCTGAGTGTTTTCCCCCATACCTCCAGCACGAATTAAAGTTTCCATTGTTGGGGACAAAAGGGCTGTGGCCAGGAATTCCGCGCTGACTGTCCCTCTGACTGCTCTTAAGTACCCTGTTAGTAGGTGTTAATGGCCCCATCCCAGGCCGCATTGTCCACTGTGATGGCGTGAACGTCCGTTCAGCCTGCCATTGTCTCTGTTAAGGTCCTACTCTGGGGTCTATTACTGCCTGATGAATGTCGGACTGCCCCTGCCTGCCCGGGGGGCTCAGGACGTTGACTCCCTGATCCATCACCGCATTGGAGGCAGAATTGCGCACGTAAATCATTTTCGTCTCTTCCTCCGCCGCCATGAAAGTCTGAGCCACAAAAGCCGCCGCTTCCAAGTTAATTGCTCTCAATTAACTTGCGAAAAATTGTTGCATGACCGATACCCTCTGTCATGTATTCAACCAGCATTGTAACCCATGTATAATCGACCTAAGTTGTACACTGTGAGAACAATGACCACTAGGTGGGAGACACTCCTAACCTGGGCCTTCAGGTACAAAAGGGGAAGCTCCACCCACCTTCATCACTTGGAGTGCTAAGGAATAAAGGACAGGTCATAGACTGACCTTCTCTCAAGCATGGGTCTCGTCTGCATTTATACTGTATAGTAAGTACCTATCAATGGCGACGAGAAACTGGGATTTAAACCACGCGAGCATGGCCATTAGCAGAACAGACAAGAGGTACTGTGTTAAGGAATGGTTGGGACAGAGATTCAACATTGTTAAAGCAGCACACAGTTCTCCAGGCAGACAGGGGCAATCGGGCATGCCCCAACATGTAGTCGAATCCAGAGGGGGAGTTCGACAGAGACAATGGCAAGCTGAACGGCAATTCACGCCATTGCAAGGGACAATGCGGCCAGTAATGCGGCCATCAACACCTGTTAATGGCGCACTCAAGGACAATAACAGGGGCAGTCAGGGACGATCGACTAGCAAGGGATGTTTTGTTTCCAACAACAGCTCATATTGGAGGCGTGGAGGCATACATTCAGCCGGAGTTTGCAGAGATGAGCAGAATACCTGCAGAAATTGCAGAAATGAACGCTGGGGGAAATCGCTGGAAGCTGAAGTTCAGCGAGTTCATGTGGAGCACGTATACAGTTCATACACCAGGACGCCACCGATAATGATGAAAGTGCTCCTCAATAGCATCCCAGTATCAATGGAGCTAGACACGGGGGCCAGCCAGTCTCCGATGGGTATCAAACAGTTCAAAAAGTTGTGGCCGTCCAAGGCCAGGTGGCCAAAATTATCGCCGATTGACGCACAGCTACGGACTTACACAAAGCAGATCATTCCGGTGCTAGGCAGCGCCACGCGAGTCGTGACCCACAAAGATTCGGAGAACAGGTTGCCACTCTGGATTGTCCCAGGGGACGGTCCCGCACTACTGGGGAGGAGTTGGCTTGCTGTCATGAACTGGAAATGGGGCAATGTCAATGCAATTTCCTCTGTGGAGCGAGTATCATGCTCACAGATCCTGGACAAATTTGACTATTTCAACCCGGCATCGGCACTTTCATGGGGGCCAAGGTAGTGATTCACATAAACCTGGACACCAGGCCAGTACACCACAAGGCCAGAGCGGTGCCGTACTTGATGCGGGAAAAGATAGAAGGCGAATTGGACCGCCTGCTGAGGGAAGGCATCATCTCGCCAGTTGAATTCAGTGACTGAGCGAGCCCGAATGTGCCGGTGCTCAAGGCGGATGGGTCGGTCAGGATATGTGGTGATTACAAGGCCACCATCAATCGGGTGTCACTCCAAGACCAGTACCCGCTGCCGAGAGCGGAGGGCCTCTTTGCGACGATATCCAGTGGCAAACTTTTTTCAAAATTGGACCTGACCTCAGCTTACATGACCCAGGAGCTGGCGAGTGAGTCGAAGAAGCTGACCACCATCATGACACACAAGGGGTTGTTTGAGTACAACAGATGTCCGTTCAGGATTCGCTCGGCCGCCGCGATCTTCCAACGAAATATGGAAAGCCTCCTCAAGTCGATTCCAGGGACGGTGGTTTTTCAGGACGACATCCTCATCACGGATTATGATACTGAAGAACACCTCCACAACCTGGAGGAGGTGCTACGCAGACTGGACTGGGTAGGGCTGTGACTGAAAAAGGCGAAGTGCGTCTTCCTAGCTCCAGAGGTAGAATTCCTGGGGATGAGGGTAGCAGCAGACAGGATCAGCCCTACTGCGTCCAAGACGGAAGCGATCCAGAGAGCACCCAGACCCCGTAACACGACGGAGCTGCGTTCGTTCCTTGGGCTCCTGAACTATTTTGGTAACTTTCTTCCCAAATTGAGCAAGCTGCTAGAGCCGCTTCACGTGCTCCTACGCAAAGGTCGCGAATGGGTCTGGGGGGACAGCCAGGAAAGGGCTTTTAATAGAGCACGCAACTTGTTATGTTCCAACACTCTGTTAACGCTATACGACCCATGTAAGAAACTTGTGTTAACGTGCGATGCGTCATCCTATGGTGTCGGGTGTGTGTTGCAGCATGTCAATGTCAAGGGTCAGTTACAGCCGGTAGGTTATGCCTCCATGAGTCTGTCCCAGGCAGAAAGGGGCTACGGGATGGTAGAAAAGGAGGCGCTCACATGTGTATATGCGGTAAAGAAAATGCACCAGTACCTGTTTGGCAGGAAATTTGAGCTGGAGACAGATCACAAACCCCTAATGTCCCTTTTGGCCGACAACAAGGCCATAAATGCAAATGCATCGGCCAGCATACAGAGGTGGGCACTCACGTTAGCCGCCTATGACTATACAATTCGCACAGACCGGGCACCGAAAACTGCGCCGATGCACTCAGCAGGCTCCCACTAGCCACCACTGAAGGGGCTACCGAGCATACTGCTGAGATGGTCATGGCTGTTGAAGCTTTCAGAAGCGAAGGCGCACCCATGACAGCCTGTCAGATTAAAGTCTGGACAAATAGAGACCCGCTATTGTCTCTAGTCAAGAAATGTGTCTTGAATGGGAGGAATTTAAACCATTTCACAGGCGCAGGGATGTACTCTCGATTCAGGCAGATTGCCTACTGTGGGGAAACCACGTAGTCATGCCCCAGATGGGCAGAGAGGTGTTCATCAGAGAACTCCACAATGAGCACCCGGGCATTGTCATGATGAAGGCAATTGCCAGGTCACACGTTTGGTGGCCAGGGATAGACGCAGATCCGGAACTTTGTGTTCGCAGGTGCAACACGTGTGCCCAGCTGGGCAATGCGCCCAGGGAAGCCCCCCTTAGCCCTTGGTCATGGCCCGCCAAGCCTTGGTCACGTATCCATGTGGACTACGCAGATCCTTTCATGGGAAAAATGTTTTTGGTTGTAGTAGACGCCTACTCCAAATGGATCGAGTGTGACATTTTAAATTCAAGCACATCCTCTGCCATGGTAGAAAGTCTAAGGGCAATGTTCGGCGCCCACGGTCTACTGGACGTCTTGGTCAGCGACAATGGTCCGTGCTTCACAAGCACTGAATTCCAGGACTTCATGGCAGGCAATGGAATTAACCATGTCAGAACGGCACCATTCAAGCCGGCCTCAAACGGCCAGGCAGAACGAGCAGTGCAGATAATCAAACAGGGGATTCTCAGAATCCAAGGGGGTTCCCTACATACCTACAAAGACGCTTATCACGCCTCCTGTTAGCCTACCAATCCCGACCACACTCGCTCACAGGGGTTCCACCCGCAGAGCTGCTAATGAAAAGGACGCTCAAAACCCAGTTATCGCTTATACACCCCACCATGAAAGAAATTGTCGAGAGCAGGCGCCAGCCACAATGTGACTACCATGACAGGAATGCGAGGGCACGATGTATTGATGTAAATGATCCTGTTTTTGTCCTCAACTACGCTGCAGGGCCCAAATGGCTCACAGGCACTGTGATTGCCAAAGAGGGAAATAGGATTCTGGTAGTTAAACTTACCAATGGACAAATCTGCTGCAAACACGTGGATCAAACAAAAAGGAAGTTCAGCAACCCCATAGAAGAAGCAGAGGAAGAACACGATGTAGAGTTCACTCCACCACAGGTGACCGAACACCGGAACCAAAGGGAGGAGAGCCCAATCACTGTGGGCAGTCTGGATAGGCCTGAGGCACCGCAAACAGCAGACACTCAGGCCAGCGCCCAACAACCGGAGCCCCAACTCAGGCGCTCTACAAGAGAGCGTAAACCACCAGAGAGACTCAACCTGTGATCCCAATAAGACTTTGGGGGGGGGAGGTGATGTCGTGTATTCAACCAGCATTGTAACCCATGTATAAACTGACCTAAGTTGTACACTGTGAGAACACTGACCACTAGGTTGGAGTCACTCCTAACCTGGGCCTTCAGGTACAAAAGGGGAAGCTCCACCTACCTTCATCACTTAAGGAATAAAAGACAGGTTACAGACTGACCTTCTCTCAAGCATGGGCCTCGTGTGCATTTATACTGTATAGTAAGGACCTATCACCCTCGATAAAGAAGTCCCTTAGCATCTCCCCCCTGCAGGCGTCTGTGAACTTACAGAGGCTGGCCAAGCGCCTGAGGTCCGCTATAAAGTCCGGTATGTTCTATCTTCACGACGTCAGTGGGTGTAGAATCTGTATCGAGCCATGTGTATGCTGCTCGCCAGCTTGAGGTGCTCCCCAATCAACTTGCTAATCTCTTCAAAGGTTTTATCCGACAGCTTTTCGGGTGCCAGTAAGTCCTTAATGAGCGCATAAGTCTTTGGCCCGCAGCTGGTCAAAAGATGAGCCCGACGCTTGTCGGTCGCTGCATCCCCCAGCCAGTCTTTCATGACAAAGCTCTGCTGAATCCTCTCAACAAAATCATCCCAGTCTTCCCCAACACAGTACCATTCATCCGTGCTACCGGTGGTCGTGAATTTTCGTTTCTCGTCGCCAATGTAAAGTCCTTACTCTACAGCATGAAACCACACGAGGCACATTCCAGGGACAAGGCCACTCAGTGACCTTAACTCTTTATTCAGCACTCCAGAAGTGATGACCCTGAGTGGGACCTCCCTTTAAATACCTGAGTGATCAGGTAAGGAGTGTCTTCCACAAGTTCACCTCCTGTGGTCAAGGTGTGCATCTGTGTTGAGTGTATGCAGTGATACAGTGGTGTTACATTGTAGTTACAAACATGACAGTCCGCATGCCCGACATATGACTCCCAAAGCAAGCGCTCTACTCGGAACTCCTACACGGCAAGCGAGCCCCAGTTGGGCAGAGAAAACGTTTCAAGGACACCCTCAAAGCCTCCTTGATAAAGTGCAACAATGTCATCGACACCTGGGAGTCCCTGGCCAAAGACCGCCCTAAGTGGAGGAAGAGCATCTGGGAGTCTCGTCGCCGAGAGCCTGCAGAAAACAAGCGCAGGCAGCGGAAGGAGCGTGCAGCAAACCAGACTCCCCACCCACCCTTTCCCTCAACCACTGTCTGCCCCACCTATGACAGAGACTGTAATTCCCATATTGGACTGTACAGTCACCTGAGAACTCACTTTTAGAGTGGAAGCAAGTCTTCCTTGAATTTGAGGAACTGCCAATGATGATGATGTAATTTACTTAAAAGTTCACCTTAATGAGGTGCGAACTACTCACCTTTTTCCACCTGAAATAGCCAGAGTGCATAACTCGCTGTGAGTATCCACTTTGTAATTGACAAGAATGGTAATGGCAATCGGTTAGAGCTATTTGCTTAATTTAAACGATTGTCCAATTTAAACATGTTTAAGTGGTGGGAACTGTAACACAGAAGCAGATAAAATCTCAAGGCTCGAAGATGATGATGATGATTCGTTTTGGATGGTATCACAAAATGAATAGTAGCAAATCAGTAGCCCGTCTTACACTCTGCCCAATCAAAGAGGTGGCTGATTTACTATCGCCCTTTTGTGTAATCGCCCAAGGCGCATTTTACCCCCATCCATAGGTCTACTCAATCCAGCTCCCTCATAGGTCTATCCAATGCAGCCCCCCGATAGGTCTATTCAGTCCAGCCGCCCCCCCCACCATAGGTCCATCTAGCCCCCGCCCCCCATACATCTATCCAGTCCAGCGCCCCCCCTCCCATAGGTCTATCCAGTCCTGCCCCCTCCATCGGTCTATCCAGTCCTGCCCCCCTCCCCCCATAGGTCTATCCAGTCCTGCCCCCTCCATAGGTCTATCCAGTCCTGCCTCCTCCCCCATAGGTCTATCCAGTCCTGCCCCCCCCCCCCATAGGTCTGTCCAGTCCAGCGTCCTGCTGCCCTTGCACTTTTAATTAATTATGTCATTTTCTTCAAGATACTTGTCCAATCTGACCTTGAAAAGATGCAAGGTCTTGGCCTGATGATTTCCCTTGATAAGCTATTGCAAAAATTACCTATCAGTGAAGTAATGCTTTGTTACATCCCACCTAAAAGTACCCCCTTTCAGTTTATACTCCTGTCCCCTTGATCTGCTCTCCTGTACTAGATCAAATATTGTAGCCACCAAAGAATCGTGGCCTCAGTGTGTAAGCTCACAGTTGGACAAATTCCCAGGGGAGCTTTTGGCACCAATGGAAATGCACCCCAGGAGGAGTCAGGAGATTTAGAGGAGAAACTTGCAGAAGGAAAAGACATTGGCCCCAGTTTTAACTCCAGGTGAATTGCCCACTCAGGCCTCAGTTAAAATTACAGTCGGGTCTCAACGATGTCATCAGGCCGCAACATGCGTATGTAAAGAAGGACCCTGTTGGTTCCAGGCACGTGTCCTTACTGCCTGCTCAGGAGAGCAGATTAAAATTGCAGATGATGCGATCATGGCGGTTTTCGCACAGATAAGAGCCAAGGCGATTTTAACTGCCCAGCCGCCAGCTTTCTGCTGAGCAAGTAGGGATAAATCAGCCTCATTATGTCTTTGTAATCTAGACAAACAATCGTGATACTTGCATGTGATACATTTGGTGAGCTGGGGTTTAAAGTGTGATACGGAGAACAAGTAGGGGTTGAGAATGTGATGCAAAAATGAGTGCAAGTTCTGAGTACAATCTGTGCCTAATCTAAACAGAGAGCACTGCTTAGATTGGGAACTGGACAGCAACTGTTACAATTTTCCATAGTCTTGTTTTTCCTGGTTTTTCCCCTGGGTCCAGATTTGATGATCTTTTGTCTCAACGTAAGACGAGAAGCAGCAAGCTGAATACAGGAAGCCCTAAAATAGTGTCAAAAACACAGCCCGGGCCTCGTTACATCAAGACAGCAGCTTGGAGAGCATGTGTTTAGATTCCTCCCTTTCCCCATTACAACGTTAAAGACACACTAACCATGAAATGCACTCCCCCTCCAACCCCCGAGAATGAAAATGTGAATATCAGCGACAGACCTGATCTGGACAAAAACTGCATTCACTTCGCAGTGAGGTGCAAAGCCTCAACTAAAGCACATTAACAGAGTGAAATTGTGGAACTGAAACTGATAAATTTGTTATTTACTTCACGCTTAATCACAACTATCAGGCGTGCCTCAACCTGTTAATTAAAGCTCCCCTCCCCCCACAGTGGCTTGCTGGTTAGAAGATTGGCCTGGTCATCATCATAGGCAGTCCCTCGGAATCGAGGAAGACTTGCATCCACTCATAGCATGAGTTCTTAGGTGGCTGTACGGGAACCACAGTCTCTGTCACAGGTGGGACAGATAGTCGTTGAGGCAAGGGGTGGGTGGGACTGGTTTGCCATACGCTTTTTCCACTGCCTGCGTTTGATTTCTGCATGCTCTCGGCAATGAGACTCGAGGTGCTCAGCGCCCTCCCGGATGCACTTCCTCCACTTCGGGTGGTCTTTGGCCAGGGACTCTCAGGTGTCAGTGGGGATGTCGCACTTTATCAGGCTTTGAAGGTGTCCTTGTAACGTTTCCTCTGCCCACTTTGGTTCATTTGCCGTGGACGAGTTCCAAGGAGAGTGCTTGCTTTGGAAGTCTCGTGTCTGGATGCGAACTATGTGGCCTGCCCAGCGGAGCTGATCAAGTGGTGTCGCACTGAGCCACAAAGAGCAAAGATCCCAGGTCTGTGCTGAGTCAGCTGATCTCGGCCAGAACAGCAGTTGGGGAGCTACAATTGGCCTTAGCATCTGAGGTAGGAAGAGGGAAAAATCATGCCGGATTCCTGCCCAGTTGACCATTGCTGGAAAAGAGCACACGTGTAGACATCTGAGGTGGGCAGAACCAGGTTTGACCGCGATGCCCTCCTTAGTTGATTTGCCAAAGTTAATAATAACTATCTAGGTTCATAGTTATTATCATCTTGCAAATCAACTAAGGAGGGCATTTCGGGTTAGGGTTAGGTTTAGGGTCGCAGGTTGCGACTGTTCTGAAGGTGTTGGCCTGTACTGAAAGAGAGGAGAGGAGAAAAGGGGAGGAAAAAAAGAGCTAAAGACAGCCCTCGAGCTGCTACTGAACAGAAAGAATATTAAGTTGCTATTTTTATTTCTTTTCACTTTGGATGTTACAAATGAAGGAGCGTGAGCTGCACTGTGCTCGCCATGGCCTGTGGTAACCTGATCTAATGTAGGAACACAATAGTAGGAAGGAGACAGCTGGGTGTAGCTAGAGGCTGCTTCCACTGCTTTATTTTTAATTCATTTTATTTTGAAAAGATTAATTTTTTTTTAAAGACTATCCGCCCTCATTCAGACTGCCCAAACCACACTCTATCACCTGTGGTCAAGAGTACAGTCACCTCCGGCTTCCTCCAATAGTGGTTTGAAGATAGATGTTTTGAGTTAACCTGACCTGGTTGCCTCTCTTGATTTTGCTTCCTTCTTTGTCAGGTCGTGAGGAATGCCTGGAGCTCTCAGTCTCCATGGTGTGTCCAAGATTGCTGATTGAGTGTTGAATGGACATTCCCAGCTCCAACCTGTGCAATGGTGCCACAAAGCCTTGCAGTCCTCTTTTTACCAAGCCAGGTAATGTATTCCTTAAACGATATGCCATCAGGTGACCACCCATTCCTTTAAATCCTCCCACTGTACGTAGGGTTTCCAACCCTCCAGGATTGTCCTCGAGTCTCTAGGAATGAACAATTAATCCCCTTGACACTGTTTCCAGCAATCCCCGAGAAAAATTGTAAGGCCACTAGAAAATGTGATTTTTTTTTTTCTCCCTCACTTTCTTTGGACGCTTTTGTTTATTTTATTTAAACATATTAGAGATAGGGGGAAACAAAGCTGTTTGACTTACAGTCAAGAATCATCCAATCGGGTAATGGAGGGTCTGTTCATTTTCCAACTGGCATGTGAAGGTGGGGCACCGTGAGCATGGGGGTGTTGGGGGATCAATGGCGAGAACATGGGGGCAGGAGGGTCATGTGATGAAACCTCCAGGAATACGTTCAACTAGAGTTGTCAACCCTGCCTATACTATGCCTGTACTGATCATACAGATCAAAAGGTCTTAGATTCAGTTCCCTACTCTGTGCCACGTTGGCGGATTTAGCCAAGGTGGGAATTAGGACATCGGTGTTCATGCTCCTGGAACAGGGAGGGGAAAATAAGTCAGGGTTCATACTACGCATCGCTATTCAGCAGCCCAGCTGGAACGAAAGATAGAAGGAAAGAACCTACATTTATATAGTACTTTATCACATCGCTCTGAAATGTCGCAAAGTGCTTCATAGACAACAAACTCAAATTGCATGTAGTCTCCTTATTTTCAAATAACCTGCCAGGACTCACTGGTGAGATATAAATAGGAAGAATGTCCACTGTGATAAGTACCAGAGGGCTGCCGCTGCCTTTAGAAATGACCCCAGTGAAGATCAGTGCCTTTAAAGAGGAAACTGTAAAAGGTGCAGCTTGTTACTGAATAGTCCCTCTTCTTTATATTTGAAATGTTACACGTAAAAAGTTAATCGGGGAGAAATTCGGCCGCGCCTCTGTTCTGCTGTTAATCGAGGCAGAGTGGTACTTTTAGCACCTTGAACAAGCTTGTGTTTCCCGCCCAGAAATTCTTCAGAATTGGTTGAAGAGTTGACAGGGGCGATAAATCAGCCGTTGCACACCAGAGCTGGGGGATGCTAACGAAAGTGCTGCCACTAAATTTAATTGAGTCATTGCGCATGCGCCAAAATTTTATTCATATCCCAGGAAAAGACGAGTCTTAAAGGCGCGGCATAGTAATGCACCCGTTAAAAGTTTTCAAAATCACTTTTTCTCAAGCTGAACTCTTATTTCTGTCTGCCGCTACAAACTCGGAGGTTCTCGCACTGTGCTCTGTGTAAAGGTTACACTGACTGTGACCTCATTTCTTTAAGTAGCCACCAGTTAACGACTCTGCAAGCCTGTTCCGACTGTTGTTCTTGGCGGCCGCGAAATGAGGTGCCCGCATCTAATTTTCCGACCGGGCGCACGCGTGGGCATTGCTCCAGGACTGACGTCAGGATCACACTGATCGTCAGCAGCCAGCTGCCACTGGTTCGTGCCCCCGGTGAGCCTCTAATGAATTTTAGGTCGGGGCGCTAAATGCTGTTCTCCCGGTCGGTAACCTCTTATGCTCCCATTAACTCTGGCCGCGAACTGAGGTGTTAGACAGCCAAAAGTCCAGCCAATATCTTTCTGGTTGGGTTCATTTCCCTCCCATTCCTGAGCAGAATATTGTCCTTAACGCAAACTGCAGACCCAACTCAATTTTGGGTCAGACGCTTTTCAGGCGAACCTTGTAGCGCAGGACGCCAGACCTCAAAGTTAAGCCTTGTTGCGAGGTCCAATTTCTACTCCTCTGTTTCCCACTTTCCAACCACTTTTTAATTCAATTTGCTACCCTTCCCTGAATTGCACAGTGTCCTGTGTGGTCAATATCCAAGATGAAACAAAGCTAGATGGGAAAATAAGCTGTGAGAAGGATGTAAAGGGGCTGCAAAGAGATATAAAGCATTTAAGTGACAGGGCAAGAAGATGGCAGATGGAGTATAATGTGGGCAAGTGTGAAATTATCCACTTTGGTATGAAGAATGGTAAAACTGAATTATTTTTTAGAAGGTGAGAGACCATAGGGATTTGGGGGTCCTTGTACACAAATCACAGAAATTTAACATGCAGGTACAGCAAGCAATTAGGAAGGCAAATGGTATGTTAGCTTTTATTGAAAGGGGGTTGGAGTATAAGAGTAAGGAAGTTTTGCTGCAATCATATAGGGCTTTGGTGAGACCATACCTGGAAGGATGTACTTGCCTTGGAGGTGGTATAACAAAGGTTCACTAATTGATTCCTGGGATGAGAGGGCTGTCCTATAAGAAGAGATTGAGTAGATTGGGGCAATATTCTCTGGAGATTAGAAGAATGAGAAGTGATCACATTGAAACTGAAAGCCCATGTATATCACACCTGCTGTTTTTGGCCCCATCCACCATATCAGTCACCTCCTCAAAGAACTCTACTAGGTTTGTCAATTGCACTCTTCTTTTTTGAAATCCATGTTGGATGTTTCTAATGATTTTCTCTTCCTCTAGATGCTCAGTAATTTTTTACTATTATCGGAGCAGGCCGGGGAGTGGAAGGAGCAGCGTGGCGGCTTACCACTCCAGGGAGCAGCACGTGCTGGAGCAGGAGAGCAACGGCAGTGAAGAGGACCACTGGATTGGACATCACCATGATCCAGGTCACTGTTTGGAGTGTGGGCAGCTACAGCAGGAGTGGAGAGGTCGGGGCGAAGGAGCGGCGAGAGATTGTAGAGGGATGTGATCGGGGCCCAGGAGAAGCGTGAGTTCGGGGCCCAGAAGAGGCAAGGCCCAGGGGCAGCACGGGCCAGCCCACACTGCGATATGTGTGTGCACTAGGTCCGTGCAGCAGAGCGGGTCTCCAATCGTCTTGGATAACCCTTGCCACTGGACCAAGACCTAGCTCTGTCGACCCCATGTGGTGGCTGGTGTGCAACGGCCACCACACGGTAAAAAAATCCACGCACAGGCATCTTCCACCCTTCAAGATTTAGTTCGGGATCTGGAATATTAGGTCCTTTATTGAAACACCTGTGAACTTTTTGGCATGGAAGCAAGTCATCCTCGACTCGAGGGACTGCCTTATGATGATGAATTTTTTAAAACGACATTCTCATGATGTGCGCATCACTGATTTTCTTTGCTCCACCAGCTGCTTGGGCCCGAAGCTCTGGAATTACCTCACAATTGAGCCCTAGTTTCAACTAGAGTTGCCCCGTTTTTTTGGAGCAACTCAATTTTTTTGGAGTAACTTAAAAATCGAAATTCTTCACTTTAAAGTTGCTCCAGTATAATCGAGTTAGTTAGGTTTTTTTTTTAGTCCAGGTTTTTTTTTTAAAAAGGGGGCGTTACCAACCACTTACCCCTATTTTGGCCATTTATGCACGTTTCAACAGTTTAAACTTACACCAAACTAACTTAGGCCAGAGCAAGTGTCCACTTTTGTACATTCTGAAAAACCCTGCGGTGAGTTAAGAGTTCAGCGCCCAGATAGCCAGAGACAGGGGGTGGAAAGCATTAAACACTAAGCACTAAAGCATTAAACACATCACTGTAACCAATAAAGAACCATATAAACCATAGCATTTAATAAATAATAGAAAATGTAAAATAAATCAAGTAATAATTAGTAAAGAGTCTTACCTTCCCGACTGGAGCATGCACCGGCAATGTCCTTCGGCCAAGGCTAGGTGCGGGAGCCTCCAGCAGCAGTGTAGTAACTCAACCTCAGAATAGCATTCTTATTACCAACAACACACACTTACATTTTGAATATTATGATTGCACAGTTGAATTATCAAGATTTTCTGCCATTGACTTACATTAAATTGAACCTGTTTGAACAAGAAAATTAGATTTATATGTAAATATAATCGGGTACTGCATAATCAACAATGTAGAAATGTTCCATTAATTCAAAGCAGTTAACTTTTTGCTAATGAAGTTCAGAAACAGAGGAGCTCTTTAGGTAAATTCCAGCTAGTTTTCTTTTGACTACATTTTAAAGATGTGAGTGCAGAAATTGCAGTCGGAGGCTTCAGTCAGTGCGAGTTATCCTCTTTATTTGTAAGTGGTTCAATGCTCCGACTTCAGCAAGACGCAACAGATGACTTTATCAAAAATTACCAAATATATCAACATTGGAACAAAGGCACTTCAAGTCTAGGAGGAACACTGATTACTTTCTGAGCAGTTTTAGAATAATTAATAAACCTGGATAAAAACCAGGTCGCGACGGGGAGCCCATTCGGCCAGGGCTCAGAGCGATGTGCGAAAACACCGGCAGCTGCAGGAGGTGTGGATTGGACGGCTGGACACTACCGAAGCGATGATTTACGACGAGGAGGCTGAGGTAAGTAAAAAAAAAAAGCTTACCTTTTTAGTTGCCGCTTTCTTCGCGGATTCCTGCACGCAAATGCTTCCAAGTAGGTGATTTTTAAATTGCAGAGCCTGCAGCATTGGGCAAGGGGTGGCATGCTTCGGGCCCCTCCCACACAGCCTGCAGCGCATGCACACAGAATCTGGGGGTTAGGATTCCGCTGCGTATGCGCGCAGCTGCCGGCAGTCTTTTAGGCGCAGGGCTGTAGCTCCGCCCCCGCTGTGCTGCGCCGAGGCCATAGAAAGCCTCATTTCAGTCGAGAATAGGAAACAGGTGCGCTTTTTATTCCAAGAAATCGGCGGATCTCTCAGAGGTGCGCAGCTCTAATCCTCAACTGAAACTTGGGCCCTAAACCTCTCTATCTCTCTACTTCTCTCTCCTCCTTTAAAATGCTCCTTAAGACCTACCTCTCCACCAGTCCTTATATCTCCTATGTGGCTTGGTGTCAAATTTTGTTTGATAATTGCTCCTGTGAAGCATCTTAGGACACTTTACTACGTTAAAGGCATTATATAAATGCAAGCTGTTGTTGTTGGTAAGGGCCAATCACATTGGTGTGAGATTGTATGGTAATGTAGTGGTTATGTTAGGCCTGGACTAATAACCCAGTGGAACATAAGCTCAAATCCTGCCAATGGAAATTTGAAAATTAAGGAGAAATTTCACCTTTAATTAAAGATTCCGAATTTTTTTGCTAAATTCTTTTTTATTTGTACATTGTCCTCATCTTGTTCTATCTTCTTTGCATGTATTTTGATTGCTTCTAATTTCTCTGTGCCCCTTCCTTCTTAGTTTAAATGACTTTTCAACTACCTCTTTATCTGGCTCTGTTGTAGACTAATTGATTGATTGCTATGATTAGTCAATGAGTCCATTATTGTTATATTATGCAACTATTAGGATGATAGAAGACGACCTAGATGGACCTTGGTCTTTTTACGATTAACATTCCAATGTTCCTATTCATTTTGCTGCTTCATTAGCTTTGTTCTTGCTGAGATGTAGCCCACCCTTGTGGAATATCTCCCATTTTCCCCACAACTGGTGCCAATGCTCCATAAAATACAAACTCTCTTCTTGACACCATGTCTTTAGCCATATTAGTCCTAGAATATTCCTAGCTTTCCCATTTTTGGGTTTGTCCCATTCCAGAGACAAGAGCAAAATATCTAGGCTGACAGTCCAGTGCAGTACTGAGGGAGTGCTGCACTGTTGGTGTCATGTATCCAGACATGTTTACTGCTTGTACTATTACACATGATGTGCCACCAGAGGACACTACTATGGGAAACTTGTAGGTTACCTGTACAGGTGCCAGGCCTAGTATAAAAGGCAGGCCACCATGTATCAGAATCACGCTGGAGTTATATTGAATGGACTAAGGTCACTACAGTTCATGTGCAATACATTGCCTCGTGGAGTCATTATCAGAACATCTAAAGACATAACAATTGGCGACGGGATTATGGACTTTCGTGCGAAAATGGGTAACCTTGGTATGTTGCAGCAGTTCATCGATGGTGATGATTGGGATGCCTTTGCGGAGAGGCTCGACCATTTCTTCACAGCAAATGACCTGGCAGGCGATAATTCAGCCACATTGGCTGATAAGCGTAGAGCTATCCTGCTAACCAGTTGTGGGCCCACCGCCTATGGCCTCGTCAGAGACTTGCTGGCACCAGCGAAGACAATGACCAAGACATACGAGGAGCTCGTAGCGCTGATCCAAGAACAGCGCTACAAGCTCCTCGTATGTCTTGGTCTTTGTCTTCGTTGGTGCCAGCAAATCTCTGACGAGGCCATAGACGCTGGGCCCACAACTGGTTAGCAGGATAGCTCTGTGCTTATCAGCCAATGTGGCTGGATTATCAGGCCCAATGAGAGCATCCTCACAGCCAGACACCGGTTTTATACCCAATGATGGCCCGAAGGCCAGGAAATCGCGAAATATGCTGCAGACCTCAGGAGGCTGGCGGCACCGTGTGATTTCGGCGAACACCTCACCGAAACGCTGCGGGATATCTTTGTCATCAGAATCGGCCATGAGGGCCTTCTTCACAGGCTCCTATCTGTAGATACCACAGTCACACTGCAGAAGGCCATCACCTTGAGCCAGGCATTCATGACCTCGACCTGTGGCTTTAGGCGGATGATTCATCCTCAGGACTCAAACCCAGCAAGTACTGTACACAGACTGGCGCCTTTTAGAGGCTGGACGGTAGAACGTGAATCTCCTCAGGAGAGAGAGAACAGACCCCCAAGTCCCTTAACTCAGAGTCCGCCAAGGGGGGCTAATCGAGTAGCACCATGCTAGCATTGCGGAGGGAATCACAGGGCTCACCAGTGCCATTTTAAGGACTATGTGTGTAAAGGTTGCAGCACAAAGGGTCACCTCCAGCGAATGTGTAAAAGAAATATGACTCACCGTGTTGATGAAGAGTCTGCAGCTGGCCATGAATCCAGTGCAGATTATGAAGAGGTGGTCAGAAAGGCAGCTCAGCCCTATGATGAGGTGTGTGGTGTGTTTACCTGCACCACAGAATGTTCCCCGTTGAGGATGGGAGTCGAGATAAATGGCGTTCCAGTGTTCATGGAAGTGGACACGGGGGCGAGCTAGTCAGTAATAAATCAAGAAGCCTTTGAGAGGCTATGGGACAATCAAACCGAATGACGCAAGTTGATCCCGGTTCAGGCAAAGCTGCGCACCTACACCAATGAACTTAGCCCAGTCATTGGTAGTGCGGATGTAAAGGTACTCCATGATAGTGTGGTGCACAAGTTACCACTGTGGATTGTTGCAGGTGATGGACGAACCCTACTCGGAAGAAGGTGGATGGAGAAAATCCATTGGAGCTGGGAAGATTTCATCGCTCCAGCGATCGACGTCCCCCGACCTCAAAGGCAAAGCAAGCCCTCACCTGAGGTTGGATCCTTCACCAGAGAGCAGACCAGCACAGCACCCGAGGCACAGACCGCTCAGCCTGCGTGGAGGTGATCCAGCTGAGACGACCCGAACACACCTTCCAGGCTCCAGTGGCAGAACTCCGGAGAAAGAAATTCGGATCCAAAGGTGACTTCTCAGCTTCGGTGGCAGAACCTGGGAAGAAGAGAATCACAGCAGTCGACATCATGGATGGAAGAAAGATGGCATCCAAACCACGAGGTGAAGCGCTAAAGAAAAAGATGGCGCCGGCCAGACCATGAGGTGCAGCGCTGATGGAGCAACACGTGGTACCAAGCGAAGAAGAGGATTGGGGTAAAGAGAGCAAGGCTCTCTTAAATGAGGCCAGCAACCCACCACACTTAAAGGAACAGTTCCACATTCTCAATCAATGTAATAGCAACTGTGAGTTAAATGTAAAGCTTGTAATTGATGATCAGACTTTTATACGTGTAATAAGCAAAGAAAAGTAATGCGATTGCGATCGGAGCTACAATTTATCTACAATGAGTAATGAAACGTGCGATGCAGGATTTCAACTGTATTCAGATAATGTAGCGGGCAGACACCCATCGGGAGCACATAGGTCCAGCGGGCTACCCAATGCTGTAGCCTGCGTCCCTGGGACCAGAGTGATGCACCACGGAGTGTGGCCACAGGAAGCCAATATAGACAAGCTGCAGAGCAAGCGATCTCAGGAGGGCAACGGTACCGGTATCGATACCCTGCCCCTGATCGGCTCTACCTCTCAGGCACCTAATGGTACCAACCGCCACGAGCCTGAAAGAGAAAACTGCACCAAGGCGCAGCTCCCAGACACTATCGCCACCAAGGCTATACACGGGAACAAAGGGTCACCTGCAACAGTTCTCCCAAATGGGATCGGTACCAGCCAGGATCCCAAACCAAATAACGCCCAGGCAAGTGAGTCAGCAGTTCCCTGCGCACTGCTAGACGACTGCTCCTTGGGGAGCAGCAGTGACCCGGGGCATAAGGAAAGGACAGGGAGGTCACAGGCATCTGTGAACCTGCCCGACGCTAGGAGCAACGGCAAAGGCCCCGAGAGCAGGCAACTTGAGCCAACGGGGTTCCCACTGCCAACACTGGGCACCGCGCCGCCACCAGACTACCCAGACACCATCCAGCAGTTCTGGAACTAGTTTGTCCTCACGCACCGATGCTGACACCAGCACTGATTCCAAGTATGTATCAAGTATGTACCTCACCAGTCAAATGTACTTGCCTCACAACTGTACCACAAATGCAATGATGTAAATAAAAATTTTATTTTCCTCCCCCCTGCCGCCCCCACCCCAATCAGTATCTCTGGGCTGATATCCTGTTCCCACCTGAATGAGTGCTCTGTGTCTTTTGCCACTACTCCCATGATTAGCATTCTCTGGGCATTTGCTCTGTAGTCTCACCAATTACTGTCTTCATGCAGTTACACTTTCCCCACTTTAATAGACTCCTGCTGCATACAGCTCAGCATTTCCTGACCACGATGAACACATTTAAAAACAATTTCTCAAACTCCTCAGCTCAGCTGTTTATATTTTTGAAATGCTCAAGGAGGTCAGGATTCAGACAACATGCTTCCTCCATCCCATCACTAGTTTATTTCCTTTCTTTGTCACCTTTGATGTACTGATATAAGTCCCAGCTCCTAAATATTAGAGCTCAGCTGGTGCAGATTCTGGGGATAGGAAAGGCATCCTGTCCAATTGCGGAGCATACTTGAGGGGCCGTACGGCCTACTCCTGGTCCTAACTAGGGGGGAGGCTATCTTAGACTGGGTGTTGTGTAATGAGAGAGGATTAATTAGCAATCTCGTTGTGCGAGGCCCCTTGGGGAAGAGTGACCATAATATGGTGGAATTCTGCATTAGGATGGAGAATGAAACAGTTAATTCAGAGACCATGGTCCAGAACTTAAAGAAGGGTAACTTTGAAGGTATGAGGCGTGAATTGGCTAGGATAGATTGGCAAATGATACTTAAGGGGTTGACAGTGGATGGGCAATGGCAGACATTTAGAGACCGCATGGATGAACTACAACAATTATACATCCCTGTCTGGCGTAAAAATAAAAAAGGGAAGGTGGCTCAACTGTGGCTATCAAGGGAAATCAGGGATAGTATTAAAGCCAAGGAAGTGGCATACAAATTGGCCAGAAATAGCAGCGAACCCGGGGACTGGGAGAAATTTAGAACTCAGCAGAGGAGGACAAAGGGTTTGATTAGGACAGGGAAAATAGAGTACGAGAGGAAGCTTGCAGGGAACATTAAGATGGACTGCAAAAGTTTCTATAGATATGTAAAGAGAAAAAGGTTAGTAAAGACAAACGTAGGTCCCCTGCAGTCAGAATCAGGGGAAGTCATAACTGGGAACAAAGAAATGGCAGACCAATTGAACAAGTACTTTGGTTCGGTATTCACTAAGGAGGACACAAACAACCTTCCAGATATAAAAGGGGTCAGAGGGTCTAGTAAGAAGGAGGAACTGAGGGAAATTCTTATTAGTTGGAAAATTGTGTGGGGGAAATTGATGGGATTGAAGGCCGATAAATCCCCAGGGCCTGATGGACTGCATCCCAGAGTACTTAAGGAGGTGGAAATAGCGGAAGCATTGACCGTCATTTTCCAACATTCCATCGACTCTGAATCAGTTCCTATCGAGTGGAGGGTAGCCAATGTAACCCCACTTTTTAAAAAAGGATGGAGAGAGAAAACAGGGAATTATAGACCGGTCAGCCTGACATCGGTAGTGGGTAAAATGATGGAATCAATTATTAAGGATGTCATAGCAACGCATTTGCAAAGAGGTGATATGATAGGTCCAAGTCAGCATGGATTTGTGAAAGGGAAATCATGCTTGACAAATCTTCTGGAATTTTTTGAGGATGTTTCCAGTAGAGTGGACAAGGGAGAACCAGTTGATGTGGTGTATTTGGACTTTCAGAAGGCTTTCAACAAGGTCCCACACAAGAGATTAATGTGCAAAGTTAAAGCACATGGGATTGGGGGTAGTATGCTGACGTGGATTGAGAACTGGTTGGCAGACAGGAAGCAAAGAGTAGGAGTAAATGGGGACTTTTCAGAATGGCAGGCAGTGACTAATGGGGTACCGCAGGGTTCTGTGCTGGGGCCCCAGCTGTTTACATTGTACATTAATGATTTAGACGAGGGGATTAAATGTAGTATCTCCAAATTTGCGGATGACACTAAGTTGGGTGGCAGTGTGAGCTGCGAGAAGGATGCTATGAGGCTGCAAAGTGACTTGGATAGGTTAGGTGAGTGGGCAAATGCATGGTAGATAAAGTATAATGTGGATAAATGTGAGGTTATCCACTTTGGTGGTAAAAACAGGGAGACAGACTATTATCTGAATGGTGACAGATTAGGAAAAGGGGAGGTGCAACGAGACCTGGGTGTCATGGTACATCAGTCATTGAAGGTTGGCATGCAGGTACAGCAGGCGGTTAAGAAAGCAAATGGCATGTTGTCCTTCATAGCGAGGGGATTTGAGTACAGGGGCAGGGAAGTGTTACTACAGTTGTACTGGGCCTTGGTGAGGCCACACCTGGAGTATTGTGTACAGTTTTGGTCTCCTAACTTGAGGAAGATCATTCTTGCTATTGAGGGAGTGCAGCGAAGGTTCACCAGACTGATTCCCAGGATGGCGGAACTGACATATCAAGAAAGACTGGATCAACTGGGCTTGTACTCACTGGAGTTCAGAAGAATGAGAGGGGATCTCATAGAAAAGTTTAAAATTCTGACGGGTTTAGACAGGTTAGATGCAGGAAGAATGTTCCCAATGTTGGGGAAGTCCAGAACCAGGGGTCACAGTCTAAGGATAAGGGGTAAGCCATTTAGGACCGAGATGAGGAGAAACTTCTTCACCCAGAGAGTGGTGAACCTGTGGAATTCTCGACCACAGAAAGTTGTTGAGGCCAATTCACTAAATATATTCAAGAAGGAGTTAGATGAAGTCCTTACTACTAGGGGGATCAAGGGGTATGGCAAGAAAGCAGGAATAGGGTACTAAGTTGCATGTTCAGCCATGAACTCATTGAATGGCGGTGCAGGCTCGAAGGGCCGAATGGCCTACTCCTGCACCTATTTTCTATGTTTCTATGTTTCTTATGTTCTGTCTACTCCTGTACTTGCAATTTACAGCAGGATTCTGTGTGCTGAGGGCTCTCACTCCTAACAAATTATTGGAGTTGTTGTAATCTGGAAGGTAATGCTTGAAAGGGTGGTGGAAGCAGATTTAATACTACCTTTCAAAAGGGAATTGGATCTCTACTTAAAAAAGAGAAATTTGTAGGGCTATGGAGAAAGAGCATGGGAGTGGGACTAATTGGATAGCTCTTACAAAGAGCCGACACAGGCACTATGGGCCGAATGGCCTCCTTCTGTGCTGTATGATTCTATGACACCAAAGGGGGCATTTTATACAAAAGGGCTCTTACAAGTCTGTCTCTAACCAGCCATTTTAAAGTGTAAAGCATGGAGAGAATTCGCAGCAGTCAGCACATCTGTTTTTTTCATCCCTTCATTTTCTCAACTTCCTTTCTGAAGGCACCAACTCTTGTTGGGGTAGACTTTCAGGAGCACTAGCGGCCTTTCAGTGACCAAGTGACCATCTTCATGAGTGTGCCTAGACAATGAGTTTCGGAAGGCTTAACAACCCAGGAGGGCAACACAACCAAGCCCAATCCTGACCTCGTATAACATCTGCAGAGGTCACGGAATAGCAATCAGAAAGTGGAATCCTGGCTGATTATTTTCCCCTTCTGAGCCCAGGGTCATTATAGAATCCCCACTATCTGAGACCTCATCCACTGGGTGAGATCAGCTGATTCAGCACAGACCAGGGATTCAACCCAAGACCTCTCTCGGCTCTATGGCTGGTAGCGAGTGTTGCCTTGGTTCACCTCTGACACATAGGGTTGTGGGTTTCAGCCCCACTCCAGGCCTTGAGCACATAACCTAGACTGACCCTTCAGTGCATTACTCAGAAAATGCTGCATTTTCATAGAGAGTAATGGCCCAGAAATTCAGGTTGTTTGCACCTCCCGTTACCCAGACCCTGAATTGGGTATCACCCCCATGACCTGTAGCGGGCGATGACAGTGCCAGCCTTCAGAGGGCGCATACTGGGCGGCCGGCTGTTCGTGGGGGGTAAAGTTAAAGGGGAGGTGTGAGCCTTTACAAAAAAAAATCTTCCGATTTTGCCATGCGCCCTGTCGGCGCTTTGAACATAGTCTCCATGCTGCGATCAGTCAGCCCGGCATGCTGCTTGAGTGAAGGGAAGAGCCCCTCCTACACGGCAGCGCTACGTGGCCCAGTGCATAGTGCTGTGCCCCACTCCCGACCCGTCCGCTCCACTACCGACCCAGAAAGGAAGTGGAGCATGTTATTTTGCGCTCCACTTCCTTTCGGGGGCGGTAACTTGAATTTAGCGAGCGGGGCAGGACTTCCACGCCTGGTGCAAATGTTCCGCCTCCCAGGTGTTACCACTCCCCAAATGGGGCGCAACGGAAATTTTCCCCCAATATCTTTTGGATGTCCGGATGAATATAAAGGATCCAATGGCATTACTTCAAAGCACAGAGTTCTCCTAAGTCCTGACCAACATTCTTCCTTCAACCAACGCTAAAAACAGATTAACTGATCATTCACGTCATTGCTGTTCATGGAACCTGGTTGTGTGCCTGGAAATTCCTCCATTTTCTCATAGAATACCCACTGCCTACTGGCTTGGCAATGGCTCCAGTCTCAGAATATCTAAAAGTCTAATGTCCTGGTAATCTTTGATCTCTCACAAAGCATCTTATATTTGCTGATCGAACAATATTCCTAGTATCTCATAGTATCCTATATCTTTTACCTTGGCAATGCTACCATTCTCTCAGAACATTCCAAGCCTGTGGCAATGGCAAAAACCCTAGTGTCACACAGTGCACAATTATTGGCACCCAGCCAATGCCATCTTCTCACAGTGTACCCAATGCCTACCACCGTGGCAATTTTCATCTCTTTAAGAGTACCCTGTACTACGCCTTACTCTGTGAGTGACTGAGATAGTGGTATCATATAACTCTCTCGCCGCTCCTTCGCCCCGACCTCGCCGCTCCGGCTGTGTCTGCCCACGCTCCAATCACCAACCTGGACCTTGATGACGTCACTCTTCGCTGCCGTCACAATTCGTGCTGCTCCCTGAAGTGGTATGCCTCCACGCTGCTCCCAGAGATTGTGGAAGGGCGTGAGTTCGGGGCCAGGGGCCCAGGGGCAGCACGGGCCAGCCCACACTGCGATATGTGTGCGCACTAGGTCCAAGCTGGTCTCCAGTCATCTTAGTTAACCCTTGCCACTGGACCAAGACCTAGCTCTGTCAAGCTCGTGTGGTGGCTGGTGTGCAACGGTCACCACACGTTAAAAAAATCCACGTACAGGCATCTTCCACCCTTCAACATGTGGTTCGGGACCTGGAATATTAGGACCTTCATTGAAACACCTGTGAACTCATCCTTGGAAGCAAGTCATCCTCGTTTCAAGGGACTGCCTATGATGATGGGATCATATATCTATCACCTTCACAATAGCTCCATTCTCACAGCACTCTATATATACCATCCTGGCAACGCCCTAGTCTCGGAAATTCAGTATCCAATTCCTACCACCTAGCCACCCACCTAGTCTCATGGGTACCTAATATCTACCACACTGCCATTGCCCTAGTGTCACAGAGGCACAGAGTACCCAATACCTACTGGTCTCACTATGCCCTTCTGTCACACAAATATGTATAGTGACTATTGTAAAGTCCTGTACATAAGCTGCACCTTCCTGTGAGTTTCTGTGAATTGGATGTCTGACAGCGCAATTTATTTGCATCACTGCAAACAATATTTTATATCCAAACCCCCGATCTAAAAATTCTGAATGTAACTTTAAAAACAACGGGGTAGAGTTTCCGCTTTGGGCACAATTGGGAAATTGCGCCCAAAATGCGCTTGAAAGTGTGCTGGTTAGGTTACAGCTCAAGTTTCCATAAAAATGTATTTGCAAAATCACAAATGTAAAATCCTCCATGAACCCGTGCAATTGGGCAGCGTAATAGAACGTCATTGTTTCTTTTTCCGTTATAATGTATTTCTTGATCTTTTCAAAAGTGGTAACCTGGTGCACTTTTATTAATGGGTTTATCAAAATAAATTAAAATTTTAGTAAGGCTGTCCAGTTCTCCACCTGCAACATGATTTAAAATCATGAACCATTTAATAGTTTCATTGGTGTACATTAGTCAGTTTCTTAGTAAATAAAATATTTTTTGATATGAAAATTCTTCTAAAGCGTGCATGCTAGTGCCTGCACACCTAAGGAAATGAGTGAAGAGTTTTCCTCAACCAGCGCAATCTCCCAATTTTGACCTGAGGTCGTGGCCATTTTTTGGATGGGGCCTGATCCTGGCAAACGGAATCTTGAACCAGCGTAAAAGGAGTTAAACTAATATGGCAGGGGGATGGGAACCAATGCAGGGAGACAGAGGGAGACAAAAAGGAGGCAAAAGCAAAAGACAGAAAGGAGATGAGGAAAAGTGGAGGGCAGAGAAACCCAAGGCAAAGAACAAAAAGGGCCACTGTACAGCAAAATTCTAAAAGGACAAAGGGTGTTAAAAACACAAGCCTGAAGGCTTTGTGTCTTAATGCAAGGAGTATCCGCAATAAGGTGGATGAATTAACTGTGCAAATAGATGTTAACAAATATGATGTAATTGGGATTACGGAGACGTGGCTCCAGGATGATCAGGGCTGGGAATTCAACATCCAGGGGTATTCAACATTCAGGAAGGATAGAATAAAAGGAAAAGGAGGTGGGGTAGCATTGCTCGTTAAAGAGGAGATTAATGCAATAGTTAAGAAGGACATTAGCTTGGATGATGTGGAATCTATATGGGTAGAGCTACAGAACACCAAAGGGCAAAAAACATTAGTGGGAGTTGTGTACAGACCTCCAAACAGTAGTAGTGATGTTGGGGAGGGTATCAAACAGGAAATTAGGGGTGCATGCAATAAAGGTGCAGCAGTTATAATGGGTGACTTTAATATGCACATAGATTGGGCGAGCCAAACTGGAAGCAATACGGTGGAGGAGGATTTCCTGGAGTGCATAAGGGATGGTTTTCTAGACCAATATGTCGAGGAACCAACTAGGGGGGAGGCCATCTTAGACTGGGTGTCGTGTAATGAGAGAGGATTAATTAGCAATCTCATTGTGCGAGGCCCCTTGGGGAAGAGTGACCATAATATGGTGGAATTCTGCATTAGGATGGAGAATGAAACAGTTAATTCAGAGATCATGGTCCAGAACTTAAAGAAGGGTAACTTTGAACGTATGAGGCGTGAATTGGCTAGGATAGATTGGCGAATGATACTTAAGGGGTTGACTGTGGATGGGCAATGGCAGATATTTAGAGACCGCCTGGATGAACTACAACAGTTGTACATTCCTGTCTGGCGTAAAAATAAAAAAGGGAAGGTGGCTCAACCGTGGCTATCAAGGGAAATCAGGGATAGTATTAAAGCCAAGGAGGTGGCATACAAATTGGCCAGAAATAGCAGTGAACCCGAAGACTGGGAGAAATTTAGAACTCAGCAGAGGAGGACAAAGGGTTTGATTAGGGCAGGGAAAATGGAGTACGAGAAGAAGCTTGCAGGGAACATTAAGGCGGATTGCAAAAGTTTCTATAGGTATGTAAAGAGAAAAAGGTTAGTAAAGACAAACGTAGGTCCCCTGCAGTCAGAATCAGGGGAAGTCATAACTGGGAACAAAGAAATGGCAGACCAATTGAACAAGTACTTTGGTTCGGTATTCACTGAGGAGGACACCAACAACCTTCCGGATATAAAAGGGGTCAGAGGGTCTAGTAAGGAGGAGGAACTGAGGGAAATCTTTATTAGTCGGGAAATTGTGTTGGGGAAATTGATGGGATTGAAGGCCGATAAATCCCCAGGGCCTGATGGACTGCATCCCAGAGTACTTATGGAGGTGGCCTTGGAAATAGTGGATGCATTGACAGTCATTTTCCAACATTCCATTGGCTCTGGATCAGTTCCTATCGAGTGGAGGGTAGCCAATGTAACCCCACTTTTTAAAAAAGGAGGGAGAGAGAAAACAGGGAATTATAGACCGGTCAGCCTGACCTCAGTAGTGGGTAAAATGATGGAATCAATTATTAAGGATGTCATAGCAGTGCATTTGGAAAATGGTGACATGATAGGTCCAAGTCAGCATGGATATGTGAAAGGGAAATCATGCTTGACAAATCTTCTGGAATGTTTTGAGGATGTTTCCAGTAAAGTGGACAAGGGAGAACCAGTTGATGTGGTATATTTGGACTTTCAGAAGGCTTTCGACAAGGTCCCACACAAGAGATTAATGTGCAAAGTTAAAGCACATGGGATTGGGGGTAGTGTTCTGACATGGATTGAGAACTGGTTGTCAGGCAGGAAGCAAAGAGTAGGAGTAAATGGGGACTTTTCAGAATGGCAGGCAGTGACTAGTGGTTCTGTGCTGGGGCCCCAGCTGTTTACATTGTACATTAATGATTTAGACGAGGGGATTAAATGTAGTATCTCCAAATTTGCGGATGGCACTAAGTTGGGTGGCAGTGTGAGCTGCGAGGAGGATGCTATGAGGCTGCAGAGCGACTTGGATAGGTTAGGTGAGTGGGCAAATGCATGGCAGATGAAGTATAATGTGGATAAATGTGAGGTTATCCACTTTGGTGGTAAAAACAGAGAGACAGACTATTATCTGAATGGTGACAGATTAGGAAAAGAGGAGGTGCAACGAGACCTGGGTGTCATGGTACATCAGTCATTGAAGGTTGGCATGCAGATACAGCAGGCGGTTAAGAAAGCAAATGGCATGTTGGCCTTCATAGCGAGGGGATTTGAGTACAGGGGCAGGGAGGTGTTGCTACAGTTGTACAGGGCCTTGGTGAGGCCACACCTGGAGTATTGTGTACAGTTTTGGTCTCCTAACTTGAGGAAGGACATTCTTGCTATTGAGGGAGTGCAGTGAAGATTCACCAGACTGATTCCCGGGATGGTGGGACTGACCTATCAAGAAAGACTGGATCAACTGGGCTTGTATTCACTGGAGTTCAGAATAATGAGAGGGGACCTCATAGAAACGTTTAAAATTCTGACGGGTTTAGACAGGTTAGATGCAGGAAGAATGCTCCCAATGTTGGGGAAGTCCAGAACCAGGGGTCACAGTCTAAGGATAAGGGGTAAGCCATTTAGGACCGAGATGAGGAGAAACTTCTTCACCCAGAGAGTGGTGAACCTGTGGAATTCTCTACCACAGAAAGTAGTTGAGGCCAATTCACTAAATATATTCAAAAGGGAGTTAGATGAAGTCCTTACTACTCGGGGGATCCAGGGGTATGGCAAGAAAGCAGGAATGGGGTACTGAAGTTGCATGTTCAGCCATGAACTCATTGAATGGCGGTGCAGGTTAGAAGGGCTGAATGGCCTACTCCTGCGCCTATTTTCTATGTTTCTATGACAGAAAACACGAACGTAAGTGGCTTTGGGCGTAACTCACTTACGTTTAGAACTCCCCGATCTTTTGCTCTGCTACGGCCTTTTCTGCCCGGATTGCACTTATATTACTAACGTAAACAAGCATAAGCTCTACCCCAATGTATAAGTCACACAGTATTATAATGGAGACTGACTTTCTCCTCAGCACCAGCACCAATATAAAAACAAAGATTGGAAACCCGGATTTGCACATGCCTTTTACAGTAACTGATTCACTGACTGTGTCCAAACTGTATGTGACTATAATAAGGATTTCCCTTCACCTACATGGTGCCAAAACCTCATAGCCAAATTGAAATATTTATAGGACAGTGAATATCCTGGTAACGGTGCAGAAAAACAACTGTCTCACCTTCCTGTCTCGTGCGTACGATAAATATCCTGCTGATTATTAAGGAAACCACTACCTTCAAAATCTTAAAGGAGCAATGCGCCTTACTTTTTCAAGTGAAAGTATGTTATCGTCTCATTTTAGTGAGCCATGCAGACTAGGAACGTTAATCCCTGGTCTAGATCTCAGATGGGGCAGCAACTGAAGATGTTAAAACTGACATCCATGCTCTGGGCTAGGGAGAGAGAGAAAAATAATCAGCCAGGGTTCTCGCTCCTGATCCCTATGCAGCAATGGAAGGAGGACATGAGCAATCTATGGTGTGACGTCTTTCTAAATGGCCTGTCAAAACTCATTGTCCAGGCTCGCATAAGAGAAATGGAGAGGCTATAGACCCCGGTTGGCCTCTGTAGAACCATATCCCAGCAAGAAGCAGCAGCTTCAGGAGAGGGAGAAGGGAGAAATACAAATTGTAGTCAAACCCAAAAATGAACTTAGTTGCTAAACTAGCTGGCGGATTTAGTTTGTGCAAGTTTTCTGGCTTCACTTACACACTAGATGTTGGAAACTCAATGTTAGTGTCAGCTGTGGCTCAGTGGGTAGAACACTTGCCTCTGAGTCAGGAGGTTGTGGGTTCAATTTCTGTTCCAGAACTTGAGCACATAAAAAATCTAGACTGACATTCCAGGGAGCACTGCACTGTTGAAGGTGCAATCTTTCGGATGAGACGTTAAACCGAGGCCCCATCTGCTCTCTCAGGTGGACGTTAAAGATCCCATGGCTCGAAGAAGAGCAGGGGGGTTATCCCCGGTGTCCTGGCCAATATTTATCCCTCAATGAACATAGATGTTCAATGAACAAAAAAATAGATGATCTGGTCATTATCACATTGCTGTTTGTGGGAGTTTGCTGTGTGCAAATTGGCTCCACGTTTCCTACATTACAACAGTGACTACACTCCAAAAATACTTCATTAGCTGTAAAGTGCTTTGAGACGTCCGGTGGTCGTGAAAAGCGCTATATAAATGTAATTCTTTCTTTCTATTCGTGGATATAAAAGGTTTCTCAATATACATTAATTAACCCGAGGGTTAATCAACAAAACAATGACCGTAAAGGGGCTAATTTAACAATTTATTTAGTTTTGTCGATAATTTCAAATGTTTTGACACAGACAACCTAATGTCACCGATCTCTACAATAGTGAATTTGCAATTGCAGAGTCTTATACAGAGCATACACTACCAGATGTGAGTGAATTGGCAGGTTTTCCCTGATATGCACAGAAGCTTCTAAGGTGGGGAGAGTCAGCAACCAAAAAAAAAATCACAGAGTAGTATCCCTACTCCACTGATTGACTTAATTCTAGGAGGGAGACAGAAAGCAGGAAACTATAGACCAGTTAGCCTAACATCTGCTGTTGGGAAAATGCTGGAGTCCACTAGTAAGGAAGCGGTAGCAGGACATTTGGACAATCATAAAGCAGTTAAGCAGAGTCAGCAGGGTTTTATGAAAGAGAAATCATGTTTGACAAATTTACTGGAGTTCTTTGAATAATAGGGAACCAGTGAATGTGGTGCATTTGGATTTCCAGAAGGCATTCGATAAGATGCCACATAAAAGGTTACTGCACAAGGTAAGAACTCACAGGGTTGGGGATAATATATTAGCATGGATAGAAAATTGGCTAGCTAACAGAAAACAGAGTCAGGATAAATGGGTCATTTTCCGGTTGGCAAATGGTAACTAGTGGGGTGCAACAGGGATCGGTGCTGGGGCCTCAACTATTTACAATCTATATTAATGACTTGGATGAAGGGACCGAGTGTAATGTAACCAAATTTGCTGATGATACAAAGATGGGTGGGAAAGCAAGTTATGAGGAAGACACAAAGAATCTGCAAAGGGATGTAGACAGGCTAAGTGATTGGGCAAACATTTGGCAGATGGAGTACAATGTGGAAAAGTGTGAGGTTATCCACTTTGGCAGGAAAATAAAAAAGTGAATTATTATTTAAATGGAGAGAGATTACAAAATGCTGCAGTACAGAAGGATCTGGGGGTTCTTGTATATGAAACACAAATAGTATGCAGGTACAGCAAGTAATCAGGAAGGCAAATTGAGTGAATGTTGGCCTTTATTGCAAGAGGAATGGAGTATAAAAGCAGGGAAATCCTGCTACAACTGTACAGAATATTGGTCAGACCACACCTAGAGTACTGCATACAGTTTTGGTCTCCTTATTTAAGGAGGGATATACTTGCATTGAAGGCAGTTCAGAGAAGGTTCACTAGGTTGATTCCTGAGATGAAGGGGTTGACTTATGAAGAAAGGTTGAACAGGTTGGGAGAATGAGAGGTGATCTTATTGAAACATATATGATACTGAGGGGGCTCGACAAGGTAGATGCAGAGAGGATGTTTCCACTCGCGTGGGAATCTAGAACTAGGGGATATAGTTTAAGAATAAAAGGTCGCCCATTTAGAACTGAGATGAGGAGGAAGTTCTTCTCTCAGAGGATCATAAATCTGTGGAATTCTCTGTCCCAGAGAGTTGTGGAGGCTGGGTCATTGAATATATTTAAGGTGGAGGTAGACAGATCTTTGAACGATAAGGGAGTAAAGGGTTATGGGGAGTGTGCAGGAAAGTGGAGCTGAGCCCAAGATCAGACAGCCATAACCTTATTAAATGTCGGAGCAGTCTCAAGGAGCCAAATGGCGTACTCCTGCTCCTATTTCTTTTGTTCTTATGTTCTGACAAAAGGTCATAGATCTAAAACGTCAACTGTGTTCTTCGCTCCACAGATGCTGCCTGACCTGCTGAATATTTCCAGTATTTTGGCCTAGAAATTGACCTCCTTCGTGTCTCCCATTATCGCCTCTGGGGGGTGATAGCGGGACGCTAATGACTTACCGAGCGGGCGCGGCGAGAAGATCGATTCCAGTCATATTCTGCGGGAGGTTTGCGGCGGCGGTACAGCGTAGCGCCCCATCTCCTTTGCCCGGAGATCGTGACGTCATCGCCGTGTGTATCGCCCCGGTAGCGCCCTGGACCCAAACTTGCATTCCGCATCCTGCAGCATCGCCGAGCGAAAACAATGGCAGCTGCAGGAGGTGTTCATCAGGAGGCCGGGCGCTTTGGGGGCGATGCTTAAAGGCGAGGTGGCCGAGGTTGGTGCACGGACTGATCGGGCCGGATCGCGGCTGCCGTCGAGGAGAAGGTAAGTCGTTTTTTGCAGAGCCTGCAGTGGTGGCCCTTCCCTTTAAGGGAGAGAAGGAGGCTTCCAACGTGGCAGCACTGCACAAGGATGCCCAGCCTGCTGCCTGTTGTGCTCCAGGAAGAAAGTGGAGCATTTGAGTTCGAGCTCCACTTCCTTCCTGGAGCGCAAACACCGAATTTTTTTAACGTTTGAAAACATTAGCGCCTGGCTAATGCCCACAGGTTACAAACATAAGATCCTACTGTGAGCAAAGAGTCGGCAGGGATTTAAAGTTAGCTAAATGGGAACTTGTAGTAATGCATATGTCTTCCACACCCTGCGGTGAATCAGTTCTCTCGTTGGTGGCTACAAACTAATTTTCAGGGTGAACCACATGTGGAAAGTAATTTTGTGAGTAGCCAAAAAGTAGGTATTTTAGGACCATGATAGAAGAGCATGCATTATTGGGGAAGTCCTGTTTATATGGACGGGCTTGTGGTATAGTACAACATTGATCCATTGTGCCTCCTTCAGAAGATTAAATTCTGGTGATTCCATGTTGGTGCTAATTGTATTGATCTACAACAAGCCTATATTAATTAGACTTTTTCCCACACTGGTTTCTTATAACCATAAGTTTATACTTGTATATACGCTACAGGAAAAGATACTAGAGCCTTTGGAAAAGCGTTTTGAATCAATACAAAATTAGCCGCATAAATGCAACCTAAAGTGTAGTCCAAAAATCACAGTAATAATGGGACCCAGATTATGTTTTTTTTAAACGGATACATTACAGTGGTCCTGTGATACAGCCAGTGGCTGGTAATGCGCCGCCACAAACATTTGTCGCACCTCATATTCCTCATATACTGACCTATTGTCCCCCCAACAATAGGCCATTATATGAGGAATATGAAGTGCGACGAATGTTTGTGGCGGAGGAGCAGCAAGAGATCGTGAAAGAGGTGCGGCGAATGAGGGTACGGGGCCCAGAAGAGCTGAGGGCCCAGGGCAGCACGGGCCAGCCCACACTGCGATATGTGCGCACTTGATCCGTGCAGCAGACCAGGTCTCCAGTCATCCTTTTTAACCCTTGCCACTGGATAAAGGCCTTGTTTTGTCAAGCTTGTGTGGTGGCTGATGTGCAACAGTCACCACACGTTAAAAAAATCCATGCACAGGCAGCTTCCACCCCTTCAATTGGAGTTCAGGACTAGAATATCGGGTCCTTCATTGAAACATCTGTGAACTCATGTGGAAGCAAGTCATCCTTGTTCGAGGGACTGCCTATGATGATGGGGTAATGCTGTGAAAACCAACTCATTATTTACCAGGGCCTATTTCATGGCACCAGCGGCATAGCCTGCACACTGTGCAATTGTTTTTCAGTTAAATTTTTGCCACTTTTTGTTTCTGCCCACTGGATCATCTCCGGCAGCTGGGCAGATTCATATAGCAAGCAAGAAATTGTAGCTGTGGTTTAATGGGTGGGTTTGAACGTTCAGGTTCCCTTCAGCAAGGAAGGAGAGGCGCTGTTTGCCCCTGTGCCGTACCTATATTTGCTGATAAAGGCAATGATATGTCGGGAGGCACTGAAGTAAGCTCTCTCCTTGTGGATCTCAGTGTCTCCAGGGAAACACGGTTTTTGTTTCACATCAGAGATATAAAATGCTACTCAGTAGGGAATATTTTTCCTCTTTGGTGAGTTACTTTGTATTTTCTCAGGTCTCCATTCCCTGGTCAAGAGGCTAGTCAGGCAAACCTGCTGTAAGGCCTTTACTAATCCTGGTCTGAAACCCATCATCTCTCCTGAGTCCTGTATCTTCCTGTAGAGAAGTGCTGGCACATTCTCCAGATAACATGGCTAAATTTGTAAATGCCAAAGAAGCTAAGAATATCTACCTTCCAGCTTAGAACTTTATTTTTCTCATTAGGTCTTTCTTTCAAATTTTCTCCCTCTTCCCCTTAAAGTGCTGACTTGATATTCACAGGCTCTTTGCACCTTCTAATAGCTCACCTGAATTCTCATTCTTCTTGCGTAAAGCCTGAACTTTGAGTTTTGGCAGGTGATAACAGGTGGTTACAGACAAGTCTGATCATGTCCTCAGCCAATGTCCAAACATGCACACTTTCCACCAGGGGTCACGTGATTACAATCATCATCATCATCACAGGCAGTCCCTCGAAATGAGGATGACTTGCTTCCACGCCAAAAAAGGATGAGTTCACAGGTCATGAGTTTCAATGAAGGACCTAATATTCCAGGTCCTGAACTAAATAGTGTAGGGTGGAAGATGCCTGTGTGTGGAATTTTTTAACTATGGTGGCCGTTGCACACCAGCCATCACACAGACTTGACAGAACTAGGTCTTGGTCCAATGGCAAGGATTAACCAAGAAGACTGGAGATCTGCTCTGCTGCACGGGCCCACGCCTCTTCTAGCCTCGAACTCGTGCCTCTCCTGAGTCCCGATCATGTCCTTCTACAATCTCTTGCCGCTCCTTCGCCCCGACCTCGTCGCTCCTGCTGTACCTGCCCACGTTCCAATCACCGACCTGACCTCTTCGCTGCCGTCGCCCTCCTGCACCAGCTCGTGCTGTACCTTGCAGTGGTACACCGCCACGCTGCCCATGGCCACCGCTCACCGCTCCTTTTATGGCCCCGACCTGCCGCTGATGGTCTCTCGCAGGTCGGGGCTGCCACGCTACAATCAAGAGTAGGAGCTATGGCGGACCATTCAGTTTCATAGCACACAGACACCGATGGTGGTGCAACAACCTTTGCCCAGCTGAGATCAGCAGTCAGCGCCAGGGATTGAAGTGAAGACCTGGTCCGCACTGGGAGTGAACTTAGTGTCCGCTGTGGCTCAGTTAGTAGTACTCTGGCCTTTGAGTCACAAGGTTCAAGTCCCACTCCAAAGACTTGAGCACAAAAATCTAGGCTGACACTCCAGTGCAGTACCGAGCGAGTGCTGTACTGTCAGAGGTGCCGTCTTTCGGATGAGATGTTGAACTGAGGCCCCGTCTGCTTTCTAAGGGTGGACGTAAAAGATCCCATGGCACTATTTCGAAGAAGAGCAGGGAAGTTATCCCTGGTGTCCTGGCCAATATTTATCCCTCAATCAACATCATAAAAACAGATTATCTGATCATTATCACATTGTTGTTTGTGGGAGCTTGCTATGCCCAAATTGGCTGCGTTTCCTACATTATAACAGTGATTACACTTTAATGTATAGTACCACGTATAGTAGACACCTCAAGTCACTGGAGAAATACCACCAACGATGCCTCTGCAAGATCCTACAAATCCCCTGGGAGGACAGACGCATCAACATTAGCATCCTTGACCAGGCCAACATCCCCAGCATTGAAGCATTGACCACACTTGATCAGCTCCGCTGGGCGGGCCACATTGTTTGCATGCCAGACACGAGACTCCCAAAGCAAGCACTCTACTCGGAACTCCTTCACGGCAAACGAGCCAAAGGTGGGCAGCGGAAACGGTACAAGGACACCCTCAAAGCTTCCCTGAAAAAGTGCAACATCCCCACTGACACCTGAGAGTCCCTGGCCAAAGACCGCCCTAAGTGGAGGAAGTGCATTCGGGAAGGCGCTGAGCACCTCAAGTCTCATCGCCGAGAGCATGCAGAAATCAAGCGTAGGCTGTGGAAAGAGCGTGCGGCAAACCTGTCCCACCCTCCCTTTCCCTCAATGACTATCTGTCCCACCTGTGACAGAGACTGTGGTTCTCATATTGGACTGTTCAGCCACCTAAGAACTCACTTTAAGAGTGGAAGCAAGTCTTCCTCGATTCCGAGGGACTGCCTATGACGATGATGATGATGACACTTCAAAAGTTCTTCATTGGCTGCAAAGCGCTTTAGGACATCCTGAGGTTGTGAAAGGCGCTGTGTAAATGCAAGTCTTTTACCGACAGAGCCATCAGAAGGGCACTACATTCTTTCTATCCAAACCCAAAACACAATAATAAATTCTGGAATCTTCCCCTGGAGTTGGACATCTGTCTTGTTAATGATCCTTTATTCAAGAAGCCAACCATTGCAAGAAGAATTCATTGCAATAACAATTTATTTTCACATTCTTTTGAAACTGCTGGCTCATTCATGCCCCAGGGTCATCTCTGCATTTTCTTCCCACATTCTTAAACTGCTGACTCACTCGGTCTCCCGCATCTTCTCCCTATCGTGCTGAGACAAAGAGCAGCAGTCATTGAAATCTCCACCTTTTTAATTGAAAAAATCTGCTGAGATTATTTACTGCCCACCACCACTAGCCCACATGTGAATTATTGTGAAGGATGACAGCATGAAGACGGGGAGGGGGCAAACAGGATGCAAAGAACTCCCTCTGGCTTTCTCATAACATTTGCTTTGGCTGCTGGAGTTGGACTGAGAATTGGAGAACTGCCCTTGGTCAGTACAACATATTGTTTCTGGAAGACAAGCACCTCTTCACATCTGAGAAGGTGCCTGTGACTCAGCTATGGATACCTGGGGGAGGGGAACAAGGAGTGGGGGCTCACTTTTTTCTAAACTGAGAAATATCAATGCAGGCCACATAGCAAACTAGCAAAAAAGCTGACGAAGTTGGCAACTCAAAAAGGGACATGAATATAAACATAGGATATGAAAACAAATAATTGCAGTGAACATGGAATGGGACGCAGGGCTTGGAACATTGTTTTACATAGCTCACACAACAAAATTCAGTTTGGGCCAAGCCTTTCCCAACTCCCCTTTCCCAAGCTCTGCTCCCACCTTCCAGTTATAATTAAAAAGAAACTTACCTTGCCCTGTAAGTCTGGCCCTGGCTCCTGTTCTTGGCAGGTTTATCCTAGTGGAGAAGCCACCATTGCTCATTCGCTCAGGCCTCAGGTTAAAATAGCAGATAGGGGCCCAAGGATCAAGTGTGCTTGACGTCTGCAGTTTAAGATTTCAGTCAGCCAGATTGGGGCAAGCAAGGAGTGGGCAAATCCCAGCAGGCGGAGGGTTGGGAGTTAAAATCAACTCCATGGAGTATGTCGGGAGTAGGGGATTGTGCGGGACGACATACTGGCAGCTAAGGTGTAACAAGAGAGGAAAGTTCAGACGCTGACAGTAGTAGCATCGATAAAATAAAGAAACAAGTGTTTGAGTGAAGATTGGGGAAGGGTGTGCGGATCAACTCGTGCCAGTGCGCTCATATTGACACATCAGTGAAGCTGCAGCCAGTTTAGCCAGGCCTCCCCACAGTGAAATCACTTGAAGCCAAATAGTTCATGTTATTGGCTCCAGATTAGCTGAACCGCTGGAGGAGCCGAAGTTGGCAAGTGTGTGCAGACTCTGTCTGTGGGCTTACTCAGCATGTGAGGACGGATTGCATTCTCCAGATTTTACTTTAAATACCCTGATTATAACACTTGACATCAGCATATAATGAGCTTCCATCAGTTTCAAATGCGTAACGTCAAAGAGAGTTAGGGTAAAGTTTGAATGAACACACATTTTCTGATAGCTGTCTTTTTAAAATATTTGGCATTAAAATCCTTCTCAATGAATCCTAGGGGTGATCTAATTTCTTCTTGGTGTTTTCTTTCTCCTAAAGGTTCTAACTTGTTCTGGGGTTTGGTTCTACAAGCACCAACAACCCACTGGTACCTCGCCCTAGTGGCCATTCTTCATGTGTGATCCTAGACAGTGAGTGTCGACAGGCTAGTCAACCTTTTGTTGGGGGGAAAAGGGGTGGGGGGAGTGTCACAGCAAGCCTGACCCTGTCCTCACCCAACTTCTGTGGGCCAGCTCTCTCTATTCCTACCTGTCCCAAGATAGTCACTACTTCACCTCAAACAGTCAAATGTGACCAACCAGTCATTGTCAGAAGCTAACATTGCTCCTCTCTTGCTCTATTCCTATTCATATACATGCAACCTGTCAGCAACCTCATGTGCAAGTACAGGGGCAGCTTCTAGACACTGGTGACACACAACTTCACCTCCCTGTCACCACAACTGACTCCAGTACTGTCGCCATCCTATCTGACTGCCTGGTCAACATCAAGTCCTGGGCGAGTTTCAGCTTCCTACAGCTCAATATCTCAAAAGCTATTCCTGTTCAACTTTTGCCAATATTTGTGTGCCTCTGGCTCCAACCTGATCAGCCTCCCTGACTGCTCTTTTAGACACAACCTTGCCATTGAGTTTGACCCTGAGCTGAGCTGTCTATTGCACATGCTGACCATCCATCACCTGTATCCCCTTCTTTCACCACTGGAATATTCTGTTTATGCACCTACCTTATTACCTCTGCTACTGAAACCCTCAACCATACCTTGAAAATCGACTTCTCGAAAAGTCTCCTCACTGGCTCCCCACATACTCATCAACCCTGCGGTAGGATAGGTTAAAGACAGTATCAGCGGCCCTAATGGAATAGCCTGCGAACCATCACTTTCAACGCACATGCGGGTGAGGTACCAGAGGACTGGCAGCACCTGTGGAATTGTATCCCAAAAAGCCAGTGCCTTCAGGAAAATAGGGAAAATTGGGGGAAGGGAAGGAGAAAGGATTACACTTAAGAAACTGTTATCAGTTTGGTATGTGTTACCTAAACCACACAGCTAGTTCTGCTCTCAGACTTCAATCCTTTGCTGTGGGGGTGTACATCTCATCCAATTTACAACACTGAGCTCACACTGAGTCAGCTTGTACCAAATCAGAGTCAATGATCTAGTTTTTGCAGAGGTGTATTATACATTAAGGAAGAATGTGGCCAAAGTATTTTTTGGACAGTTCCTTTGTAATTTATTAATGTAAATTATTTGAAATATGTGTAAAAGTGGTCTTTCTCCATCTAATGCTTCTCTACAGCCTGGTGTAGTAATCATTTCTGTACTTTGTCAATTAAAGGGGCATAGGAACAGGAATAAATCATTCAGCCCCTCAAGCCTGTTCTGCCTTTCAATTAGATCATTGCTGATTTGTATCTCAACTCCATCTAGCTGCTTTGGTTCCGTAACCCCTAATACCCAAGCCTAACAAAAATAAACCTTATCCAGCAGTATACCTTATTTGGATTTATTTGTGCTACAATGTCAATAACACAACATTACCTTTACAAATCTGTCAAATTAAATCATATAAATGCATATATATATAAAGTGCTTTTTTATAGTCCAATTTCAATAAAATTTGTGAACAATATGCATTGTGCCAACATAACTGCTGGTGCCACCCAACGTTAAATACCTGACTAACATTCACTGTCAAGGCTCACATATGAACAATGTGCCACGGGCAAGATATTGGAGGATGGGTAGCACCATGCACAGTATCCCAGCAAGAGTCAGGAGAGTAGGGAGTAAAAATAATCAGGAAGGAGAAATGAAATATTTCTGGTTGGCTTGATTCAGATTAATTCCCAATGTAACTGCTCCACTGCGCTCAAGATCAGAAATCTCATTTAGACAGGGTTAACATATTTAGAATTAATAATTCAGAACATCCAGGTGTGAATCTTGCCCAGACTGCTGGATAGAAGTCTCCTCAGTCTCTTGGCTATAATAATCCTAAAATGTGAGGTTACACCTATCAGGAAAGATTAACAGGCTGGGTCTCTTTTCTCTTGAAAAGAGAAGGCTGAGGGGTCTTTAAAATTATGAATGGTTTTGATAGAGTAGACACAGAGAGAGTGTTTCCATTTGTGGGAAAGAGCAAAGCTAGAGGCCATCAATATAAGATAATCACCAAGAAATCCAATCGGGAATTCAGAAGAGATTTTCTTACCCAGAGAGTGGTGAGAATGTGGAACTTCCTACCACAGGGAGTGGTTGAAGCGAATAGTATAGATGCATTTAAGGGGAGGCTAGATAAGCATATAAGGGAAGAGGGAATAGAGGGTTCTGCTGATGGAGCTAGATGAGGAATGGGAGGAGGCTCGAGTGGAGCATAAACGCCGGCATGGAGTGGTTGGGCTGAATGGTTTGTTTCTGTGCTGTATATTCTATGTAAGAAAACATTCTATTAAGTGAGTTTGTCAGTCTTAGCCCCTAATTCAGTAATAATTGGCTTTAAGCTGACAATCTCACTCAAAGATGCCACAACAATGGCAATATGGGAAATGGAAATGTCACAAGAACCAATGCAAGAAACAATAATAAGAATAAAATCAGGCAGACCGGCTTCAGACATGACAGCGGCGCACCCAGCCCACTCGACCTTGCAAAGTCTTCCTCATTAACATCTGGTGACTTGTGCCAAAATTGGGAGAGCTATCCCACAGACTAGCCAAGCTGTTCCAATACAGCTACAACACTGGCATCTACCCGACAAAGTGGAAAATTGCCCAGGTATGTCCTGTCCAGAAAAAGCAGGACAAATCCAATCCTACCAATTACCGCCTCATCAGTCTACGCTCAATCATCAGCAAAGTGATGATAGGTGAAGTTGACAGCGCTATCAAGCTGCACTTACTCAACAATAACCTGATCACCGATACTCAGTTTGGGTTCTGCCAGGACCACTTTGCTCCAGACCGCATTACAGCTTTGGTCCAGACATGGACAAAAGAGCTGAATTCCAGAGGTGAGCTGAGAGTAACTGCCCTTGACATCAAGGCAGCTTTTGTGGCATCAAGGAGCCCTAGTAAAAATGAAGTCAATAAGAATTAGGGGGAAAACTCTCCACTGGCTGGAGTCCTACCTAGCACAAAGAAAGATGGTTTTGGTTGTTGGAGGTCAATCATGCCAGCTCCAGGACATTGCTGCAGGAGTTCCTCAGGGCAGTGTGCTAGGCCCAATCATCTTCAGCTGCTTTATCAATGACCTTCCCTCCATTATAAGGTCAGAAGTGGGGATGTTCGCTAATGACTGCACAGTGTTTAGTTCCATTCACAACTCCTCAGAAAATGAAACAGTCCATGCCCGCATGCAGCAAGATTTGAATGACATTCTGGCTTGGGCAGATGTATGGCAAATAACATTTGCGCCACACAAGTGCCAGGCAATGATCATCTCCAACAAGCGAGAGTCTAACCATCTCCCCTGATATTCAATGGCATTACCATCGCCGAATTTCCCACCATCAACATCCTGGTGTTCCCCATTGACCAGAAACTTAACTGGACCAGCCACTTAAATACTCTGGCAACAAGAGCGAGTCAGAGGCTGGGTATTCTGCGGCAAGTGTCTCACCTCCTGACTCCCCAAAATCTTTCCACCATGTACAAGGTACAAGACAGTATTGTGATGGAATACTCTCACTTGCCTGGATGAGTGCAGCTCCAATAACACTAAAGAAGCTCGACACCATCCAGGTCAAAACAGCCCACTTGTTTGGCACCCCGTCTACCACCTTCAACATTCACTCCCTGTACTGTGGCTGCAGTATGTACCATCTATAAGATGCACTACAGCAACTCACCAAGGCTTCTTTGGCAGCACCTCCCAAATCCGTGACCTCTACCATCTAGAAGGACAAAGACAGCAAGCGCATGGAAACACCACTACCTGCAAGTTCTCTTCCAAGTTACACACCATCCTGACTTGGAAATATATCGATGTTCTATGGTCACTGGGTCAAAATCCTGGAACTTCCTCCCCAACAGCACTGTGGGACTACTTCACCACCATCTTCGCAAGGGTAATTAGGAATGGGCGATAAATGCTGGTCTTGCCAGAAATGCCTACTTCCCAGAACAAATTAAAAAATCATTGCAGTAACAGTGCTCTTCTAAGGCTGGGATAAAGGCAATTTGTTGAGTCAGAGAGAGAAATCTTCTCTTTGCAGTTTCTGCTCCTGGCACTATATTCAATAAGTTTTTTTTAAAGTTCAGCTCCTTGGCACTGACCTCATATGAGACACAAAAAGAAAAAACACCAACATGGACAGCCCTTTAGCAGTGGAGTTATTCCCCTCCTGCAGTCTCTCTTGATAAATAATTCTGCTTAAGTTCTGCGGGAGTTAATATGCCTAGGCCTCAAACTTAGGTTTTTGAATGTGTTTTGCACTCGCACTATCCCCGACCACGAGGAGTTAAAATCCACCTCTATTTGTAATCAAACCACAATAGCTTTGCAAGGCAATGGCTGTGATGATCCACAGGCCATGTGTACAATAACTTGGCTTCAGTACAATGGTATGGGAAGTGCATCATCGATAAGAAACTTCAAGTGAGGCTGGGTGGAGTTGGGATTGAGGACAAGAATAACTAAGGAACAATTATCCAAGGAATTCTGTGAAACCTATCTTACTCAAGTTTGGTTCCAACTCCCATAATTATTAAAAGTTTTAATTATGGGTTAGTTAAGGTTAATTGCTTTAGAAGTATAGCACCTGGCCAATTATGACATATTTCCTAATCTAAACTCCATACAAACAGGACAAAATAATATTTCAAGGCTAACGACTGTGAGATATTAAAGATTTTTGCTGTTTGAGCATTGTGGTAGGGCACAATTATGGCGGCCTTCCTAGTCATGCTTCTAATACTATGTGTTAAGTGATGTAGACCAATGATTCCCATCTTATTCAAATTGTCCATTTCTATTACAGATTCTATTGCACCAAAGCAGAAAACAATGGACCCTACACAGTTGTTTTTGAATTGTAGTTCACTCATTTTCTGCGTGTAGGACCTTCTTTCAATAACTAGGGAAAGTCCATACAAGCTAAAGCAACAAGCACGCATTACTAGACTGTAGAGCTAGGTGTGGAAACCACCAGAAAATATGGTAGCCTCTCTCTGTCTCTTATGGCAGTGTTTACATTGCCATCAGAGGCTGTGCTACCTCTAGAGGCACTGGCAAATTCACCCTTTTTAGCCTTGGAGCCTTCGGGAGCAGCAACATTGCCAAAACCTCCCTGTGATTACTGCTGTTCCAAAGGTGGTAAACCTATTTTCTGGGGGAGTGAAGTCAGTGTCTTACAGAGCAAAGCTTCAGACTGACAAGGGTATGCGGAGTTTCAGAGTGATTCACATGAAACTGAGCCAAACTTTTTCTTCTTATTGATGGACCATATCATAAAAACTGTCCAGACTATAACTGGTCCACCTGCAGAGAACAGGGTCACTCTTTCTATAAAGTACTTTGATTTCCCTGGGCAACTCTCAATAAAGTCCAAGTTTATTGAAGATTTGAATGCTGCTTTCTTTTCTGGTAAACTCCTCTAGCATTTCTCTTTATATTACAAGAAAAAGCTGGATGCCTGATGGTTGATGCCACTTCTTCTCTCCATCGCTCTGTCCATCCATCACAATATTTTCTTTCTCGAAGCACCAAGTATGACATACTGTGTGCTTATCCTCCTCCCTGCAACCTCACTGTGTTGAAAGAAAGACGCACGCCATTTATTTTTCTAATTCATTCTTTTCCAGGAGCTCAAAACTGGAACACATCACCTGCCTCAGACTTGGTTTAATCTATAGGCTTTTACCAGAACATGATCTACTTTATTTTCCCCCCACCCTCCGCCACTCTTTATCAAGTTTGGTGAGGTCCTTTACTATTGGCCTAGGCCCCTCACCTAGTTTCTCAATTTTAAAAGAGCTGGCTTTGGTGTAGTGCAGCACAGTACATGCGGAATCCAAAGAGGGAGCACCAAGAGTCAGTTTCTAAAGGACAGAGGGGTTAAATACTGTGAAGGAAGAAAGGCTTGGAATAGTTGTTGTGAGAAGCTTGCACACTGTAGAGAAAAAAGAATTGGTTGATCATTAAGTGGGATTTGTTGCAGAATTTAATTGGGATTGGGAACAAGAAGTGATTTTGGGTTAAACAATTGGAAGCCTTAATAACAGAGAGAGGATGACGGGGTCACTGAGTTGAATGAGATGCCACTTGGAGATTGCCTGCCAGTAGCAGCCTCGTGTCAGGTGTTACTGTGTGTGATAATTGGAGGGGGAAGGGAGGAATTTAAGCTAATGCTGCATTTACCTTCTAAAGCTGCAACCAGCAGCAGCAGTCCTGCTCACAGCGGCTATGTTGTAAGTTAAATGAGTGAAGAGTCTGTGTTCCATGTTTTTATTGAGTGTGCGAGGTTGCAGCCCCTGTTCCAACATTTGAAGGAGCTGCTCCTCAAATTCCGGTTGCATTTCAGTCCTACACTCCTGTCTTTGGACACCCTGTGCAGAGGGGAGCGGGCAGGGCGGAAGGTCTCCTCGTAGGACTGCTCCTGGGCATAGCCAAGGGGGCCATCAGCCGGTCCAGGCAGCGGGCGGTCGAGGGGGATCGTTCAGCCCGACTGCCTGCCTCTCTTCTGTGGTTACATCTGAGCCAGGGTATCCCTGGAGATGGAGCACGCGGTGTCCACCGGTACGCTTGCGGCCTTCTGCGAGAGGTGGGCGCCGGAGGGACTGGAATGAATCATCACCCCCAGCAACCAAAATCAAATTTGAATTTATTGGTTAAAGTTTAAATTGTTTTAATTTGCTGGTTTTAGTACCCCGCCCCCCCACTCCCCCTTTTAGCTAGGGGAGATTTGTATAATTTGTGTTTCAGTGCCCTCAAAAAAAACCAAGGGGGCACTTGAAAAGTTGTTTTTTTTGGAGGGGGCACTTTGATTATTGATACAACTCAAAATAGTTGTAAGTTAAATGAGGCACTGCCACTAAGCCTGAGATGTGGTCCCTGGTGCCTGTGGAAGCTACGAAGTCAGGGCAGCGATGTAAACACAGCACAGACGGTCACTTTTTTCAATCTGCAGGTGGGCTCAGTAGCCTAGCTCATTCACGCAAAGCATTTGTTCCTTTCTTACTTGGTTACACATTTTCCCCAACCATCAGGGAAGGTGCAGTGGCTAGCTTGATTTTCAAACTCTGCATGTGGAGTTGTTTGCCCATTGCTGGCAATACCGCAGAATATGCCCTCAATATAAACAGAGTATATCCCACTGCAGCAGGTGCATGAGTTATCATATTAAAGCTTCTTCCAGAAGCAGTCTTGTAATATAAATGTAATATAAAGTTAAGTCAGATATGTCAGGGTTCAATTTTATAAATGTCCCATACAGCCCACTCAAAAACTAAAGAGAGAACCTCCTTAAATAGAATGAAATATGGAAATAATAACTACGGTGATGGAGTTTGTGGGGGAGGAAATTAAGACCCTTGGAAGCTAGAATGATTGTTGTATTCACAACAAAATCTTATTTAAAATTTGTTCTGCACAAAGACCTTCCCCCCTGCCCATTGTCGGAGTCTCTCTCCCCAAGCACGTATGAGCAACGGGATGGGATGCACATGGTCTAGGGGAGCAGTGGTTATTCCAATTTAGACTGTGAATCATAAATAACTATCAAACAAACCATAAATAACTAATCAGAAAAGTTATATTTTTGCCAAATAGCAGTATGTTTGCAATGCTTCCAAACTTTTTGGCTGGGGTTTAGTTTTGGACAGTAGAAGAAAATGTTGGACATTTTGGAGAGGCGTATAGATGAACATGCTTTTCAACAGTTAATTGGGGTGCTCAAAAGATGGAGAAACCGAAAAGCTAATCTCTGTGTACAACATAGATTGATCACCAATCCTGTATATGAATAAAGTCTGTTCTTATCATCCAGCATCAAGTGTCTCATGCTTACACAAAGTGTGTCATTGTGAACCAGAGATGGAAGGAGGTTGACTAATAGTTGCTCCAACAGCTTACAATTACATGTCAATATTCTGGTAAAAATCCTATCAGGGCTCTGAGCCTTTTAATCAGTAAAGGTAAAGCTCAGACTTCAGAACGGATAAATGCCTCATGAGATGCCTTGTTATAAAGTGGGAGAGTGAGGAGTTAAAAGGAGGTGAATGTTTGTGCTCATCTATGTGAGAGATATTGATGCCGAGGAACAGAATACTTTACCGTTTTGGAGAGCTAGTATCAACAACTAGCAACCCCAAGTCAGGTACACAGTAAATCTCCTTCGATTTTGTCTCAACAATGATCTAATACTATAGGAAGAGTATTGAGGCTTCAGAGAGTGTACAAGACAGAGTCATTATGATGCTGTCTTGTATGAAGAGATATAAGTTTGAAGAAAGACTTGAAAAGTTGGAGGTTTTTTCATTAGAACAATGCAGATTATGGGGTGATATGAAAGAAAATTCTGAAAGGACGGGACAGGGTAGGTAGAAGCAGACTGTTTCTCGTAGTTTAGGGATCTAGAACGAGAGACCATCGCTACAAGATTTAAATGTAAGAGATTTAGAACAGAGAACAAGAGAAACCTCTTTACACAGAGAGCTGTGAGGATATGGAATTCACTTTCAGGGTTAGTGGTTGAAGCAGAAATTATGTCAACATTCAAAATTAGATGGGATAGATAGATGAAAGAAAAGGGGATAGAGGGATATGGGAACAGGGTGGGTAAATGCAATGTAAACTATTTGCTCACATGGAGGGTAAACAGGAGGTGGTTGTGCCAAACAGCTTGTTTCCATGTTGTAACTTCTATCTTTGTTTATGTATAATTTCACAAGAGCATCCCCTACTGCAGTGTAACATTTCCATTTCACATTCTAGCCTTCCTGCAGGCTCTCTGAGTGACCCAGCGAGCTAATTTCTGAGGAATGGCTCAACTCCCAAAGCAACAACTTGTACTCTCGCAACAGACGCTGTCTTAACTTCTGAGTGTTTCCAACCTTTTTCTGTTTGCATTACAACTAACTGAGTGCCTGTTTTGTGCTGTTATCCAACACACACTAAGAACCGGATTGAAACCGCCCAAATTCATTTCACATAGTATGTTTAAAAATAACAAATAAGGGAGACTTTCATCCCATCAGTCTGCAGTGGATTCAAGCTCAAGTCCCAGAGGTTAGCAATGTGCCAACCACTGCACTGCACTGACGTATTCCCTGAGAATGAGATAATTTAATAATAGCAGGACTCTGAGACTGATAATTTGGTTGAAAGGGTTTCTGTGATACTCAGCCACGTCACATAAATTGTGGAGCCACACCTTTTCCAAATTTTGGGAATGTTGTAAACATAGTTGATGAATAATGGGACTCAGTGGGTCCATATTAATGTTACACACATTTGGCACAGAATTGTTGACCTTGTGGGAAGTGTGAAGCTAATTGTTGTCCCTGGGAAGCTTTTCCCAATGGCTGAAAGCATGCTTTGTAGCTTTTGACTCTCTGTGATTGATCATCAGCGTTAAAGCTCTGAATTCTTGGTGCATTCTATGACTCTAACTCAGCCTTGAGCTCCTGTGTTAGTACATGAGCAATGTTTCTTACTGAAGGCGGGGCAGTGTCAGATGCAGGCCAATCTGCCCATCTGGGAGGAGGAGAGCACATCTGGTGAAAGGAGAGGGGGCTGTAAAATGAATGGATGGAACTAAACTAAAAAGTAAAATAGTTTGAATATTTCCTGTTTATGAATCTTATTGAACCTCACAGAGCAATAATGAGCCAATCATAGGCAACCGTTCAAGATCCTGTCATAGTTACTGCCTTGTTTCCACTGATATTTTGCAACACTGTTTTTCTTATAAGAACATATGAACCTAAGAAATAGGAGCAGAGGTAGGCCATTTGGCCCATAAAGCCTGCTCCGCCATCAATAAGATCATGGCTGATCTGATCATAGACTCAGTTCCACATCCCTGCCCGCTCCCCATAACCCTTTAATCCCTCATCACTCAAAAATCTGTCTATCTCCGCCTTAAATATATTCAAAGACCCAGCCTCCACAGCCCTCTGGGGCAGAAAATTCCATAAATTTTCAACCCTCTGAGAAGAAATTCCTCCTCATCTCAGTTTTAAGTGGGCGGCCCCTTATTCTGAGACTATGTCCCCTAGTTTTAGTTTCCCGTATGAGTGGAAATATCCTTTCTGCATCCACCTTGTCGAGCCCCCTCATTATCTTATATGTTTCGATAAGATCACCTCTCATTCTTCTGAACTCCAATATGTATAGGCCCAACCTACTCAACCTATCTTCATAAGTCAACCCCGTCATCTCCAGAATCAACCTAGTGAACCTTCTCTGAACAGCCTCCAATGCAAGTATATCCTTCCTTAAATACGGAGACCAAAACTGTACGCAGTACTTCAGGTGTGGCCTCGCCAATATCCTGTACAGTTGTAGCAGGACTTCTCTGCTTTTATACTCTACCCCCTTGCAATAACGGCCAACATTCAATTTGCCTTCCTGATTACTTGCTGTACCTGCATACTAACTTTTTGTGTTTCATGCACAAGGACCCCCAGGTCCCTCTGTACTGCAACACTTTGCAATTTTTCTCCATTTAAATTGTAATTTGCTTTTTTATTTTTTCTGCCAATGTGGATAACCTCACATTTTCCCACATTATACTCCATCTGCCAGATTTTTGCCCACTCACTTAGCCTGTCTATATCCCTTTGCAGATTTTTTGTGTCCTCACAATTTGCTTTCCCACACACCTTTGTATCATCAGCAAACTGGGCAAATGTTAGAGCAACAATAACTCTTCTGACATTCCACCCTTTCTGATGATATACAGTAATATAAAAGCACACAATGTATACTCCTCTACGTTAGTCCATCTTAGCTAGAGCACCAATATGGGTTCTGCAATTATACTTACCTCCTTAAAATGTACCTCTTTGACCAAGCTTGTGGTTCCTGTCCTAATATCTTCTTTTGTGGCTTGGTGTAAAAGTTTGTTTCATAACTTCCTGTGAAGCGCCTTGGGATGTTTTACGACATTAAAGCGTTATATAAATGCAAGCTGTTGTTGCTGCAGTTAGCCTCAGCATCTTTCGGTAGTGATGGGGAAAATCAGCCAGTGTTCCTGCTCCTAAACTCTGTCCATTGAATCCTGTTGCAAAGTATATGTGTGTTGCTGTCAGGTAAAGACAGGATTGGGTTTAATTCCGAGTTCTAGCCGTTTACATTGAACATAAATGGAGCTGGAGTGCCGGGCCCTGGAACATCATGGGCCGCCCCGACCTGTGTGAGAACACCACCGCAGGTCGGGGCTATAAATAGAGCTGGAGCATCGGGCCCTGGAACATCATGGCGGAGCTGCGGCAAATGAGGGTACGGGGCCCAGGGGCGGCACAGACCTGCCCACACTGCGATATGTGTGCGCACTTGGTCCATGCAGCAGAGCAGGTCTCCAGTCGTCTTGGTTAATCCTTGCCACTGGATAAAGGCCTAGCTCTGTCAATATATTCAAAAGGGAGTTAGATGAAGTCCTTACTACTCGGGGGATCAAGGGGTATGGCATGAAAGCAGGAAGGGGGTACTGAAGTTTCATGTTCAGCCATGAACTCATTGAATGGCGGTGCAGACTAGAAGGGCTGAATGGCCTGCTCCTGCACCTATTTTCTATGTTTCTATGTTTCTAAGGCCCGTGTGGTGTGCAACGGTCACCACAGGTTAAAAAAATTCACGCACAGGCATCTTCCACCCCCTCAACTGGAGTTCAGGACTGGAACATCAGGTCCTTTATTGCAATACCTGTGAACTCTCGTGGAAGCAAGTCATCCTCGTTCGAGGGACCGCCTATGATGATGATGATGATGATGAGGCCAGCACATGAAGAATGACCTTTTGCACCGGGGTATATAGGGTTGCTGACAGCAGTGTAACCATACTCCAGCAAAATACAGTGATTTCAGGAGAAACAAAAGGGAAGAGAAAACTGGATGTACCCAAAGCAGCAGAGCATGTTGCATCAAGTTTTGAATCCATGGAGTGGTGGCAGAGTGGTTTGTGTCAGCAATTCTCCCACGCCACTGACTTCAGTTGCATTGCAGTGGAGGCATGCATGGCATTTGCACATAGCCGCTTGGAGAAAAAGTTGGAAGGAAAGCCAACACTGGATGGGAGGGGATGTCTTTCATACACATGTGAACAACAGTTTTAGAGTTGATATGAGGCTGGTGTCCCCCAAGGATCTATCCTTGGTCCCCTCCTATTTCTCTTCTACATGTTGCCCCTTGGCGACATCATCCGAAAACACAGCGTCAGTTTTCACACGTATGCTGATGGCACCCAGCTCTACCTCAATACTACTTCCCTCGACCCCTCCATGGTCTCTAAATTGTCAGACTGCTGTCCAACATCCAGTATTGGTTGAGTAGGTTTTGGGTCTTCCTCACAATTTGCTTTCCCACCCATCTTTGTATCATCAGCAAACTTGGCTACATTACACTCGGTCCCTTCTTCCAAGTCATTAATATAGATTGTAAATAGTTGAGGCCCCAGCACCGATCCCTGCAGCACCCCACTTGTTACTGTTTGCCAACCGGAAAATGACCCATTTATCCCGATTCTCTGTTTTCTGTTAGTGAGCCAATCCTCTTATCCATGCTAATATATTACCACCAGCCCCATGAACTTTCATCTTGTGCAATAACCTTTTATATGGCGCCTTATCGAATGCCTTCTGGAAATCCAAATACACCATATCCACTGGTTCCCCCTTATCCACCCTGCTCGTTACATCCTCAAAGAACTCCAGCAAATTTGTCAAACATGATTTCCCTTTCATAAAACCAGGTCAGAAGGTTGTGGGTTCAAGTCACACTCCAGAGATGTGGGCACAAATTCCAGGCTGCCACTTCAGTGCAGTACTGCCGTCTTTCAGATGAGATGTTAAATCGAGACCCCCGTCTTCCCTCTCATGTGGGCATAAAAGATCCCACGGCACTATTCAAAGCGGGGGAGTTATCCTCGGTGACCTGGCCGACATTTATCCCTCAACCAACACCACTAAAAAGCAGATTATCTATTGATTGCTGTTTGTAGGACCTTGTTGTGTGCAAACTGGTTGTGCGTTTCCAACATTATAACAGTGACTACACTTCAAATCATTAGCTGTAAAGCTGTAAAGCGCTTTGAGACATCTTGAGGTCGTGAATGACGCTATATAATGCAAATTCTTTCTAAATCCTTTCTTTCATCAAAGATTAAAACTGTGACGCTCTTGTCTAAGTGGCTCAGTTCCACAGCAGGTGGTGTATTTACACCTCCCCCTCCCCCACCCCCCAGACCATCAGGGGAGTTGTTATTATGATATTATTATAATGCAGAAAATTGGCATCCAGCATTCAGAGAGCCCAATACTCCACAGTTGATTTTAAGCACTGGGTGCTCTGGATATGAGCGAGGGGAGTTGTGCGGTACCTGGTATGTGGAAATAACTAAAAAATAATATTTAAGTCATTATTTTTATTATAAATGTTTTATCAAAGATATTTCAGTTACTGATATAAAGTTCACTAGCATAGCTTTCCTTGAAGCATTCTTCAGCTATTAGCAGAGGAATCCAATTAACGCAAGCCAAGTAGGAGTAAGATTTCAATGGAATGCAAAGTCCGACCACTCCAGGCAGTTGTAACCTACTAAATATCTTTTCTCCGATCTTCCCCCGATGGGATACCCCAGTGGTTTGAACTCGTGGCTCCAACTTTTCATAGAATCATACAGTGGCAGGAGCCATTCAGTCCATCGTGCCTGTGCTGCTTCTTTGAGAGAGCTATCAAATTCGTCCCTTTCACCTGCCCTTTCCCCATAGCCCTGCAAATTTTTCCTCTTTTGGCAGCATTAGATGAACAATCAGATCAATAAAAGGAACTGCTGTAAATTTGAACAGAGACATAAATTATTCAGGCAGAGGATCCTCCAATGGCTTAGTGATATGATTCTGAGCTATACTGAGCAGAAGCTTTCTGGTGGATCCCTGATCTGTGCTGAGTTAGCTCATCTCAGTCAGGGCGGTGACAGAATCTGGTGAAAATTGCTAACTACAGGGTATATGGGGACTATAATTGGCCTCATTGCATCCACGCCATGGAGGAAAAATTCAGCCAGGCTTCCCACTCCTGACTGCAATCCAGACTCCAGCTGGACATATGTAGGTGTCAATTTTGAGCGAGGATAGGATTGGACTTGGCTGTGTTGCCCCAGTGGTCAAATAGCCTGCTGACACACAATGTCCAGGTTAACACATGAAGAATGACCATTTGGATGAGGTACTAGTGGGTGGCTAGCATCTGTGGAACTGTATTCCTGCAAGAATCAGCACCTTCAGGAGGGGAGACGAGAAGAGAGATCCGACAAAGCCTGAGCATGGGGGAGGGGCGTGTGTGTGTGTGTGTGTGTGTGTGTGTGTGCTGGCTGAGTAGATCTGACATTCTGTACTGCTAATGCCCATCTGCCAGCTGGGTAGACCCTGTTATCAGTAACACTTTTCTGACAAGCCCTCAAGGAGGATGTTATAATAACCCCATAGAGAGAGGCAAGGAGTCGAAAGATTAAAGGGCGTTCACCTTCTGAGAGACCCTGTGCCCTCTGCACTGTTCATAAACATGTTTTGCTATTTTTTCAATTCTCATAAGAAATTTGGGTTCAGCAAATGGTCTTTAATCAGGAGATCAACATGTACTTTGCCTTGGCTAGCTGTTTCTCAGCCTCACCCACTGAGCAGGGAAAGAAAGCAGCCCATAAAATACAATCATCTAAGAAACTGTTCCTTTAGAATTTTGTACCCAGGGTCTGAGCCAGCATGGGGGAAGGGGACATTCAAACACAATGAGAGGAACTTAATCTTCAATCAGTAAAAACAAACTGCACAAGGCCCAACAAAGAAATACTAGATCTGACTCCCACTTCACTTTAACAGCACCAAGTTTAGATTTTGTTGCTTCTTCAGCTATTCCACAAAGGTAAGTTAAATTTAGACCAGTGTAAGTTTAACAAGCTCCTAGTGCACCGTCAAATACAAAATGTGTAAACAAACACCCAGCTCTTTAGACAATTAAGGTTGGATTATGCTCCAGGTTTCCATTGAATGGAATGTTGGCTCTGGAGAGCTGAACCGATTTAAAGTCATTCTCAGGATCACCTTTATGCCGATTCAACGATCTGTTCATGCAGAGTTCTGGTGCTGTTATCTAGGCTCAGTATTCAAGTTTGCAAGGGGTGGACAGAGTATTCTGTTTGTTCAATTCCCCCCTTCTCCTCGGAAAGTACTTACTTGGTGCAATTCAATGGGCCCCAGTCCTTTTAGTATTTGACTTAAGTGACCATTCTTCATGGATATGCCTGGCAGCAAGCATTGACATACTATTTGACCATAGGCAGCATCACAATCCTTTTCTCACACAACTTCCCTACACATTTCTTTTTTCAATAGGGGCTACTGGATAGTGAGAAGGATAGAGAGCACATTTCCCCTCCATACCTCAGGGGTACATACTGAAGCCACAAGTAACAATTCAACTGTTGCCCTGGATGCAATCAGCTGACTCAATACAGACCAATCCTGGAACCTTCGGGTTTGTATGGCTCAGTACCACACCAGACAGTATCTATACTACTAAGCCATTGGGGAAGCTAAGCAGTATTCTTTTTCTTGTTATGACTCTGTGTATGGCAGCCAATGTTTTGAATGGGCAGAGTTGGGGGAAGCAGATGCAAAAGGGAATCTGTGGAATGGGGGAGGCAGGCACAAATCCAGATACTGCCAGTCATGGACAAGGCCAGCGTTGCAGCCAAACTGAACCCAGACCCAGTGCTGTTCCTCTCTAAAATGCAACGTTGTCTGAGACCCACATCCAGTGGTAAAATTATTTAAATTCCCCCTTAAGGATGTAACATTTCAAAGCACAAGAAACATAACTTACCAGCAAGGAGCAGTCCCTATCTATTCAAACACATTCCCCGACAACAAAGGGACTGAGCCTGTCAGGGCTAGTTGGTGTGACCACAGAAACTAATTTAGACCTATCAAGAACTAATAAATCAACAGGTTCCTATTAGCCCTCAAGTCGTCAGCCTCTTTGTACCTAAACCAAATGTTGATAAGGATTTTAATGCTGGAGGCTGAAGAATAGAGAGTTTCTATTCAATTGCCCACAGATAAACCATCATGTCCATTTAGCTGGTGATTTATGCTGTAATACTAGACTGTAGTCCCCATTTAACTTACAGCACTTTGAACAATTGCACACATTCAGTTGTTTTACAGGCCATGTCATGTGTTGATGCAAATAGATGCCTTGCCCCCAAAGGTAATTAAGGAAAACTCTAGAGATGTTTTTACCTATAAGATCCAGCAGTGGCAGATCGAGGGGGCATGATGCCCCCCCCCCCCCCCCCCACTCCCACAATCATTTTGAGGTCAGCTAACAAGTCAGCTCTGGAGGACCAGATCACCTTTATTTCGCCCTCAGGAACCTCTGTCACCCATCTTCGGCCTCCAGGTTTGGCCTGCAAGTCTGTGTGGTTCCCTGCTTGATCTTCAGGCTCGGTGAGTCTGTATTCTCCGGTTCCTAGCTCGGTCCTCTTCACTACCAAGTTGGCAAATCTTTGAGTTTGACCCTCCCAGTCGCCCAAACCTAACTCCGCCACTGAGGCCCAGGGAGCTGGGGTACAGGGAGAGCAATGCCAAAGTGACTACTGCTGCCTTGTTCGTGTCTCTATGTAGGCCTGTCAGAAGCCTATGTAGGGAGAGGGGCACGGGAACATGATATAACTGCTTGTAGTGGGAACTTGATGCTGAGCTGTCCTTTGTGTCATTCTGCTCACAGCAACATTTTATTTCAAACTGAGAAGAAAGAAACAGGGAATGCCTTTCTTTACTTGAATATTCTTGAGACTTAAAAATGTATGGTCTGAAATGTACCTTCTAAAGTGCGATATGCGTAGCTTATAAGACATTTATTTATGGTATTATCTGCAGGGGATAAGGAAGCAGTCAAAAAACACTTCTCATTGAGCACATACTTCACATACTTTTTTCAATGATAATGTGCATCTCTTCCAGTACCTCCCTTACAACAGCTTAATCTCCAACTAACAATGAGCAATACCCAGTGGTGATCACTAATATCAATAAATGTTTATCATTTTCATTCCCAACATGCTCAGCAGTGACACCCCCTGGTCATCCAGGGAACTGACACTCCCTGCTTATCCAGGGAACTGCAACATCAGTGGAGCGTTTCAAACATTTCCTCTACTGTTCTCTGATTGACCAGAAGTATTGGCCTGGAATTTGAGGTACTGTCCCCCTTTCCCTCAAATCTGCTGTCATCACCCCTCTCCTCAAAAACTCAACCCTCGACTCCTCCATCCTTGCAAACTACCGCCCATCTTCAACCTCCTTTTCCTCTCCAATGCCCTTGAACGTGTTGTCGCCTCCCAAATCCATGCCCATCTTTCCTGCAATTCCATGTTTGAATCCCTCCAATCCGGCTTCCGCGCCTGCTGCAGTACCGAAACGGCTCTAATCAAAGTCACAAATTACATCCTTTGTGACTGTGACAAAGGCAAACTATCCCTTCTTGTCCTTCCTGACTTGTCTGTAGCCTTTCACATAGATGAGCACTCTATCCTTCTCCAACGCCTCTCCACCATCATCCAGCTGGATGGGACTGCACTTGCCTAGTTCCATTCTTACCTATCTAACCATAGCCAGAGAATCACCTGCAATGGCTTCTCGACCCGCTGCCGCATCGTTACCTCTGGTGTCCCCTGAGGATCTATCCTCGATCTAATTCTATTTCTCATCTATATGTTGCCCCTTGGCGACATCATCCGAAAACACAGTGTCAGGTTCCACATGTACGCTAATGACACCCACTAATAAATAAGCCTCACTACCACTTCGCTTGACCCCTCCACGGTCTCTAAATTGTCAGACTGCTAGTCCGACATCCAGTTCTGGATGAGCAGAAACTTTCTCCAATTGAATATTGGGAAGACTGAAGCCATTGTTTTCGGTCCCCACCACAAACTCCGTTCCCTATCCACTGACTCCATCCCTCTCCCCAACATTTGTCTGAGGCTGAACCACACTGCTTGCAATCTTGGTGTCATATTTGACCCTGAAATGAGCTTTCAACCACATATCCACGGCATAACTCAGACTGCTTATTTCCAATTCCGTAACATCGCTACTGATGCCTTTGTTATCTCTAGACTATTCCAATGCACACATGGCTGGCCTCCTACATTCTACCCTACGTAATCTAGAGATGATCCAAAACTCCACTGCCCGTGTCCTAACTCACACCAAGTCCTGCTCACCCCTCACCCCTGTGCTCGCTGACTTACATTGGCTTCCGGTTAAGCAACGCCTTGACGTCAAAATTCTCATCCTTGTTTTCAAACTCTTCTATGGCCTCGCCCCTCCCTATCTCAATAATCACCTCCACCAGCAACCCCCCCCCCCCCCCACCCCGAGATGTCTGCACTCCTCTAATTCTGCCCTCTTGAGCATCCCTCACTAGGTCCCAAGCTCTGGAACTCCCTGCCTAAACCTCTCCGCCTCGCTACCTCTCTTTCCTCCTTCAGAACGCTCCTTAAAACCTATCTCATTGACCAAGTGTGCTAATTTCTACTTATGTGGCTCGGTGTCAAATGGTTTGTCTTATAATACTCCTGTGAAGCGCCTTGGGATGTTTCACTATGTTAAAGGTGCTATATAAATACAAGTTGTTGTTGTAATGCCAGTGAAGCTGTCACCATTCGCTGTCATTACTCTGTGTAACTGACAGCAACTTCTGGAGTACGCACATGGAAATCCAGAAGTTGCTGTCAGTCATTCCCTGCTCCTCCACAGGGTATGCTGTTGAACTCCCCGGAGCCGGCAATCATTTGAAATCAATAAACTGATGAAAACTTACCCTTCCACCCTGAAAAAGTTAAACCTTGTTGAATGAGGTGTAACTGGGTTTTTAATGGTGCACTGAGTTATAATTACTGTTGAACAACCGTTCTGGCGCTGAAAAACTAATTTTATATTGTGGAATGTCAAATTTTTCCATGGTGATAAAAATTCTATGTTTTTTTATAATAATTTTTTAAAGTTTATATATGATATTTCAGCTTTTACCTTTATCCCATGTGTATGTCCCAATCTTTGTTTCTCTCTCCGTAAAATGATTAAAAATGAAGGAAAATCAGTGCATCTTACTTCCTGGTTTGCTGTCTGTGAGAATTCTTCAGTGTGATTAGCCAGCTTGATGACATCACTGTTGCTGGATGCTGAAGATCCATTAGATTGGCGCCAGAATCAAATTAACGTTGGCAGAGGTGAAATTGACACCAGTGATCATTAGATCTTTGTTAGCAGCTTTCTTTGAGGTCAGCGAACGCATCACTTTGCCGCTGACCACAAAATCCAAGCCATTGTTGTAGAGCAGATGGTATTGTTGAGAAGCAAATGGTTTAAATAGCAAAAAAGGAGTTAAGAAATGGATGGAACAGATTATAATGGTATAATGTGCCTGTCTGTGTGTCTTTTATAGGTACCTGAAATAAAGAAGCTACACAAAGGCTGCAAGTTGGATCTTTTTCTCCCTGTTTTTCTATATTCATTGTACAACTGTTTTCTGTGATTATGTACTTAAGCAAAGTTATGAAATTATATCCTAATGATACATTGAAGCAACATTACACTATGTTGGCATTACAAAGAACAAAAAAACAAACAGAATTTTGTCCATTCTTTCTTAACTGTGGCTCCCCACCAGTTAATATTTTTGGCACAAATACTACCTCTCCATGAGCCCTGCTATAAGAGGCTGCCAGGTTTGTGCATAATAACCCCAAAGTGGTTCTCCCTGGATCAGGAAGGTGGTTCTCCTATGCTTTTTGGAAATAGGAGGTGGGTGGGGTGGCTTGACCCATCCACCTCCATGGCACGAACCTGGTATTGCAGTACTTCCAGGAACGGTGCAGTGGCTCTCGGCCTTTTGGCTAAGAGCATTGGCGCAGAGTGATCCTTGATGTGTGCAAGGTGACCTCTGGCGTTTGTGATTTGACAAAGAATTGGAAAGATTGGCTACGAATTTTTAAAAAAAAGAATAACTTGGAGCACCATGATCTGTAAACACCTATGTAGTGACATGTACAATGCAAGGTCTGTTTCGTAATGCACGTCGAAAAGAAAAAAAAATGTAAACGTACCGTCACCCATTCCGTGTACTGTATAGTGACGTAATGTAATGTAATTTGTCGAATGTACTACAATGTATCCCATATTGTACCGAATTGTACTTGAAATGAAAAGCAAGGAAATGTATCGAACGGAACTGCCCAAATGTAGTGTATGGGATTGCTGACCGCAGCTAAATGTACTGAACTGCTTTTGAATGTACTGTACAAATTTTTATATGAATAAAGTATATTTTGAAATAAAAAAAACTTGGCCTTTGGACACCCCATTACTCTGATGTATTTATTATTGTTATTATTGAGCAATATTTCCATATTGCACCATGGGTAGGGAAATCAGAAAGAATGCATTTACAATGTCACTACACATAGCACGCAGAGGCAATCTCCCCCCTCCCCCCAAAACTCTGTAAAACATACCGTAGATTTTTTTGACATGATTCTGGATATTTGATCATATTTTTTCCTTCATGGAAAAGGACTTGGGAATGTTTTAGTGTTGCATATTAAAACAAAATGAATTGCATAGGTTTAAAAGTAGAAGCAATAAGCTGCAGGCATTGATGATGTGTATAAAAGATGAGCAGGTTTGCAGAATGCAACAGCTGACAGTATATTTCAAATTGATACAATGAAGGTCAACTGTCTCATCCCAGACACAATTAGCCAGGATGGCCCTTATTCATTTTGAGAATAGCAGAAGATATTTTCCTTAAGCCTACACTGCAAGGGCAAGAGAGTGGAACGGTAGCTGGATTTATTGACAGGCCTACAGGCGAATTACTGATTAGGGAAAGAGTCAGGTGACAGCCTTCCTACTGACTGGGAAGATAAGATAAAAGGACAAATGGATACATGGGCACTCAGTCAGGATATGTCTGGGGAGGATGGCTTGCCTAGTAAGGGGCAACACGCCCTTCTGAAGCTCACAGCTGGCCAGGATCAGAAGGTTGAGCAGGAAAAGTTAAGTAAACCTCCTAACAGGGACAATATGACATTTTTATTATTTTTCTTTTACTCGAGGAAGGTCGGATAGATAGTTGAATCAGGGTGAGATTTCTTTACATCTGTTACTCTGTATTGTCACTTGCTATCTGTGAAATAAAGCAGCTTAATGATTTGTAACTTGCCTTATCTTATCAAAAGTGTTTCAGTCCGCCTTTGAAAGATTGGAGAAGTGTGCACAAAGGCACATGATAAAGACACAAATATTCTGTTCAGATCACAGAGGAGTCTTATTTTTATACCCATAGTTTTTGCTATGGTATGATTAGATATTGTGCAGTATGGGAGCACTCCTGAATATAAGGTACTCAGACCACTTATGGAAATGACTAGTGCCACTGTACACAAGTATATCTAAGACAAACCTAAAAATTGTAACAGATGTCCCCCACTCCTTCAAATCTGTCATCATCACCTCCTCAAAAAAAAAACACCCTTCACTCCTTTGTCCTTACAAACTACCGCCCCATCGCCAATCTCTCTTTCCTCTCCAAAGTCCTGCAGCATACTGTTGTCTCCCAAATCCATGCCCATCTTTCCCAGAATTCCATGTTTGAATCCCTCCAATCAGGTTTCCGTCCCTGCCACAGTACTGAAATGGCCCTTATCAAAGTCAGAAATGTTGTTTGATAACGCTCTGTGAAGCGCCTTGGGACTTTTTACTATGTTAAAGGCGCTATATAAATGGAAGTTGATGTTGTTTGTTGTTGATGGATTGCACTATTTCTGAGTTTGATGTGTATGTACTGTGACAGTAACTTCGCTTCTGAGATTTCTATTTATTTGGAAGCATCTGCCCAGAAAGAATAAGCTGTGCGTTTTGTGTGTTTGATTTTGAAATGTTTCTGTGGTGGAAGTTTGCAAAGTTACTATTTCAGGTCAATGATTAGAATCTGTACATTAAGAAAGAACTTGCATCAATATAGTGCATCTATATCACATTCTTGGAAAGACTCAAAATGCTTCAAATCAAAAGGAATTACGTTTGAAATGTAGTTGTTGCTAGGTAGACAACTCATCAGCCAATTTGTGCATACCAAAGTGCCACAAGCAGCAAATTAAATGAATGATCAGGTAATCTATTTTGGTAGTGCTTGTTAAGGGAGGAACATTGGCTAGGACACCGGGGAAACCCACCACTCTTTATAGGCCTCAATTTAATATCTCACCTGAAAGACGGCATCTCTGACAATGTAGTACTTCTCAGTACTGCACTAAAGTCAGCTTGGATGATGTGCTCAAGGTCTGGAGTGAGGCTTAAACTTTCTGACTCAGAGTCAAACATGCTGACAATTAAGCCAAGCTAATATTATGGATGGATCTGTATGGATCTGAGGCATGGACGATGTATAGAAGGCACCTCAAGTCGCTGGAGATATATCACCAACGATGTCTCTGCAAGATCCTGCAAATCCCCTGGGAGGACAGGCGCACCAACATCAGTGTCCTCGACCAGGCCAACATCCCCAGTATTGAAGCATTGACCACACTCAATCAGCTTCGCTGGGCAGGCCACATAGTACGCATGCCAGATACGAGACTCCCTAAGCAAATGCTTTATGTGGAGCTCCTTCATGGTAAACGAGCCAAAGGAGGACAGCGGAAATATTATAAGGACACCCTCAAGGCCTCGCTGGTAAAGTGTGACATCACCACTGGTACCTGGGTGACCCTGGCCGCAGACCGCCCGAGGTAGAGAAAGTCTATCCGGGAGGGCGTTGAGCTCTTCAAGTCTCAACGCAAAGAGCACGAAGAGGCCAAGCGCAGGCAGCGGAAGGAGCGCGCGGCAAACCAGCCCCACCGACCCCTTCACCCGACGAATGTCTGTCCCACCTGTAACAGGGTCTGTGGCTCTCGTATCGGACTGTTCAGCCATCAAATAACTCACTTTGGGAGCGGAAGCAAGTCCTCCTCGATTCCGAGCGACTGCCTATGATGATAGAAGGCCTTTTATGTCAAGCTACAACATCAGCAATAGAAGATCAGATGAGGCTATCCCAAAGGCTCAATATATAAGGTTACTGCCCAGAAATAAGCCATACAGACCAAGAGGGTCTCAGTTGCAACCCCAGTCTGTGCTGAATTAACTGATCTCAGCCCAAGCGAGGAGATGATAGGGTTACTACAATTAGTCTCAATGCCCTGGGCTAGGGAGGAGGTAAGAACAGCCAGGTTTCCCACTCCTAATAATTCTGCGGTGACCTCTGCTGGAAAATATATGTGTGTGTGTGTGTGTGTGTGTGGATATCTTGTGGATAGGGATTGGCTGTGATGTCCTGCATAGTGGAATATACCACCAATTCTCACTGTCTGGGTTCACATTTGAAGAATTATATACATAAAATTACACAAAATGTACAGAACACCAACAGGCCATTCAGCCTAACCAGTCCATGCCGGCGTTTATGCGCCACTCAAGCCTCCTCCCATTCTTCCTTATCTAACTCTATCAGCATAACTCTCTGTTCCCTTCTCCCTCATATGCTTATCTAGCCTCCATTTAAATGCATCTACATTATTCGCCTCAACTACTTTCCATGGTAGCAAGTTCCACATTACCACCACTCTCTGGATAAAGAAGTTTCTTCTGAATTCCTTATTTGATTTCTTGGTGTCTATCTTATAATGATAGCCTCTAGTTTTGCTCTTCCGCACAAGTGGAAACACATTCTGTGTCTACTCTGCAAAAACCTTTCATAATTTTGAAGACCTCTATTAGGTCACCCCTCAGCCTTCACTTTTCAAGAGAAAAGAGACCCAGCCTGTTCATCCTTTCATGATAAGAATATTCATTAAGGGAAGTATCAAAGCACTCCCATTACTTGTGGAACCTTATCCCAGCAGGAGTCATAAGAGAGAACAGGAAAAAAGGGGGGAGGGGGGGACATGGAAACTTGTGCTACATTGAGTAAGTAGTATTAGCTTGGCTCAGTGGTAGCACTCTTGCCTCTGAGTTTCAAGATTATGCGCTCAAGCTCCATTCCAGGACTTGAGCAAATCTCAACTGACATTTCAGTGTAGTACTGAGAATAAAACATTGAACCTATCTGTCTGACTGTTCAGGTGGTTTTAAAAGATCTCTTTTTGAAGAGGAGCAGGGAATTCTCCCAATACTCTGGACAACATTCATTCCTCAACCAACAACACCAAAACCGATCATTCATCATCGCTGTTTGTGGGACCTTGCTATGTGCAAATTGGCTGACTACACTTCAAAATGTAATTAATTGCGAGTGAAGCATTTTGAGATGTCCTGAGGAAGAAAAAGACGCTATATCAATACAAGTTTTTCTTTTCTTTCTGGTCCATGTCACATTAATGCAAGATCATAAGGTTAAGCGTGGCAATAGAAGAAGGCCTGAGTTTACATAAGAACATAAGAAATAGGAACAGGAGAAGGCCATACGACCCCTCGAGCCTCCTCCGCCATTCAATAAGATCATGGCTGATCCGATCATGGACTCAGGTCCACTTCCCTGTCCGCTCCCCATAACCCCTTATCCCCTTTTCGTTTAAGAAACTGTCTATTTCTGTCTTAAATTTATTCACTGTCCCAGCTTCCACAGCACTCTGAGGCAGCGAATTCCACAGATTTACAACTCTCTGAGAGAAGAAATTCCTCCTCATCTCTGTTTTAAATGGGTGGCCCCTTATTCTAAGATCATGCCCTCTAGTTCTAGTCTCCCCCATCAATGGAAACATCCCCTCTGCATCCACCTTGTCAAGCCCCCTCATAATCTTATACGTTTCGATAAGATCACCTCTCATTCTTCTAAATTCCAATGAGTAGAGGCCCAACCTACTCAACAAGTCTGTTAGCTGTTCTTTACCAGAGCAGGGTCGGCAAGGACACAGACCTCTGGGATGGCGTGATTGGCAGAGAGGGGGTAGGGACAGCCAACTCCAGCGGTACCCTACTCCTGACAAAATGACTAGAACATGAACCTCTCATCATCAACATCTTGTTCTGCCAGAGGGACAAATACAAGGCATCGTGGCAACATCCTCGTTCGAAACACTGGCACCTGTTTAACTATGTCATTGTCCGAGCCAGGGATCGCAAGGATGTGCGCATCACCTGCGCCATGACAGGAGCTGACGACTGCTGGATGGACCACCGCCTAATCCGATCCATCATTGACATCAACATAGCCCCAAAGCGGAGGGGGCAGCAGAAGCAGTGCCGCAAAAAAGTCAATGCCGGGGCACTTAAAGACCCAGCTAAGAGAGCCCTATACAGTCAACGCCTCACAGCTAACCTGGCGTGCCTTGATGACCTTGAGACGCAGAACGCCCACAGCGCTTGGTCTGTCCTCCAGGCCTCCATAACCAGTGACTACGAAGAGACACTCGGTCACTTAACCAGGAAACACCAGGACTGGTTTGATGAGAATGACCAAGAGATCCAAAAGCTAATATATCGTAACTGCAAGGTATTTCTGAGCCTTAAACAACAACCCAACTCGGGAGCAGCAAGGCAGCATTACAGACAGCTTAAGGCTGAGGTCCAACAAAAAACCCGGGACCGAAAGAACAGATGGTAGATGGAGAAAGCACAGGAGATACAGTAGCTGGCCGACAGCCATGATGTGCAAGGATTCTTCATCGCAATCAAGGCCACCTATGGTCCAAACACCCAAGGCCCCACCCCACTGCTGGCCAAGAACAGGGAAACACTCATCAAGGACATTGAGGCACTCAGGGCTCGCTGGAAGGATCACTTCGAAGATCTCCTCAATATAGACTCTGCCTTTGACTCGAGTGTTCTCGAATCCATCTCGCAGTATGCTACCTGCCACCACCTCATTAAAACCCCAACACTACACAAGGTAGAAAAAGCCATAAGACAGCTTAAGAACAACAAGGCTATGGGAGCGGATGAAATCCCCGCTGAGGCATTGAAGTATGGTGGAGAGGCACTGTTGGCGCGAATACATGATCTTATCTCTCTCATCTGGAGGGAGGAGAACATACTGGGAGATCTCAGAGATGCAGTGATCATGACCATCTTTAAAAAATGGGACAAGTCTGACTGCGGCAACTACAGAGGAATCTCCCTGTTATCAGCCACTGGGAAAGTCGTCGCTAGAGTCCTCCTCAACCGTCTTCTCCCTGTGGCCGAGGAGCTCCTCCCGGAGTCACAGTGCGAATTTCGTCTCCTACAGGGCACAACGGACATGATTTTTACAGCGCAACAGCTACAGGAAAAATGCAGGGAATATCACCAGTCCTTATACATGGCCTTCTTCAACCTTACAAAGGCCTTTGACACTGTCAACCGCGAGGGTCTATGGAGCGTCCTCCTCCGTTTCGGATGCCCCGAAAAGTTCGTCACCATCAACCACCTGCTCCACGACGACATGCAGGCCGTGATCCTTACCAACGGATCCATTACAGACCCAATCCACGTCCGGACCGGGGTCAAACAGGGCTGTGTCATCACCCCAACCCTCTTCTCAATCTTCCTCGCTGCCATGCTCCGCCTCACAGTCAACAAGCTCCCCGCTGGAGAGGAACTAAAAAACAAAACCAGTGGGAACCTGTTCAATCTTCGTCATCTCCAGGCCAGGTCCAAGACCACCCCAACCTCTGTCGTCGAGCTACAGTACGCGGACGACGCCTGCGTCTGCGCACATTTAGAGGCTGAACTCCAAGTCAGAGTCAACTGAGACGTACGAAAGTATAGGCCTTACACTAAACATCCGTAAGACAAAGGTCCTCCACCAGCCTGTCTTCGTCGCACAGCTACTGCCCCCCCAGTCATCAAGATCCACGGCACGGCCCTGGACAACATGAAACATTTCCCCTACCTCGGTAACCTCTTATCCACAAGAGCAGACTTTGAGGACGAGATTCAACACCGCCTCAGTGTGCCAGTGCAGTCTTTGGCTGCCTGAGGAAAAGAGTGTTTGAAGACCAGGCCCTCAAATCTGCCACCAAGCTCATGGTCTACAGGGCTGTAGTAATACCCGCCCTCCTGTATGGCTCAGAGACATGGACCATGTAGACACCTCAAGTCGCTGGAGAAATACCACCAACAATGTCTCCGCAAGATCTACAAATTCCCTGGGAGGACAAATGCACCAACATTAGCGTCCTCGACCAGGCCAACATCCCCAGCATTGAAGCACTGACCACACTTGATCAGCTCCGCTGGGCAGGCCACAATGTTCGCATGCCGCACACGAGACACCCAAAGCAAGTGCTCTAGTCGGAACTCCTTCATAGCAAACGAGCCAAAGGTGGGAAGAGAAAATGCTACAGGGACACCCTCAAAGTCTCCCTGATAAAGTGCAACATTCCCACTGACACCTGGGAGTCCCTGGCCAAAGATCGCCCTAAGTGGAGGAAGCGCATCCAGGAGGGCGCTGAGCACCTCGAGTCTCATCGCCGAGAGCATAAAGAAACCAAGCGCAGGCAGTGGAAAGCATGCGGCAAATCTGTCCCACCCACTCTTTCTCTCAATGACTATCTGTCCCACCTGTGACAGAGACTGTGGTTCTCGTATTGGACTGTTCAGCCACCTAAGGACTCATTTTTGGAGTGGAAGAAAGTCTTCCTCGATTCCGAGGGACTGCCTATGATGATGATGATGACCAGAGCATCAGTAAGGGGATTACAAATATCCTGAATTTCCCCAGGCAAGAGAGGAAAAAATAATCTGTCAGGGTTCCTGTTGCTGATCGCTGCGTAGTGACCCCTGCTAGGAAGTGTAAGTTTGTGAACATCTCCTGAGCACAGCATAGGCCCCTGGAGTCAAATAGCCCACTGACACCTGTTGTTCAAGTTCAAGCTGAAAAATTCTCATTTATGCTAGTGCCTGTGGAATTGTATCCCAGCGAGACTCATCGACATTAAAAGAGAAGATGTAAGGGGAGAAATTGGAGGGTATAAAACAGTATTCTTTTCATTTAGCTTGAATGCTTGTGCGCGTAAAAATCAAAAATACACAGCAGCATTGGCATGTATTAAGTGCTGACATCCGGTGTAACAATGCAACAACTTATTTTATTTTATTGACAAGTATTACTACAGGATATCCCAATTAAGGTTAAAAGCTTGTTTATGATAGACGCTGGCCAGAGGGCAGCTCGTAGACACAACACACACAACACTGGCGACACCATGAGTACATCACAAATCAAAGTAATACATCTGGTGCTGTTTTCAGCCGTATGCTGCAATTGCTTCAGAAAGGCTAGATTTTCTGCCCATTCATAGTCAATGGCTAGAAATGTCATAGGTTTCTTTCTGATGTTCTCCCTTCTTCTCTCCCTCTTGCCCTGAAGCTGCTGACTCATTTGGGGGTATGGTTCCATATGCACCAGCAGCCCACCCATACTATGTGCAAGTGGCCATTCTTTGTGTTTGAGCCTAGAGAGCAAACATTGCAAGCTATTTTATCACAGGTGAGCTTGATCCCATCCTCACTCAGTATTCACAAATGTACTTTACAGCAGGATCCAAACGAAACACATAGGCAGTCCCTTGAAATTGAGGAAGATTTGCTTCCATTCTAAAAGTGAGTTAGAAACATAGAAATTTACAGCGCAGGAGGCGGCCATTTTGGCCCATCGTGTCCACGGCGGCCAACAAAGAGCCGCAATGGCTCTTGGTCAGCAGCCCTAAAGGTTACATATAAACCTATGAACCATAACGGAAATGCAAAGAGCACCCAGCCCAAACCAGTCCGCCTCACACAATTGCAACACCCCTTATACTGAGACATTCTACACGCCACCCCAACTGGAGCCATGTGATCTCCTGGGAGAGGCAAAAACCAGATTAAAAACCCAGGCCAATTTAGGGAGAAAAAAATCTGGGAAAATTCCTCTCCAACCCACCCAGGCGATCGAAACTAGTCCGAAAGATCATCCTGGCCGTATTCTATTCCCTACAGCCGAGCAGGTCTTCAGTCGTCCTGGTTAACCCTTGCCACTGGACCAAGACCTAGCTCTGTCAAGCCCGTGTGGTGGCTGGTGTGCAACGGTCACCACACGTTAAAAAAGTCCACGCACAGGCATCTTCCACCCTTCAATTGGAGTTCAGGACTGGAATACCAGGTCCTTCATTGAAACATCTGTGAACTCATGTGGAAACAAGTCATCCTCATTCGAGGGACCGCCTGTGATGTGATTCTATTCCCTGCAGTACTTACCATTATATCTGTGCTGTCCAACAAAAGGTCATCCAGTCTAATCCCAATTACCAGCTCTAGGTTCGTAACCCTGCAGGTTACTGCACTTTAAGTGCCCATCCAACCATCTCTTAAAAGCGGTGAGGGTTTCTGCATCCACCATTTTTCCAGGCAGCGAATTCCAGATCCCCAAAAACCCCTGCGTAAAGAAGCCTCCCTCTAAAATCCCCTCTAAACCTTCCACCAAACACCTTAAAATTATACCCCCTCATAATAGACCCCTCCACCAATGGAAATAGGCCCTTACTATCCACTATGTCCAGGCCCCTCAATATTTTGTACACCTCAATAAGGTCCCTTCTCAACTTTCTCTGTTCCAATGAGAACAAACCCAGCCTATCCAATCTGTCTTCATAACTAAGATTCTCCATTCCAGGCAGCATCCTAGTAAATCTCCTATGCACCCTCTCTAGTGCAATCACATCCTTCTTATAATACGGCGACCAGAACTACACGCAGTACTCCAGCTGTGGCCTAACCAAAGTATTATACAATTTAAGCATAACCTCTCTGCTGTTATATTCTATGCCTCGGCCAATAAAGGCAAGCATTCTGTATGCCTTCTTAACCACCTTATCCACCTGGCCTGCTACTTTCAGGGATCTGTGGACAAGCACTCCAAGGTCCCTTTGTTCATCTACACTATTAAATGGCCTACCGCTTAATGTGTATACCCTTTCCTTATTAGCCCTCCCAAAGTGCATCACCTCACACTTCTCTGAATTAAATTCCATTTGCCACTGCTCTGCCCACCTGACCAGTAGATTGATATCCTCCTGCAGTCCATGACTTTCCTCTTCATTAACAACCACACAGCCAATTTTAGTGTCATCTGCAAACTTCTTAAACATACTCCCTATATTCAAATCTAAATCGTTGATATATACCACAAAAAGCAAGGAACCCAGTACTGAGCCCTGCGGAACCCCACTGGAAACATTCTTCCAGTCACAAATACATCCATCAATCATTACTTTGCTTCCAACCTCCAAGCCAATTTTGGATCCAACTTGCCACTTTGCCCTGTATCCCATGGGCTTTAATCTTCATGATCAGTCTACCATATGGGACCTTATCTTAGGTGACTGAGCAGGATCCAGTGGAGGTTACAACTCCCTAGCCCAGAGATGTTGAGGTCAATTGTTGCACCCCAATTGATGTCCAAACTAAGAGTTTGTTTGTTTGCAGTTGGAAAAGTTTGGACTTTAAGCTGACCTGGGTTGTATGCAAGACTACCCTCTGTACATGCAAGACTACAAGATTTGCCATCAGCCCATTTGATTTCATCCTTCTAGAATATAAATCGACAAGATAGGCAGATGATTTACTCTGACTTTAGACACAGTAACTGTTCCTGATGTCCTTGAAACTGATCTCAATGACAAGATACTATTCTGATAAACAGGTTGTGGATGGAATGGGGCACTGACACTCCACAGTACAGTAAGAGGTCAGTTTGTGGCCTCAAGTGAGTTTACAACCTGGTTCAGGCTGTTGAAGAGGACACAATGAATGAGCAAGGTCTGTTCACCAGAAGATAGAGAAAAAGGATTGGAAGCCAAGTGAATAAGCCTACCTCCAGTTCACGGTGGCATCTGGAAAGGCCTTGGAGCAAGTCATTCATCTTCACTAACAGGCTAGGAATGACACAGGAAGAGGAGGATAAAATAAAAAAGCAAAATCCCGGAGTATCTGTACATTACTAGGTATTTTTTTCCATTATAACTGGCATCTAGCCAATTTATATAATGTGAAGACAGGATTTGACTTGTACTGTTGGCCAAAGCAAGTCTCCACAGCATCATGAACTTTAGCACCTTGGAATGTTTTACTATGTTAAAGGTGCTATATAAATACAAGTTGTTGTTTTTGTGCATCTTATGCCTTGAAGTGTTCCCTGCCTTTCTGTTGTCTCAATGTGCAGGGCAACTTTTGACTCCTTGGCTTATGTGCCCTTCATGATTTTCAGTGGAATGATGGGCAAACTCAATCCTTTTAAATTGATCCTGGGAGAATGTGCAACAGAAATCTTGTCAATAAAGCTATTTATTTAAGAAAAATAATCTCCCAAAGTTGCTGTCTCCTGTTTGTAGTTAAGGTTATCAGAGGTATCAGCTGCCATCTGATACAGTCCCTTAAAGGGACCACCTGTTAGGCCGCAACCGACATCAGTGTTTAAAATATACTTGACTGAATATGGAGTCGGGAGGAGTAACAATGCACATTAAAAGAACATGGACCGCTGCCACTCCAGCTACCATTCGCTCCCAACCTGGCTAACGGTATCCCCCCACCCCCACTCCGGTGAGCGATTTCTTCTCCCCCCCCACCCCCCTCGGGTTACCGATCACATCGATCAGCTATTATTCCCCACTTGGCCACCGTTACCTCCTGACCCACTCACCCCCCTCATAAAAACATAAGAACATAAGAAGCAGGAGCAGGCCATTTGGCCCCTCGAGCCTGCTCCGCCATTCAATAAGATCATGGCTGATCTGATCTTGGCCTCAACTCCACTTCCCCACCCGCTCCCCATAACCCTTGATTCCTCTATCATTCAAAAAGCTGTCTATCTCTACCTTAAATATATTCAAAGACCCAGCTTCAACAGCTCTCTGGGGTAGAGAATTCCAAAGATTCACAACCCTCAGAGAGAAGAAATTCTTCATCTCCGTTTTAAATGTGCGACCCCTTATTCTGAAACTATGCCCCCTAGTACTAGATTCCCCCATGACGGGAAGCATCCTCTCTGCATCTACCCTGTCAAGCCCCCTCAGAATCTTATATGTTTCAATAAGATCACCTTTCATTCTTCTAAACTCCTATGAGTATAGGCCCAACCTGCTCAATCTTTCTTCATAAGACAACTCGTTCATCTCAGGAATTAATCTAGTGAACCTTCTCTGAACTGCCTCCAATGCAAGTATATCCTTCCTTAAATAAGGAGTCCAAAATTGTTCGCAGTACTCCAGATGTAGTCTCACCAATGTCCTGTACAGTTGTAGCAAGACTTCCCTACTTTTGTACTCTGTTCCTCTTGCAATAAAGGTGAACATTCCATTTGCTTTCCCACCTATCTTTGTATCATCAGCAAATTTGGCTACATTACACTCGGTCTCTTCATCCAAGTCATTAATATAGATTGTAAATAGTTGAGGTCCCAGCACTGATCCCTGTGGCATCCCGCTAGTTACAGTTTGCCAACCTGTAAATTACCCATTTAGCCTGACTCTCTGTTTTCTATTAGTTAGCCAATCTTGTTAGCCGTGCTGATATATTGCCCACAACCTCATGAGCTCTTATCTTGTGCAATAACCTTTTATCGAATGCCTTCTAGAAATCCAAATACACTCTATCTACTGGTTCCCCTTTAGCCACCCTGCTCGTTACATCCTCAAAGAACTCCAGCAAATCTGTCAAACATGATTTCCCTTTCATAAAACCATGCTGACTCTGCTTGATTGTATTATGATTTTCTAAATGTCCTGCTACTACTTCCTTAATAATGGATGCCAGCATTTTCCCAATGACAAATGTTAGGCTAGCCAGTCTATAGTTTCCTGCTTTCTGTCGCCCTCCCTTCTTGAATAGGGGGCATTACATTTGCAGTTTTCCAATCTGCTGGGACCTCTCCAGAATCCAGGGAATTTTGGTAGATTACAACCAATGCCCCCAAATTCAGTACCGCTGGAAAGCTGGTGCTCCCCCCACCTTTTTGTGGCCATCAGCGCCAAAATTTTTTGATGGCTGGGCCACCCTATATTCAGCTCCAAAAGTGAACAAATGGGTTCCAACGCTAATGAACCCTTCCAAAGTGGAATTTTCAGCAGTGTGGCTGTCTTAATTTGAGCGTTATCACCACAGAGAAATTCAGCATGCAGGTAAGGGTTTCTAATGAGCCAGGTTTGCAGTAAGGTTCTGAGGGGGGAAGGAGGTTGGAAGGATGGCTGGTGTAAGAGTTGCAAGGAGCCAACAGGTTCACTGATATGGAGCTGGAGACACTGATGGACGGTGTGGAAGACAGAAGAAGAATACTGTTTCCTGACGTGGGGCGACCTGGCAGACAAGCAGTACATAATGCATGGAGGGAGATTTCAGGGGAGGTGTCAGGCACTTCCGGATATATGAGGAGGGTGCTGGCAAGTCTGCACCCGGCCCTTCCAGGCTCAGAGCTGTTCCGTGGGCATCCTAGAAGGACAGTTGTAGATCCCAGACATCAACCATAGCAGCCTTCCCGGACCCATGATGTAGCCACATGGATGACAGTTAGACATGGTATTAGGGTATTCACGCGTAACAGATGTTATAGTGAGATACACAGGGGTAAAAAATGATAACAGTATTATTATATTGTTCTTTATGTTCTGTTTTTGTAGTGATTTGGATAATTGGATAAATCTTTATTTTTGGCACATATATCTGACCAGATGTTTCATTTGGGAGTGGGCAATTCTGCGTTAAGGCACTCGTTGGGATGGCCATTGAAAGTGGGAGCTGAAGGGTCATGTGTGGATGGGATTATCTGAAGCGAGCAGCTATGAGACGCAGCTGCACCTTCCTTCCGGGATGGTGATGGAAACGACACCTCCTGGCTTGGTGAAGAAGGTTTTTTTTTTAATGTTTTATTCGTTGCCAATCTTTCCAATTCTTTGTCAAATCAACTTGTCAGATCACAAACGCCAAAGGTCACCTTGGGCCCATTCAAGGATCACTCTGCGCCAATGCTCTTAGCCAAAAGGCCTGGAGCCAAAGCACCGTTCCTGGAAGTACTGCAATACCAGGTTCGTGCCATGGAGGTGGATGTGTGCCCCCCCCCACCCACCTCCTATTTCCAAAAAACATAGGAGAACCACCTTCCTGATCCAGGGAGAACCACTTTCTGGTCATGGTTACTCCCCTGTCAGGTCAGTTACGCATGATCTTAGCCAAAAGGCCGAGAAGCGGTGAAGAAGGGGTTCCTCCTCCTCCTCTTCCTCCTCCTGCTGCACCGCCTCCTCCTCCTCAGGTGGTGCTGCTGGCTCGACCTCCAGCGGCTGTCCCCTCATGGTGGCCAGGTTGTGCAGCATGCAGCAGACCATGACGATGTGGAGACCCGTTGAGGAGAGTACCGCAAGGTGCCACCAGAACGGTCCAGGCACCGGAACCTCTGCTTGAGGATTCCAATGCAATGCTCGATGATGCACCTGGTGGCACAATGAGTGGCATTGTATGCATGCTCTGGCACTGTCCTGGGGTTCTGCAGTGGAGCGAGCAGCCAAGTGGACAGGGGATACCCCTTGTCCCCAAGCAGCCAACCGCAATCTTGATTTGGGCTGGTGAAAATGGCGGGCACACTGGTCTGGTGCAGAATGAACGAATCATGGCAGCTGCCTGGGTACCTCGCATCAACTGCCAGGATCCGACACATACGAGTTGGATGTTCAGAGAGTAGAAGCCTTTGCGGTTGACAAAGATCTCGGGGTGATGATGTGGTGCCCTCAGCCCAATGTGTGTGCAGTCAATGGCACCCTCCACCCTCGGGAAGCCTGCCATTCGGGCAAATCCGGCCTGCCGCTCCACCTGTTTGTTCCTTGTCATCGGGAAGGAGATGTACTGGACCCTTCTCCTGTACAGTGCATCTGTGACCTGCCGGATGCACCAATGTGTCGAGAATTGGGAGACGTTGCCAATGTCTGCAGCGGCAGACTGGAAAGAACCCGTCACATAAAAATTCAAGGCGATGGTGACCTTGCTCTCCACGTTGAGGGCGGTCCTGAGCCATGTTTGAGGCTGCACATCTTCTCGCATGACAGTGCAGAGCTCCCTCAGTATTTCTGTCCAAAATCATAGCCTTCGCAGGCATTGCTCATCAGTGAGCTGGAGGAAGGAGAACTGAGGTCTGTAGACCCTTTGAGGGTAAGGCCTCCTTCCCCCACATCTGCGTTGGCCACCTCCCCTGGCAGCTGCCTGCTGGCCATCTCCATGGTCCTCCTCATTCTCGGGCTCCTGTGGAGGCTCTTGCTGGAAAGACTCTTCTCCCAGTATTTGGAGAGGGGGGGGGGGATCAGCATCCCTCACCCTCCTCCTGATGCCAGCTCCCTCCTGGCCACCCTCTCTAGCTGCAGGTCTGCGCATATCTGCACGTCTTTCTCTTAGTTGTACAACCATGGCTGCTGTCTCCCTTGTGCGCTGTCTCTCTGCACGGTGCTGACTGCGATGCATCCTCCTGCGTGCCACCCTGCGCCTGACCAGGTATACGAGGTGTCGCCCTCCCAACATTGAGCCCATCCTCAGCGTGAACCCTGCCAAGTAGGTCCCTGCTGCCCACAATGAGCCCTACAGGCCTCCACTAAACAGTTGGCAGGTTTAACGAAGCAAAAACAACCACTACAACGTGTTACACTTTAAATTAAACTCAAAACTTAATTAAACTATTTTCCTGCCAAAGGGCCCCGATCCCAGCAACACTCCAGTGGTGTTGCATTTGAGCACCGTTTCAAATACCTGGCGGGGGCACTACCTGAAGAACTCTTACCTTTTTATAGCTGAAAATCCAGGTGGTATCCGTTTTCCAGCAGCCCGGCCAGTGCTTCCCTCACCGCACAAAACTTCTTCTTTATTCTGGCTTCACCCGCCGTTTCTGCCGAAAGTGCACTCCGCTCAAATCCCTCCCAAGCTGAATATGGCTTGGGGAAGGAAAATCATCCAACCACGGCGGCCCATCAATTTTATCAGTCGCCCGCCCAAAGTTTGCAGTAGCCGCCCCTTCGGGTACGATGAATTTCGGCCCCTATCTCTGCAGCCACTTCTTTTAAGAGCCTAGGAGGCAGGTCTAGGGGACTTGTCCACCTTTAGTCCCATTAGTTTGCCTAGTACGTTTTCTCTAATGATAGTGATTGTTTTAAGTTCCCCCCTCTCTATAGTCCCTTGATTATCTATTATTATTGAGATGCTTTTAGTGTCTTCTACTTTGAAGACTGATACAAAATATTTGTTCAAAGTCTCTGCCATTTTCCTGTTTCCCATTATTAATTCCCCAGTTGCATCCTCTAAGGGACCAACGGTTACTTTAGCTACTCTCTTCCTTTTTATATACCTGTAGAAGCTCTTACCATCTGTTTTTATATTTCTTGATATATCTCATAATATATCTCCTCTCTCTTTATTTTTTTTAAAGTTGTTCTTTGCTGGTTTCTAAACATTTCCCAATCCTCTGGCCTGCCACTAATCTTCGCAACATTGTATGTCTTTGTTTTCAATTTGATACCATCCTTAACTTCCTTAGTTAGCCACGGATGTTTCATCCTTCTCTTAGAGTCTTTCTTTCTCATTGGAATATATCTTTGCTGAGAGTTATGAAAGATCTCCTTAAATGTTTTTCAACCGTCTTACCCTTTAATCTATTTTTCCAGTCCACTTTAGCCAACTCTGTCTTCGTACCTTGGTAATTGCCTTTATTTAAGTTGAGGACACTAGTTTGAGACCCAAGTTTCTCACCCTCAAACTGAATTTGAAATTTTAACATGCTATGATCACTCTTCCCTTGAGGATCCTTTACTATAAGATCATTAATTAATCCTATCGCTTTACACATTACCAGATCTAAAATAGCCTGCTCCCTGGTTGATTCCACAATGTATTGTTCTAAGAAACCATCCTAAATACACTCAAGGCTACCTTTGCCAATTTGATTTGTCCAATCTATATGAAGATGAAAATTGCCCATTATTATTATCGTACCTTTCTTACAAGCCTCCATTATTTCTTGATTTGTACTCTGTCCTACAGTGTAACTACTGTTAGGGGTCCTATAGACCATTCCCACCAATGACTTCTTTCCCTTATTATTTCTTATCTCCACCCAAACTTGGCTCAATCTTCTGAGCCAATATCATTTCTCATTACTACACTGATCTCATCCTTTATTAACAGAGCTACCCCACCTGTCTATCCTTCCAAAATGTCAAATACCCCCAAATATTCAATTCCCAGCCTTGGTCACCTTACAACCACATCTCTGTAATGGTTATCAGATCATATTCATTTATTTCTATTTATACTGTCAACTCTTCTATCCTGTTATGAATGCTGCATGCATTCAGATAAAGAGCTTTTAATTTTGTCTTTTTACCATTTTTCTCTACTCTGATTCTACTTTCTGGTGCACTGTTATGTTTCTATGCTCTGTCCCTTCCTGTCACACTCTGGTTATCATTATCCCTATTGCTACCCTGCACTATTGCCTACTCCTTTCTCTTTGACTTTTTAAATTTCCCCTCACCTGAACCCTCCCTCCCCGCACCCCCACACCCTCCCCGCCGCTGCCTACTATTTAGTTTAAAGCCCTATCTACAGCCCTAGTTATTCGATTAGCCAGGACACTGGTCCCCGCATGGTTCAAGTGAAACCCGTCCCAACGGAACTGTTTCTTGCTTACCTGAGGGCCGCTGCTGGCATCGCAGTAGCCCGATCTCAACCACACCACCTGATGAGCTGACTCTTACTATCAACAGCATGCTTGCTTCATGGAAATGAAGGCCAATGCCTAATATTAGGGGAACCTCAGGTCTCATCATTCAGGCACAAGGACTGTGTTGCCTCTGCAAGATCCTGCAAATCCACTGGGAGGATAGATGTACCAACTTCAGTGTTCTCGCTCGAGCCAACAACCCTAGCATCGAAGCACTGACCACGGTCGACCAGCTCCATTGGGCAGGCCACATCATCCGCATGCCCAACACGAGGCTCCCTAAGCAAGCACCCTACTGGGAACTCCTGACACGGCAAGCAAGCCCCAAGTGGGCAGAGGAAACGTTTCAAGGACACCCTCAAAGCCTCATTAATAAAGTGCAATATCCCCACCAGCACTTGGGAATCCTTGGCTCTAGACCGCCCAAAATGGAGGAACAGCATCCGGGAGGGCGCTGAGCACCTCGAGTCTCATCGCCGAGAGCATGCAGAAATCAAGCGCAGACAGCAGAAGGAGCATGTGGCAAACCAGGCTCCCCACCTACCCTTTCCTTCAACTACTGTCTGCCCCACCTGTGACAAACACTGTAATTCCAGCATTGGACTGTACAGCCACCCGAGAGCTCACTTTTAGAGTGGAAGCAAGTCTTCCTCGATTCCGAGGGATTGCCTATGACGACGATGTCAGGGACTGCACCCTATGCACACCGTGTATCCAAAAATGGCCGCACACACATTTCTAGACCACACTTTCAAGTATGTTTTGCAGTGTAATGGTGTGACATTTTGCAATGTGATAGCGTGACGCTTTGAGGTGCAATAGTGTGATATTGCAGTGTAATGAAGTGACACTTTGAGCTGTGATAGTGTGTGATACTGCAGTATAATGGTGTGACACCTTACGGTGCGACATTTTGAGGTGTGACAGACCTGCGCTGGATGCAAGACTTTCATCTATAAATGTTTTTTCTACCCCTCATCTTGAGAGACATGTGGCTCAAATCATTGAAGTAGTTGTGAGGTAGATCTGAGTGAGCAGAGGACAGTGCAAGCTCTGTGCTGCTGCAGCTGCACAAGTGGGAGATATTATGCTGCGCTGCACTGTGAATCAGTCAAGAAGCGAGTGCCACACAGCCAAATCTCATTCCATTTATCTTTCGTTTTTCCATTAATCTTATCAAAGGGCTTCGTTTTTCCTTCGGTGTCTGCTTAATTTTGATGGGCTACTATGAGAAGAATGTGGTTCTATTTTATAGGATATAGGCTTCCTCTTTCTTCCTCAGCATATTCATATATATTTTGTTCAGAGATCTTCAGAAAGGCTTTTATTTATTTTCTTTCTATTAAAAATATAATGTAACAGAGGAGTTGTTCACGTGTCTACAGATCAAGGCTTTTTATATTGTACAATCAAATGAGGCAGCTGTTTGTTTCTGTATGGGTGAGAAAGACTGACACTGTGAGCTTCTGTGACCAACTGAGAATATTTACCACTTCAAAAGGTAAAATCACACAGCTCAGAAATGACATAAATATTTAACAGATCTTCCTCTATCAAATTGTGTTTTCTGTGTAGTTTGTTTTGATTATGTACAAACGCTGCAAAAAATCAGTCAAGTGTTCCTTTGTCCACCATAGCCACCATAATGAACCTTATTGAATTAGTTCTTATTTTTTTAAATTTCTCTATGATATTTACTGAATGTTCTTCCAACCTTCAAAAAAGAAACCGTACCCTGATTAACTTTACTGGATGAACACTAAAACTAAAATCACTGCGAGATGGCTGTTCAAAGGTTACAGGGGCAGAGTCAAAGGTTACTTAAGGTTGGGTGTTCTGTTTGCAAATTCCATGTAAACCACTGATATGGGTTGCTCTTCTGAGCTTGAGAATGAGGCTGAAGCACGTTGTTCAATGATGTAATCCTGTGACTACCCTACCATTTGAATATGCCCACCCAAATAGGAGCAGGTGTAGTCTACATCAGCAGATTCTTTCAACAGAAAATTCTGGAAATGGCCACTGACGACAAGGAGCCAATGGAACGGATTCCTAGCACATATCATCTCCTGACTGCCCCACGACCGCCCCAAATCAGATAATTGCACACACAGAACCCTGCCCTGTACGTTGTATCATTACACAGTCAGAATATACACTGAGGGAGAACTGCTGTGGGGGTTCGTCCGCTCGTCCCTACAGCAGACGAGTGGCAGAAGTCCCACGGAAATTCAACAACAACTTGCATTTATGTAGCGTCTTTAATCTGGAAAAATGTCCTAAGGCTCTTCACAAAAGAGCAAGCAAGCAAAAAACAAATTCACCCCGCCCCACCACAACTACCACACCCCCAGGCCTTTTCATTTCTATGGTCAAAGCACAGGCTTATCTTGAACTCTTAAATATAATGACAACTTTTCTTTACACCTGTGACCATATTCTGGAGACACAGAGAGGGTAACTTTCACTTTTGGCAGTGGCGGATTTGGAAAGGAGAATCGTATGCAGTGTATAACAGGCAAGGTGTATAATGGGCGATGTGTATAACGTGAGGCCAGTCCACTACCGGCAGCTGTCTACCACCACTGAGAGTGAAAATTGGGCAATGTGTATTACGGGCGGGGTGTATAACGGGCAGGGTGTATAACAGGCGGGGTGTATAATGGATGGGGTGTATAACGGACAGCCAGTCCACTAACACTGGTTGTCTGCCATGGCTGAAAGTGAAAATCAGCCCCAGAGATTTCCCCTGATCTCTCTTCATACACAAACACAAGATAAATTTACTTAAAAAGTCATAAACAAAGGAGACAGATTGAGGACTATTCCTAGTCTGGCATGAAGACAAAGCTTGTTGCACGCATATAGAGAATTTAAGTTTACAGGCCCTGACTGATAAACGTCACCTCTGAACCTTACAGGTTGATTAAGTCTCAAAGTTTACAGTCACTGTGTAAAGAAGACTTTGTTGACCTTGAACTAAGGTGCTATCTTTGCGTCAGACTGGCTGCACTGCCTATCTCACAGCAGTGCTCCGAGATACAGAAGGAGGGCGGGTAGAGTTTGAATTGAAATGTTTTAAATCCTTTTTATTATTTTGTATTTTTTATCATCTAGGGTGGGATGAAGGAAACAGTGCGTGATACCTTTAAAAGTGATCAAAGTCGCCAGAGTCATTGGAATATTACTTTCTGCTTTAGCAGCTTGTACTCCGGAAGCAGAATTTGAACTTTTACATCCCCATCCTTCTAGAGGATCTGTAAAAAAAAAATACCCTTCCCTTTCCACCTCTTTTCATACCACACTACACCCTAGATTACTTTGCTGGGGGATGAATTATTATGCTCCCAATTTTTTCTCTTGCTCCCCTCAATGAACTGTTTCATCCTGGGCTCCAAAAGTGAACACAGCAGAGTCCTATCCTGTCCCCAGCTGATATCCGCACACATTCTATATACACAAACACACACACACACACACTTTCCAGCTGAGGGTAACTGGATAGCGATTAGAAGCAGGAATCCTGCAAATACTTTGCCTGCTGGTGAGACAAAGGAGTACAGGTAAAATCTGGCAAAAGGCAAAATTAGGATAGACCAACTTGGAATGGACTTTCAGGCATGGTAATAGAGCAAATACCCCAGAATCATTTAAGAAATAGCTGGATACTATAATGAGGTTACTGTAGTCTCTTACTGGATGGCTAAGTTATCCATAGTTATCTTGTGTGAATTACCTCACCCGCCCCCTCCCCCAGCCCTGTGGCACTGAAACTAATTGTAACATCTCAAATACTGCCCTTCTGAGATAAACCACCCCAGCACAAACCAAGCATTCAACCTCAGACTCTCCTATCTATATAGTCTATTTATCCATGGAGCTATTAGGCAAAAGTGCATTAATTTGATGCGGTTTCATAGAGGAATTTTCTCACATCTTTCCTCCCTCAGCCTCTGCACCAAGTAGCTCCTCAACTTGGATGATTTCAATCTCCATTTCAACTCCCCGCCAGTATTCCAGAGAGATTTAGACAAGAATTTCCTTGGTCAGCTCGCTGACCCATTAGCGTAGTGACTGGCAGAAATCCTGTAAAATGGGTGTCATTTGTTGGAGTGTCTGGAAAGAGTGCAGCTTTTGAAGAGACAGTTCTACCTGAAAACTTCAGTGGCAGAATGGGGACAAGCAGGTAAGGAAGGAACAGTACTCACTTGACTCGTGGCTAACTTCACTGTATGTCTCACCAATGTTTTCTTCTGATACTTTGCACAAAAAGGACAGCTGGAACAAGCAGCCAAACTAGTCAACAGGGCATGGCACCCAAGTACATGTCTTGAACTTCACTTCACAGCCACGGTCCTGCAACCTTCCTCAAAGAAACCTTCCTCAAGGAAATTGAGCTAAGGAAGCAAACCTGCCAGGAATCTCACTTGTGCCACATGGAGGGTTATGATACTGGCGCTAATCTCTCACCTCTAGGAATACAGGCCTGTGCCACAAGAAGTTCAATGACCTCAGTGGCGGAGGCAAGGCAGCATACCCCTTTTCTTTCTTGCCCACCCTGAGCACCAGTGCACTTTTTCCCCTCTAAAAGGAACACTGACCTGTCACAATGCACTCTGGTTTGAGGGGGCTTTAACTCAGGATATTGCACTGTCGTTATCTATTTCCCGTAACAGTAACTACTTATATGGACAGCCCTAAAACCCCTTCCTCCAGGATAGCAGGCTGATACCACCACATCTCTTACTTCAGCTCTCCCGTACCACTTGACACACACTCAATGGCTAGCCTTCCTCTTATTTAATCTATATTCTTGCAGAAGAAATTGCCATACAAAGCCCGACAGACATAGGCCACTGAAAGGGGCATCCCCACTTTAAAATAACTTGTGCTGTATGAGCAGAAGGCCATGGAGCTCGTATGAGCAGAAAGCCATGGAGCTCATGGTTCATTTATATGCACAAGTCCAATCTAACTCTCAATTTTAATGATAGTCTGGGTACATAGTGTGTTGCCACTTTATCAGAGCTACTGGACTATTTTATCAAACAATGGAGATAAAGTCAGTCACCCTTTGTACTAAATCTTTTTGTTAAATACAGGAGTTGGAGACTAGTTTGCTGCTGGGTTATAACCCCAGACACTGATTTTTAACCCAGTCTGTATAGCCTTTGATTGACATGGGGCTGAATTCTCCTCCCATTGGTGGGTTAGTGGCTGGGTGAGACTTCCACCTGGCCATGCGACTCTGCCACTAACTCACTGAGCTTTCCTCCTGAAGCCCTCATTATCCATGCCGGACAGTTTAAGAAGCAGTAATAAGTTACCGCCACTGGAAGAAGGGAAATTGTGTAATAGCTACAGCTATTTAGAAACATAGAAACATAGAAAATAGGTACAGGAGTAGGCCATTCGGCCCTTCTAGCCTGCACCGCCATTCAATGAGTTCATGGCTGAACATTCAACTTCAGTACCCCATTCCTGCTTTCTCGCCATACCCCTTGATCCCCCTAGTAGTAAGGACTTCATCTAACTCCTTTTTGAGGTCCTACTTTTTAATTTAGCTCCTAGCTCCTTAAATTCATTTCGTAGGAACTCATCCCTTTTTTTACCTATGTCATTGGTACCAACGTGCACCACGACAACTGGCTGTTCTCCCTCCCTTTTCAGAATGTCCTGCACCCGCTCCGAGACATCCTTGACCCTTGCACCAGGGAGGCAACATACCATCCTGGAGTCTCGGTTGCGGCCGCAGAAACGCCTATCTATTCCCCTTACAATTGAATCCCCTATCACTATCGCTTGCCCACTCTTTTTCCTACCCTCCTGTGCAACAGAGCCAGCCACGGTGCCATGAACTTGGCTGCTGCTGCCCACTCCTGATGAGTCATCCCCCTCAACAGCACTCAAAGCAGTGTATCTGTTTTGCAGTGGGATGACCACAGGGCACCCCTGCACTACCTTCCTTGCACTACTCTTCCTGCTAGTCTTCCATTCCCTCGCTGGCTGTGGACCCTTCTCCTGCGGTAAGACCAACTCGCTACACGTGATACTCACGTCATTCTCAGCATCGTGGATGCTCCAGAGTGAATCCACCTTCAGCTCCCATTGAAGCAATGAGCACTACTGAGCATTGGATCTGAAAATAGAAGAAAGAAACAGTGTTGTTTCCATGGAGGGTAGAGAAACGGCCATCCTCAACTGAGGAGCATCGGGACCCAGAATGTAGAGGCACAGTCTTTCAAAAGAGCAATGATTAAGGAGCACTGATCTCTTGTGCAATCATTGAAGAAGGTTTCCATGCATATGGCTCAGTCACTCCTCCCAACCAGCATCCTGTATTAATGACTAGCAGGCCTTTTCTATTGTACCATCAGACTCTCCTTGAACTAATAGTAGAAGGGAAGCGTATGGATAGAGTGGCCATGACCAATTGGCCATTCTGCATGATTATTCACTACTGACATCACAATAGAGAAACTTTCAGGACTGGGTAATCGAAGGACATTCCTGGGTCAGGTTGCTACTTTTACAAGGCCCAGTTAGACCAATGGCAGGTACTAACAGCCAGGCAAAATGTATCTTCCTGGACAAACAAAATCAACAGATTTAATTTCATCTGGCCATCAGCTGTGGAAGACCCAGGTTATAGGATTTGGCAGCCAAAGAACCTCAGCCTTTGTATTGGGTTTAGTGGGTGTTAGTACTGTCGGCTCTTGGATTTATGCATCTTATGTAGCTGTCAGCAACACTAAGGCCAACCAGCAGGAAGATCAAGTTCAAAAACAAGGCTGCAATGTTTTCTAGCAGGAGGGATAGAAAATTTGAAGGGAGAATCAATCTGAAGGGAGAGTCGGGGTTGGAATTTCCTTCTAATTAGTACCGGTTTTCAGGGAGATTAGAGGTGTTAAATAGAGTACAATGGGGTGCCCCGCAAAAAACTGCACCAAACTTGTCCTAAAATACTCGGCATTTCCTTTTCATGATCACCCAGAGCCCACGCTGTCATTTAAATGAAGAAATGTAACCATAGCCAACATTCCTGCTCCATTTCCCCCAATTTACAGCCAAACCAGCGGATTGGAAAACTGCAAATGTAACACCCCTATTCAAAAAAGGAGGCAGACAAAAAGCAGGAAACTATAGACCAGTTAGCCTAACATCTGTCGTTGGGAAAATGCTGGAGTCCAATATTAAGGAAGGATTAGTGGGACGTTTGGAAAAGCATAATTCAATCAAGCAGAGTCAGCATGGTTTTATGAAAGGGAAATCATGTTTGACAAATTTGCTAGAGTTCTTTGAGGATGTAACGAGCAGCGTGGATAAGGGGGAAACAGTGGATGTGGTGTAGTTGGATTTCCAGAAGGCATTCGATAATGTGCCACATAAAAGATTATTGCACAAGATAAAAGTTCATGGGGTTAGGGGTAATATATTAGCATGGATAGAGGATTGGCTAACTAACAGAAAACAGAGAGTCGGGATAAATGGGTTATTTTCCGGTTGGTAAAACAGTGACTAGTGGGGTGCCGCAGGGATCGCTGCTGGGTCCTCAACTATTTACTATCTATATCAATGAATTGGATGAAGGGACCGAGTGTAATGTAGCCAAGTTTGCTGATGATACAAAGATGGGTGGGAAAGCAAATTGTGAGGACACAAAAAAATCTGCAAAGGGATATAGACAGGCTAAGTGAGTGGGCAAAAATTTGGCAGATGGAGTATAATGTGAGAAAATGTGAGGTTATCCACTTTGGCAGAAAAAATAGAAAAGCAAATTATAATTTAAATGGAGAAAATTGCAAAGTGCTGCAATACAGAGGGACCTGGGTGTCTTTGTGCATGAAATACAAAAAGTTAGTATGCAGCAAGTAATCAGGAAGACAAATGGAATATTGGCTTTTATTGCAAGGGAGATAAAGTATAAAAGCAGAGAAGTCCTGCTACAACTGTACAGGGTATTGGTGAGGCCACACCTAGAAACATAGAAAATAGGTGCAGGAGTAGGCCATTCGGCCCTTCGAGCCTGCACCGCCATTCAATAAGATCACTCCCTCAGTACCCCTTTCCTACTTTCTCTCCATACTCCTTGATCCCCTTAGCCGTAAGGGCCCTATCTAACTCCTTCTTGAATATATCCAATGAACTGGCATCAATAACTCTCTGCGGCAGGGAATTCCACAGGTTAACAACTCTCTGAGTGAAGAAATTTCTCCTCATCTCAGTCCTAAATGACCTACCCCTTATCCTAAGACTATGTCCCCTGGTTCTGGACTTCCCCAACATCGGGAACATTCTTCCCGCATCTAACCTGTCCAGTCCCGTCAGAATCTTATACGTTTCTATGAGATCCCCTCTCATCCTTCTAACCTCCAGTGAATAAAGGCCCAGTTGATCCAGTCTCTCCTCATATGACAGTCCAGCCATCCCTAGAATCAGTCTGGTGAACCTTCGCTGCACTCCCTCAATAGCAAGAATGTCCTTCCTCACATTAGAAGACCAAAACTGAACACAATATTCCAGGTGAGGCCTCACTAAGGCCCTGTGCAACTGCAGTAAGACCTCTCTGCTCCAATACTCAAATCCGCTAGCTATGAAGGCCAACATACCATTTAGAAACATAGAAACATAGAAAATAGGTGCAGGAGTAGGCCATTCGGCTCTTCTAGCCTGCACCGTCATTCAATGAGTTCATGGCTGGACATGCAACTTCAGTACCCCATTCCTGCTTTCTCGCCATACCCCTTGATCCCCCTAGTAGTAAGGACTTCATCTAACTCCTTTTTGAATATATTTAGTGAATTGGCCTCAACAACTTTCTGTGGTAGAGAATTCCACAGGTTCACCACTCTCTGGGTGAAGAAGTTTCTCCTCATCTCGGTCCTAAATGGCTTACCCCTTATCCTTAGACTGTGTCCCCTGGTTCTGGACTTCCCCAACATTGGGAACATTCTTCCTGCATCTAACCTGTCTAACCCCGTCAGAATTTTAAACGTTTCTATGAGGTCCCCTCTCATTCTTCTGAACTCCAGTGAATACAAGCCCAGTTGATCCAGTCTTTCTTGATAGGTCAGTCCCGCCATCCCGGGAATCAGTCTGGTGAACCTTCGCTGCACTCCCTCAATAGCAAGAATGTCCTTCCTCAGGTTAGGAGACCAAAACTGTACACAATACTCCAGGTGTGGCCTCACCAAGGCCCTGTACAACTGTAGCAACACCTCCCTGCCCCTGTACTCAAATCCCCTCGCTATGAAGGCCCACATGCCATTTGCTTTCTTAACCGCCTGCTGTACCTGCATGCCAACCTTCAATGACTGATGTACCATGACACCCAGGTCTCGTTGCACCTCCCCTTTTCCTAATCTGTCACCATTCAGATAATAGTCTGTCTCTCTGTTTTTACCACCAAAGTGGATAATCTCACATTTATCCACATTATACTTCATCTGCCATGCATTTGCCCACTCACCTAACCTATCCAAGTCGCTCTGCAGCCTCATAGCATCCTCCTCGCAGCTCACATTGCCACCCAACTTAGTGTCATCCGCAAATATGGAGATACTAAATTTAATCTCCTCGTCTAAATCATTAATGTACAGTGTAAACAGCTGGGGCCCCAGCACAGAACCTTGCGGTACCCCACTAGTCACTGCCTGCCATTCTGAAAAGTCCCCATTTAATCCTACTCTTTGCTTCCTGTCTGACAACCAGTTCTCAATCCATGTCAGCACACTACCCCCAATCCCATGTGCTTTAACTTTGCACATTAATCTCTTGTGTGGGACCTTGTCGAAAGCCTTCTGAAAGTCCAAATATACCACATCAACTGGTTCTCCCTTGTCCACTCTACTGGAAACATCCTCAAAAAATTCCAGAAGATTTGTCAAGCATGATTTCCCTTTCACAAAACCATGCTGACTTGGACCTATCATGTCACCTCTTTACAAATGCACTGCTATGACATCCTTAATAATTGATTCCATCATTTTACCCACTACTGATGTCAGGCTGACCAGTCTATAATTCCCTGTTATCTCTCTCCCTCCTTTTTTAAAAAGTGGGGTTACATTGGCTACCCTCCACTCCATAGGAACTGATCCAGAGTCAATGGAATGTTGGAAAATGACTGTCAATGCATCCGCTATTTCCAAGGCCACCTCCTTAAGTACTCTGGGATGCAGTCCATCAGGCCCTGGGGATTTATCGGCCTTCAATCCCATCAATTTCCCCAACACAATTTCCCGACTAATAAGGATTTCCCTCAGTTCCTCCTCCTTACTAGACCCTCCGAACCCTTTTATATCCGGAAGGTTGTTTGTGTCCTCCTTAGTGAATACCGAACCAAAGTACTTGTTCAATTGGTCTGCCATTTCTTTGTTCCCCGTTATGACTTCCCCTGATTCTGACTGCAGGGAACCTATGTTTGTCTTTACTAACCTTTTTCTCTTTACATACCTATAGAAACTTTTGCAATCCGTCTTAATGTTCCCTGCAAGCTTCTTCTCGTACTCCATTTTCCCTGCCCTAATCAAACCCTTTGTCCTCCTCTGCTGAGTTCTAAATTTCTCTTAGTCCCCGGGTTCGCTGCTATTTCTGGCCAATTTGTATGCCACTTCCTTGGCTTTAATACTATCCCTGATTTCCCTTGATAGCCACGGTTGAGCCACCTTCCCTTTTTTATTTTTACGCCAGACAGGAATGTACAATTGTTGTAGTTCATCCATGTGGTCTCTAAATGTCTGCCATTGCCCATCCACAGTCAACCCCCTAAGTATCATTCGCCAATCTATCCTAGCCAATTCACGCCTCATACCTTCAAAGTTAGCCTTCTTTAAGTTCTGGACCATGGTCTCTGAATTAACTGTTTCATTCTCCATCCTAATGCAGAATTCCACCATATTATGGTCACTCTTCCCCAAGGGGCTTCGCACAATGATTGCTAATTAATCCTCTCTCATTACACAACACCCAGTCTAAGATGGCCTCCCCCCTAGTTGGTTCCTCGACATATTGGTCTAGAAAACCATCCCTTATGCACTCCAGGAAATCCTCCTCCACTGTATTGCTTCCAGTTTGGTTAGCCCAATCTATGTGCATTTTAAAGTCACCCATTATAACTGCTGCACCTTTATTGCATGCACCCCTAATTTCCTGTTTGCTGCCCTCTCCAACATCACTACTACTGTTTGGAGGTCTGTACACAACTCCCACTAACGTTTTTTGCCCTTTGGTGTTCTGCAGCTCTACCCATATAGATTCCACATCATCCAAGCTAATGTCCTTCCTAACTATTGCATTAATCTCCTCCTTAACCAGCAATGCTACCCCACCTCCTTTTCCTTTTATTCTACCCTTCCTGAATGTTGAATACCCCTGGATGTTGAGTTCCCAGCCCTGATCATCCTGGATTTGCCTTCTTCACTGCCTGCTGTACCTGCATGCCAACTTTCAAAGACTGCATACTGCATACATTTTGGTCTCCGTATTTAAAGAAGGATATACTTGTATTGGAGGTTGTTCAGAGAAGGTTCACTAGGTTGATTCTGGAAATGAGGGGCTTGACTTATGAAGATAGGTTGAGTAGATTGGGCCTATACACAATGGAGTTCAGAAGAATGTGATCTTATCGAAACATATAAGATAACATGTGAACTCGACAAGGTGGATGCAGAGAGGATATTTCCACTCATAGGGGAAACTAAAACTAGGGGAGATAGTCTCAGAATAAGGGGCCCCCCATTTAAAACTGAGATGAGGAGGAATTTCTTCTCAAAGGGTTGTAAATCTATGGAATTCTCTGCCCCAGAGAACTGTGGAGGCTGGGTCATTGAATATATTTAAGGCGGAGATAGACAGATTTTTTAGTGATAAGGGAATAAAGGGTTATGGGGAGCGGGCAGGGAAGTGGAGCTGAGTGTATGATCAGATCAGCCAGGATCTTATTGAATGGCGGAACAGGCTCGAGCGGCCAGGTGGCCTACTCCTGCTCCTATCTCTTATGTTCTTATGTAACCTTACCCAAACTGCAATTGCCACTATAATTGTGGTGACATAAGATCATGGGGTATGACTGCAGCTTTCCTCTTGTAGTGCCCAAAGGGTGCTTGGCCCATGTCTGAAGCTCCCTCATCCATGAGCACACATTCAAAGAGGCCTTAGTGAAGCAGGATTTGCCGTTCATCAGAATTACAGCAACAACTGAGACCACTCCTTGCAGCCCATTAGTGAGGTACTACTGGTCAGTGTGATGACAGAGTTCATAGACCCAATTAAGTCTTAGAAGCCCTGTACAAGTGTAGTATTCAGGCTGAACCTTAAGGTATCTATTGAACCAGTGGAAGCTGCCACTCTAGAAGCCATCAATATACTTACCAGCTTCTCTTGGTGCCTTGTTGATTGTAACTCTTCCACCGTCTTCTACATGTTGTGAGAAACTTCCTACAATGTGTTGCAGATGTGTATAGCGGACCCTTCTCATTTCTTCATCAGCCTATGTCATGGAAATCATCTTCACTGCTTCACAAGAGATCGATGATCCCTAATCATAACTCTTTTCCAGAGTGGGTCCCTTAGATCGGAGTCTCTAAACTCCTCAGCTGAGGGTAATCGTTTCACCACCCTCTGTGGAGGAATGGCACTGTTGCCCTCTTCTACTCCTACGTCCTCATGCTCATTTGTCCTCGGTGCTTCACCCAGTGAAAACTTTATTGACTCAAACTATTTCCTCCCAAGTGGGAGTCTCTGGACTGTTAGAGTAGGTAAAATGCAATGATGGAATTGGTGAGAAGGTGACAGGAGTTGTGGATCTGGAAGTGACTGGAGTTGTGAATCTGGAAGGGACAGGAGTTGTGGACCTGGAAGGGACAGGAGTTGTGGATCTGGAAGGGACAGGTGTTGTGGATCTGGAAGGGACAGGTGTTGTGGATCTGGAAGGGACTGGAGTTGTGGATCTGGAAGGGACTGGAGTTGTGAATCTGGAAGGGACAGGAGTTGTGAATCTGGAAGGGACTGGAGTTGTGGATCTGGAAGGGGCAGGAGTTGTGGATCTGGAAGGAACAGGAGTTGTGGATCTGGATGTGGCAGGAGTTGTGGATCTGGAAGGGACAGGAGTGGTGGATCTGGAAGTGACAGGAGTTGTGGATCTGGAAGGGACAGGAGTTGTGGATCTGGAAGTGACAGGAGTTGTGGACCTGGAAGGAACATAAGTTGTGGATCTGGAAGTGACAGGAGTTGTGGATCTGGAAGTGACAGGAGTTGTGGATCTGGAAGGAACAGGAGTTGTGGATCTGGATGTGGCAGGAGTTGTGGATCTGGAAGGAACAGGAGTTGTGGATCTGGATGTGGCAGGAGTTGTGGATCTGGAAGTGACAGGAGTTGTGGATCTGGAAGTGACAGGGGATGTGGTTCAGGATGTAGAAGAAGTTGTATCTCTCGATGTGGCAGGAGTTGTGGATCTGGAAGGAACAGGAGTTGTGGATCTGGAAGTGACAGGAGTTGTGGATCTGGAAGGAACAGGAGTTGTGGATCTGGAAGTGACAGGAGTTGTGGATCTGGAAGTGACAGGAGTTGTGGATCTGGAAGTGACAGGAGTTGTGGATCTGGAAGGAACAGGAGTTGTGGATCTGGAAGGAACAGGAGTTGTGGATCTGGAAGTGACAGGAGTTGTGGATCTGGAAGGAACAGGAGTTGTGGATCTGGAAGGAACAGGAGTTGTGGATCTGGAAGGGACAGGAGTTGTGGATCTGGAAGTGACAGAAGTTGTGGATCTGGAAGGAACAGGAGTTGTGGATCTGGAAGTGACAGGAGTTGTGGATCTGGAAGTGACAGGAGTAATGGATCTGGAAGGAACAGGAGTTGTGCATCTGGAAGTGACAGGAGTTGTGGATCTGGAAGTGACAGGAGTTGTGGATCTGGAAGTGACATGAGTTGTGAATCTGGAAGGGACAGGAGTTGTGGATCTGGAAGGAACAGGAGTTGTGGATCTGGAAGTGACATGAGTTGTGAATCTGGAAGGGACAGGAGTTGTGGATCTGGAAGGAACAGGAGTTGTGAATCTGGAAGGGACAGGAGTTGTGGATCTGGAAGGAACAGGAGTTGTGGATCTGGAAGTGACAGGAGATGTGGATCTGGAAGGAACAGGAGTTGTGGATCTGGAAGTGACAGGAGATGTGGATCTGGAAGTGACAGGAGTTGTGGATCTGGAAGGAACAGGAGTTGTGGATCTGGAAGAGACAGGAGTTGTGGATCTGGAAGGAACAGGAGTTGTGGATCTGGAAGGAACAGGAGTTGTGGATCTGGAAGGAACAGGAGTTGTGGATCTGGAAGTGACAGGAGTTGTGGATCTGGAAGTGACAGGAGTTGTGGATCTGGAAGGGACAGGAGTTGTGGATCTGGAAGTGACAGGAGTTGTGGATCTGGAAGTGACAGGAGTTGTGGAAATGGAAGTGACAGGAGTTGTGGATCTGGAAGTGACAGGAGTTGTGGATCTGGAAGGGACAGGAGATGTGGATCTGGAAGTGACAGGAGTTGTGGATCTGGAAGTGACAGGAGTTGTGGATCTGGAAGGAACAGGAGTTGTGAATCTGGAAGTGACAGGAGATGTGGTTCAGGATGTAGAAGAAGTTGTATCTCTCGATGTGGCAGGAGTTGTGGATCTGGAAGGAACAGGAGTTGTGCATCTGGAAGTGACAGGAGTTGTGGATCTGGAAGTGACAGGAGTTGTGGATCTGGAAGGAACAGGAGTTGTGGATCTGGAAGTGACAGGAGTTGTGAATCTGGAAGAGACAGGAGTTGTGGATCTGGAAGGAACAGGAGTTGTGGATCTGGAAGGGACAGGAGTTGTGAATCTGGAAGGGACAGGAGTTGTGGATCTGGAAGGAACAGGAGTTGTGGATCTGGAAGGGACAGGAGTTGTGGATCTGGAAGTGACAGGAGTTGTGGATCTGGATGTGGCAGGAGTCGTGAATCTGGAAGGGACAGGAGTTGTGGATCTGGAAGTGACAGGAGTTGTGGATCTGGAAAGGACTGGAGTTGTGGATCTGGAAGGAACAGGAGTTGTGAATCTGGAAGAGACAGGAGTTGTGAATCTGGAAGAGACAGGAGTTGTGGATCTGGAAGTGACAGGAGTTGTGGATCTGGAAGTGACAGGAGTTGTGGATCTGGAAGGAACAGGAGTTGTGGATCTGGAAGGAACAGGAGTTGTGCATCTGGAAGTGACAGAAGTTGTGGATCTGGAAGTGACAGGAGTAATGGATCTGGAAGGAACAGGAGTTGTGCATCTGGAAGTGACAGGAGTTGTGGATCTGGAAGTGACAGGAGTTGTGGATCTGGAAGGAACAGGAGTTGTGGATCTGGAAGTGACAGGAGTTGTGGATCTGGAAGGAACAGGAGTTGTGGATCTGGAAGTGACAGGAGTTGTGGATCTGGAAGGAACAGGAGTTGTGGATCTGGAAGTGACAGGAGTTGTGGATCTGGAAGTGACAGAAGTTGTGGATCTGGAAGGAACAGGAGTTGTGGATCTGGAAGTGACAGGAGTTGTGGATCTGGAAGTGACAGAAGTTGTGGATCTGGAAGGAACAGGAGTTGTGCATCTGGAAGTGACAGGAGTTGTGGATCTGGAAGTGACAGAAGTTGTGGATCTGGAAGGAACAGGAGTTGTGGATCTGGAAGTGACAGGAGTTGTGGATCTGGAAGGAACAGGAGTTGTGGATCTGGAAGGAACAGGAGTTGTGGATCTGGAAGGGACAGGAGTTGTGGATCTGGAAGTGACAGGAGTTGTGGAGCTGGAAGTGACAGGAGTTGTGGATCTGGAAGTGACAGGAGTTGTGGATCTGGAAGTGACAGGAGTTGTGGATCTGGAAGGAACAGGAGTTGTGGATCTGGAAGTGACAGGAGTTGTGGATCTGGAAGTGACAGGAGTTGTGGATCTGGAAGGGACAGGAGTTGTGGATCTGGAAGTGACAGGAGTTGTGGATCTGGAAGGGACAGGAGTTGTGGATCTGGAAGGGACAGGAGATGTGGATCTGGAAGTGACAGGAGTAATGGATCTGGAAGGAACAGGAGTTGTGCATCTGGAAGTGACAGAAGTTGTGGATCTGGAAGTGACAGGAGTTGTGGATCTGGAAGTGACAGGAGTTGTGGATCTGGAAGGGACAGGAGTTGTGGATCTGGAAGGGACAGGAGTTGTGGATCTGGAAGGGACAGGAGTTGTGGATCTGGAAGGGACAGGAGATGTGGATCTGGAAGTGACAGGAGTAATGGATCTGGAAGGAACAGGAGTTGTGCATCTGGAAGTGACAGAAGTTGTGGATCTGGAAGTGACAGGAGTAATGGATCTGGAAGGAACAGGAGTTGTGAATCTGGAAGGGACAGGAGTTGTGGATCTGGAAGGAACAGGAGTTGTGAATCTGGAAGGGACAGGAGTTGTGGATCTGGAAGGAACAGGAGTTGTGAATCTGGAAGGGACAGGAGTTGTGGATCTGGAAGGAACAGGAGTTGTGGATCTGGAAGTGACAGGAGTTGTGGATCTGGAAGGAACAGGAGTTGTGGATCTGGAAGTGACAGGAGTTGTGGATCTGGAAGGGACAGGAGTTGTGAATCTGGAAGGGACAGGAGTTGTGGATCTGGAAGGAACAGGAGTTGTGGATCTGGAAGGGACAGGAGTTGTGGATCTGGAAGTGACAGGAGTTGTGGATCTGGATGTGGCAGGAGTCGTGAATCTGGAAGGGACAGGAGTTGTGGATCTGGAAGTGACAGGAGTTGTGGATCTGGAAAGGACTGGAGTTGTGGATCTGGAAGGAACAGGAGTTGTGAATCTGGAAGAGACAGGAGTTGTGAATCTGGAAGAGACAGGAGTTGTGGATCTGGAAGTGACAGGAGTTGTGGATCTGGAAGGAACAGGAGTTGTGGATCTGGATGTGGCAGGAGTTGTGGATCTGGAAGGAACAGGAGTTGTGGATCTGGAAGTGACAGGAGTTGTGGATCTGGAAGTGACAGGAGTTGTGGATCTGGAAGGAACAGGAGTTGTGGATCTGGATGTGGCAGGAGTTGTGGATCTGGAAGGAACAGGAGTTGTGGATCTGGAAGTGACAGGAGTTGTGGATCTGGAAGGAACAGGAGTTGTGCATCTGGAAGTGACAGAAGTTGTGGATCTGGAAGTGACAGGAGTTGTGGATCTGGAAGGAACAGGAGTTGTGGATCTGGAAGTGACAGGAGTTGTGGATCTGGAAGGAACAGGAGTTGTGGATCTGGAAGTGACAGGAGTTGTGGATCTGGAAGGGACAGGAGTTGTGGATCTGGAAGGAACAGGAGATGTGGATCTGGAAGTGACAGGAGTTGTGGATCTGGAAGGGACAGGAGTTGTGGATCTGGAAGAGACAGGAGTTGTGGATCTGGAAGTGACAGGAGTTGTGGATCTGGAAGAGACAGGAGTTGTGGATCTGGAAGGGACAGGAGTTGTGGATCTGGATGTGACAGGAGTTGTGAATCTGGAAGGGACAGGAGTTGTGGATCTGGATGTGACAGGAGTTGTGAATCTGGAAGGGACAGGAGTTGTGGATCTGGAAGGGACAGGAGTTGTGGATCTGGAAGGAACAGGAGTTGTGGATCTGGAAGGGACAGGAGTTGTGGATCTGGAAGGGACAGGAGTTGTGGATCTGGAAGTGACAGGAGTTGTGGATCTGGAAGTGACAGGAGTTGTGGATCTGGATGTGGCAGGAGTTGTGGATCTGGAAGTGACAGGAGATGTGGATCTGGAAGTGACAGGAGATGTGGATCTGGAAGTGACAGGAGTTGTGGATCTGGAAGTGACAGGAGTTGTGGATCTGGAAGTGACAGGAGATGTGGTTCAGGATGTAGAAGAAGTTGTATCTCTCGATGTGGCAGGAGCTGTGGATCTGGATGTGTCACAAGCTGTGGATCTGGAAGTGCCCTTATAGCTTAGTTGTTGAGTTTAAATCCCACCATGGAAAATTGTGAAATTTAATTCAATAAATCTGGGGGACGAAATTCATTATTGTCCGTTTGGAGCGGTAACTTTTGAAAGCTGGGAAATTTAGAGCTAGGCGCTATTGCTTCCCAGCTTTCAAAAAATTGGCATTAGTGCTCCAGGAAGGAAGTGGAGCACTAAATCAAGCGCTCCACTTCCTTCTTGGAGCGCTAAAGGTTGCAGGCGGGACGGAAACCTCAGCAGCGCTGCACACTGGGCTGTACAGCGCTGCCGTGTTCAAAGGGACCTTCCTTTCCTTAAAAGGGAAGGGCCATCGCTGCAGGCTCTGTGATTTAAAAGTCATCTATCTGAACCACCAAGTGAATGGCGAACCCACGCAAATCAAGCAGAGTGCCGGGCTGAACGATCTCGGGCAGGAACTCGCGAAGAAAACAGCAACAACAAAGGTAAGTTTTTTTTTACTTACCTCGGCCACCTCGCCTTTAATCACTGACCAAGTCGTGGCCAGCCGCCGATCCATGCCTCCTGGAGCAACCGGCGCTGCTGTAGGGCGTGAAAGTGAATTTCAGGTTCGGGGCACTAACGGGGTGATGCATACAGTGATGGTGTCATAATCTCCGGGCGCAGGAGATCAGAGCGCAACGGTGTAGCGCCGCCACTAAAATCCCGCCCAATCTGACGGGAGTCGATGTTAACGCCACACCCGGTCGCAAAGGTAGGGAAAATGGTAGAATCAATTATTAAGGATGTGGTAACAGGGCACTTAGAAAATAATAATAGGATTGGGCAGAGTCAACATGGATTTATGAAAGGCAAATCATGTTTGACAAATTTGCTGGAGTTCTTTGAGGATGTAACGAACAGGGTGGATAAAGGGGAACCAGTGGATGTGGTGTATTTGGACTTCCAGAAGGCATTTAGCAAGGTGCCACATAAAAGGTTACTGCACAGGATAAAAGTTCACGGGGTTGGGGGTAACATATTACCATGGTTAGAGGATTGGCTAACTAACAGAGCATAGAGAGTTGGGATAAATGGTTCATTCTCTGGTTGGCAACCAGTAGCTAGTGGGGTGCTGCAGAGATCAGTGCTGGGACCCCAACTATTTACAATCTATATTAACGACTTGGAACAAGGGACTGAGTGTAACGTAGCCAAGTTTGCTGACGATACAAAGATGGGAGGAAAAGCAATGTGTGAGGACACAAAAAATTTGCAAAAGGACATAGACAGGCTAAGTGAGTGGGCAAAAATTTGGCAGATGGAGTATAATGTTGGAAAGTGTGAGGTCGTGCACTTTGGCAGAAAAATTCAAAGAGCAAGTTATTATTTAAATGGAGAAAGATTACAAAGTGCCGCAGTACAGCGGGACCAGGGGGTACTTGTGCATGAAACACAAAAAGATAGTATGCAGGTACAGCAAGTGATCAGGAAGGCCAATAGTATCTTGGCCTTTATTGCAAAGGGGATGTAGTATAAAAGCAGGGAAGTCTTACTACAGCTATATAAGGTATTGGTGAGGCCACATCTGGAATATTGCGCGCAGTTTTGGTTTCCATATTTACGAAAGGATATACTTGCTTTGGAGGCAGTTCAGAGAAGTTGATTCCGTGGATGAGGGGGTTGACTTATGAGGAAAGGTTGAGTAGGTTGGGCCTCTACTCATTGGAATTCAGAAGAATGAGAGGTGATCTTATCGTGACGTATTAAGATTATGAGAGGGCTTGACAGGGTGGAGGCAGAGAGGATGTTTCCACTGATGGGGGAGACTCGAACTAGAGGGCACAATCTTAGAATAAGGGGCCGCCCATTTAAAACAGAGATGAGGAGAAATTTCTTCTCTCAGAAGGTTGTGAATCTGTGGAATTCGCTGCCTCTGTGGATGCTGGGACATTGAATAAATTTAACACAGATATAGACGGTTTCTTAATCGATAAGGGTTATGGGGAGCGGGCAGGGAAGTGGAGCTGAGTCCATGATCAGATCAGCCATGATCTTATTGAATGGCCATATGGCCTACTCCTGTTCCTATTTTTTATGTTCTTATAGGGGGGGGGGGGGGGGACCAGTGGATGTGGTGCATTTGTATTTTCAGAAGGCATTCGATAAGGTGCCATACAAGAGGTTATTGAACAAAATTAGAGCGCATGGGATTGTGGATAATATACTAGCATGGATTGAGGATTGGTTAACGGACAGAAAACAGAGAGTAGAAATAAACGGGTCATTTTCGGGTTGGCAGGCTGTAACTAGTGGGGTGCCGCACGGATTGGTGCTTGGGCCCCAGCTAGTCACAATATATATCAATGATTTGGATGAGGGGACCAAATATAATATATCCAAGTTTGCTGATGATAGAAAGCTTGATGGGAAAGTAAGTTGTGAGGAGGATGCAAAGAGACTTCAAGGGGATACAGACACGCTAAATGAGTGGGCAAGAACATGGCAAATGGAATATAATGTAGTGAAATGTGAAGTTATCCACTTTGGTAGGAATAATAGAAAAGCAGAGTATTTTTTAAATGGTGAGAGATTGAGAAATGTTAGTGTTCACGTGGACCTGGGTGTCCTTGTACATGAATCACTGAAAGTTAACATGCAGGTACATCAAGCAATTAAGAAATCAAATGATATGTTGGCCTTTATTACAAGAGGATGTGAGTATAAGAGTAAAGACGACTTACTGCAATTATATAGGGCACTGGTGAGACCGCACCTGGAGTGCTGTGTACAGTTTTAGTCTCCTTACCGAAGGAAGTATATACTTGCCATTGAGAGAGTGCAACGAAGGTTCACAAGATTGATTCCTGGGATGGGAGGATTGTCCTATGAGGAAAGATTGAGTAGACTAGGCCTATATTCTCTAGAGTTTAGAAGAATGAGAGGTGATCTCATTGAAACATACAAAATTATTTTAGGGCTTGACAGGGTAGATGCAGGGAGGATGTTTCCCCTGGTTGAGTAGTCTAGAACCAGGGGTCATAGTCTCAGAATAAGGGGCTAGCCATTTAGGACTGAGTTAAGGAGAAACTTCTTCACTCAGAGGGTGGTGAATCTCTGGAATTCTCTAGCCCAAAGGGCTGTGGAAGCTCAGTCTTTAAGTATATTCAAGACAGAGATTGATAGATTTTTGGATATTAAGGGAATCAAGGGATATGGAGATAGTGGAGAAAAGTGGAGTTGAGGTTGAATGGCCTACTCCTGCTCCTAATTCTTATATTATGTTCTTATGCCCCATTAGTACCCACTGGGGGGTGCTAATGAGAGGCACAAATGCACCCAATTTCTCCCCCCTGGTATTTTGTGGTCTAGCACTAGAAATGACCATGACAGCTGCTGCATGTCATAAAAATCCAACTGGTTCACTGATGTCCTTCAGGGAAAGGAACCTGCTACCCGTACTCAATTTGTGATGCGTCCCACACTATGTGGTTGTCTTTTAGTGCTCCAAGGGAAACTAGCATTGGGCAATAAATTTGGCCTTGCTAGTATAAAAATGTGCCCAGCTGGTCATCAGAGGGCACATCTATTTCTTTAAGGCACCTCCTTGTTATATTTCCCCTGTAAGAAATTCAGTTTTAATCTGCAAGGATTGGTTGAGGTGATTGTATAGGTATCAATTCCATCACCTGGGAAGTAAAGGGGAATGATAATTAACATTGATCATCTTATTGATCACAGCAACAACAACTTTTATTTATATCGCACCTTTAACGTACTAAAACATCCCAAGGCGCTTCACAGGAGTATTATGAAATAAAAAAATTGGACACTGAGCCGCATAAGAAGAAATTAGAGCAGGTGACCAGAAGCTTGGTCAAAGAGGTAGATTTTAAGGAGCGTCTTGAAGGAGGAAAGAGGTAGCGAGGCAGAGAGATTTAGGCAGGGAATTCGAGAGGTTAGGGCCTAGGCAACAGAAGGCAGGGACACCAATGGTTGAGTGATTATAATCAGGGATGCTCAAGAGGGCAGAATTAGAGAAGCGCAAACATCTCGGGGGATTGTGGTGCTGAAGGAGAGTACAGAGATAGGGAGGGGTGAGACCATGGAGGGATTTGAAAACAAGGATGAAAATTGGAAAACAAGGACTCCTCCTATCAACTATTCCCAGTCATCGAGAAGGATTGACAGCCTTTGCACGTGTGATTGTTGGGTGGACTGACCCATCTTCCTAGGAGTTTGCATAAAGGCAAGTAAGTATATGCTATTTTGGTGTTGGAGGGAACATAAATGAAATCAATTTCCTCATGGTATTTTGCCCTCTTTCCCAACAATCCATTTCACTCTGATTGGATTGAGATTGCTATTCACAACCAGGCAAGAAGAGACAGATTATTGCAGAAAGATAGTTCCATATTGTGCTGAGTACTTTCAAATTCTGTTTGTTATGTTTTAATTTTTGTCCTTGATCCCTCCCCCTAGGTTCACACTCTTCTTTCTCTCTTCCTTTTGCTCTAGTGTTTTCTTTACCTTGGCTGATGAGGTGGGAAGCTGGTGTCTCTGTGTGAGCCTAACAGCAGGATATCCTCCTGGCTTCAATCTGATCTGGAGCACAGTGGGACAGGGCCAGGCTTTATCAGATAAAATCCGGGACAGATTAAATTGCTTTTTCCAGGATAATTGTATAACGTTTGCATTTAAATATCAGCATCTTAGTAACTGGGAATGTTAATCCTCCAAATCCTGAGTGCCCTCAGAGTAGACATTACTGAGGAGAATTTCTGCAGGGCATTCATTATCTCCCTCCATAACTTTGGTGGGAATGTGCAAAACTATAGGGAATGTGTAAAATGGCTACTTTTGGTCATTTATTATGTTTCTCCAGGGTTTTAGCCAATCCCCTGCCAGAGAACCTCTGCGGAAATTCCAGGCACAATGAACAGCAGATAGTACTTTCAACTCACTACATTTTAAATTTTTGTTCCTTTTTTTGCAATTTTCTTCCCTTCTCTTGATAATGCTTACTCATATTGGAGTATGGTTGCGCAGTGCCAGCAGGCTTCTGGTATCTCATCCGTGTGACCATTTTTCATATGTAGCGCAAGTAGCGAGCATTGGCAAGTTATTTGATCGGATTGGACATGGCAACAAGACATATCTTGCCCTCAGTTGATGCCCAAATATGCATGCTCTGTATGGCTTGGCTCCTCACTGCCTTAAACAGCTGAGTCTTCAGGAAAGCCAGTTCCCTTCTTTTCCATGTCACCTCCAGACTCAACTATTCCAATGCATTCGTGGCTGACCTCCCATCCTCCAGCTCCTGTAAATTTCAGCTCATCTAAAACTTTGCTGCCCAGATCCTATCGAATGGCAAGTTCAGCTCATCCACCATTCTTGTTAATCTATACTAGCTCTCGATCCCGAACACTGTCAATTTAAAATTCTCACCTTGTGTTTAAATCCCTTTATGGTCTCACCGCTCCCTAATCTCTTTAACCAACTCCAGCCCTTTCAAGCCTCTCTCGAACTCTCTGTTCGTCCGACACCAGTCTCTTGTGAATTCTCTCCACCCTTCGCCTACCATTTATGGCTGTGCCTTCAGATGTCTAGCCCAATGAGGAACTCCCTCCCTAAACTTCTCTGCCTCTCCACCTCCCTGTCTTCTTTTAAGACACTCCTTCAAATTCATGACCAAACTTTTGGTCACCCCTCCTTCTTTGGCTTGATGTCCATTTTTTGTCTGATTATGCCCCTATGAAGCACATTAGGACATTTTTCTACGTCAAAGGCACTATATAATTGCAAGTTGTTGATGCTTTTCTAGGATTTCTGCAGACATTCTGCCAAGGTTATAGTGGACAATTGAGAGAATCCCCATACAATGGGCCCAAAATTCATCATATTACCGCCCACTAATGCGAATTTGATCAAAAAAAATCAATTACTGCCCACTATCGCGTCGGTGGTAAATTCATCAGATATTTACCGCTGGCAATCCATACTGCCCGTTCATCGAGGAAGACCACAAAAACACAACTTTGATCACTAAGATCCATTTACCGCCTGCCCTAATTACCGTCCTGAACAGTAAGGTCTTACCTGATCTTAGCCGATCTTAAGCGGACGGTACGGACGCCATTTTGAAAACGGGAGTATTTGATTAAAGGCTGCTGGGAGCTTAACACTTAGTTTACAGTAGGATTTATAGGGAATTAGAAGCGAATTTTACAATTTCAGCACGAATTTCAGCCCAGTCCAAGTTTATCCCTCCCCCGCCAAAGTGCCTTACCCCAGTGCAAGTGCATGCCTCCCCCAGCCGAAATGTCTTACCCCAGTCGAAGTGCATGCCTCCCCCAGTCGAAGTGCCTTACCCCAGTACAAGTGCATCCCTCCCCCAGCCAAAGTCTCTCCTTACACCAGCAAGTGCATGACCATACCCTCCCCTACCCCATCATAGATGGTTGTGTATGGATTGTTAACAGGCTTATTGGGTATGAAGTGAATGGTGACAGTGTTGTGACTTCTGGATTTCATCCACTCCAACGTAAGAAAGTGATCTGTCTTCCCTGAGTTCTTTCTCTCCCCTCTGATCCCCCCAACCCCCCACCCGCGTCTCTTCCCTCCCAGGCTCTCTCTCTCTCCTCCAGGCTCTCTCTCTTTCCCTCCCCTCTCCGCTCCCCCCCCTCCACCACCCAGGCTCGCTCGCTCTCTCTCCCCCAGGTGCTCTCTCTCTCTCTCTCTCTCTCTCCTCTCCCACCCCAGTCTCTCTCTCTCTCTCCCCATCACCCCTCCCCCCAGTCGCTCTCGCTCACGGTCTCTCTCTCTCTCCGCGCCCCCCCCCCCCGCCCAGTCTCTCCCCAGTCTCTCTCTCTCTCCCCAGTCTCTCTCTCTCTCCCTCTCTCCCCAGCTTTCCTCTCTCTCCCCCAGTCACTCTCTCCCCGCCTCCCCACCCCCCCGGCTCTCTCTTCCCCCCATCCGCCAGTCTCTTGCTCTCTCTCCGCCCCTCCCCCCAGTCTCTCTCTTCCCCCAGACTCTCTCTCTTTTCCTCCACCGTTCCCCCCCCCCCCACTCGGCTCTCACTCTCTCTCCCCCAGTCATTCTCTCTTCCCCCCCCGCCAGGCTCTCTCTCTCCTCCCCCCCATCCCCCAGTCTCTTGCTCTCTCTCTCCCTCCAGGCTCTCCCTCCCCATCCCCCAAGGCTTTCTCGCTCTCTCCCCCCACCCCAACCAGGCTCTCTCTCTCCCAGTCTCTCTCTCTCCCCCAGGCTCTCTCTCTCTCTTTCCTCCCCTCCACCGCCCCGGCCAGGCTCTCGCTCTCTTTACCCCAGTCACTCGCTCTCTCCCCCCCAGACTCTCTCTCTCTCCCCTCCCCTCCCCCCCCCCGCCCGCCCAAGCTCTCTCTCTACCCTCTCCCCAGGCTCTCTCTCTCTCTCTCTCTCCCCACGCTCCCCCCCCCCCCCCACCGTCTCTCTCTCTCTCTCTCTCTTATCCTCCCCCCCTCCGGCTCTCTCTCTCTCTCCCCCAGACTCTCACTCCCTCCCTTTCATCCCCCTCTCGACTCCCCTGCCGGCTGCTTCTCGGCCCCCTTGCCAAGCTTCGGCCGGAGCGGGGAAGAGACAGGTCGCCCGTCTCAGGTCTCAGGTCCTGTGGAGTGAATGATTGATGGGGGACGGGGCAGAGCTTGACAGACGCATGCGCATGCGCAGAACTTGGCCTGCAATCTTTGCCGAGTCTAATGGCCTGCACCGCCCACCAACGCCCGCTACACTCCACTCCCGCTAACTACATTACCATCAAAGTCGCGTTGGAGGATCTCAGCGGTAGCGGGCGGTAAAAAATGAAGGCCCGGCCAAATACCGGCAAGAAACAGGCACCAGCGGGACATCATCAATTTTGGGCCCAATGTGTTTTACATAATGTCAGATTGGTCTCAATAACGTCTACCTACCATTTCACAAAAGATGCCATTGTCATTCATTATCTTGGACCAAATTTCTTTTAAATTTAAAATAAACAGTCACTCAAACGACTGACAATTCCACTGTAACAGGGTCTATACTTTTCAGATATGGCATACAGTAAATGAATAGTTATCTTCAATATCATGTTGGAAGCTCTTTCGAGGTGCTTTTGACATTTGCAAATACTACAGTAAAAATATTGGACTACTTTTAGCACTGTAAAGAATAACACAAACGTGGCCCAGTGTACGATCAGAAATTCTCGGTTAAATGCTTTCCTGTATTTGTTTAGCACAGGCATGATAGCGGATCCATAAATAACACACAATAGCATTTTATTATTATAAAGTCTTGTAATCTTCAAATCAAAACGTATTTCCCTGAGCTCATTAATTGAATGAGACTATAGACACATCAGGGCCAATTCTGCACTCTTGCAGTTCCAGCTCAGAGTAGCACTCAGAGAGTGCATTGCTGGAAATTGCACACCCTATGCCTTTCTGTCCATTCATTGCCATCATAATCATAGACAATCCTCAGGAAATCACAAGAGAGAAATTGGACCTCGTTGCTCACATTTTTGGGTGGGGGGGGAGGGGGGGGGGCGGGGTGCAGAAGAAAAGGACAAATTTTGCAGGGCTATTTCACGCAACCCAAGGACACTCGAAAGACATTTAACTCCATATTGGGACAGGTAATTAAAAAATGTTTTTGAAGGCATCCCTGGTGGCCACCTAAAACAGGTGTTTGTTCCTTTGCATATGTTAATAATTATTGATAATGATAACGACACCTTTCTTAGGTCCCATTCCGGAAATTCAACAACGTTCAGCGTGCGTGACACTTGGTTCATGCCCCCAAAAAAGGGAGCAAACAAATTTATCCCCCCCACAGCTGTGTGCCCGCAATGCTCTCCTGGGATTACAAGAGCATGAAATCTGCCACCTCGACTGCAGCAGCTTTTGGCTAGAAATTCTTCCACGCATTATATTTTCATGGTCAGAGTCATAACTTTGCTCGTAGGATAAGTGCAACCCTTTTTAAAAATCCATTTTCGGGATGTGGGCGTCGCTGGTAAGGCCAGCATTTATTGCCAAATTGAAGAAGACTTGCTTCCACTCTAAAATTGAGTTCTTAGGTGACTGAACAGTCCAATGCGGGAATTACAGTCTCTGTCACCAGTGGGACAGACAGTCGTTGAAGGGTGGATGGGGAATCTGGTTTGCCGTACACTCCTTCCGCTGCCTGCACTTGCTTTCTGCATGCTCTCGGCGACAAGTTTCGAGGTGCTCAGCGCCCTCACGGATGCTCTTCCTCCACTTAGGATGGTCTTTGGCCAGGGTCTCACAGGTGTCGGTGGGGATGTTGCATTTTATCAAGGAGGCTTTGATGGTGTCCTTGAAATGTTTCTTCTGCCCACCTGGGGCTTGCTTTCTGGGTAGGAGTTCCGAAGTGGAGCGCTTGCTTTGGGAATCTTGTATCAGGCATGCGAACAATGTGGCCCGCCCAATGGAGCTGGTCAAGTATGGTCAGTGCTTTGATGCTGGGGATGTTAACCTGATTGAGGACACTAATGTTGGTGCGTCTGTCCTCCAAGGGGATTTGCAGGATCTTGCGGAGACATCGTTGGTGGTATTTCTCCAGCGTTTTTAGGTGTCTACTGTATATGGTCCACGTTTCTGAGCCATGCAGGAGGGCGGGTATCACTACAGCCCTGTAGGCCATAAGTTTGGTGCCTGATTTGAGGGCCTGATCTTCGAACACTCTCTTCCTCAGGCGGCCGGAGGTTGCGCTGGCGCACTGGAGGCGGTGTTGAACCTCGTCGTCGATGTCTGCCCTTGCTGATAATAGGCTCCCGAGGTATGGAAAGTGGTCCACGTTGTCCAGGGCCGTGCCGTGGATCTTGATGACTGGGGGTCAGTGCTGTGAGGCAGGGTCAGGTTGGTGGAAGACCTTTGTTTTACAGATGTTTAGTATAAGGCCCATGCTTTCGTAAGCCTCAGTGAAGATGTTGACTATGACTTGGAGTCTCTGATTGTGCGCAGACACAAGCGTTATCCGCACACTGTAGCTCGATGACAGAGGATGGGACGGTCTTGGATCTGGCCTGGAGACAACGAAGGGTGAACAGGTTCCCACTGGTTCTGTAGTTTAGTTCCACTCCAGCGGGGAGCTTGTTGAGTGTGAGGTGGAGCATTACAGCGAGGAAGATCGAGAAGAGGGTTGGTGTGACGACGCAGCCTTGGTTGACCCCGGTCCAGACGTGGTTTTGGTCTGTGGTGGATCTGGTGGCAGATTGTTTAGATGCTTAAGACAGTGAATGGGGTGCTGATCAAATGGATTGCTTTGTCCTGGATAGAGCTGAGCTCCTTGAGTGTTTTTGAAGCTGCATCCAACCAGGCAAGTGGAGAGTATTGCAACACAATCCTGACTTGTGCATTGTAGGTGGCAGAAAGGCTTTGGCTGAGCCACTCACCACAGAATACCCAGCATCTGACCTGCTCTAGTAGCCATAGCATTTATGTGACTGGTTCAGATCCGTTTCTGGTCAATGGTGACGCCCCCCCCCAGGATGTTGATGGTGTGGGAAATCGGCAATGGTTATGCCATTGAATGTCATGGGAAGGTGGTTATGCTCTCTCTTGTTGGAGATGATGATCCCTGATACTTGAATGATGTGAATGTTACTTGCCACTTATCAGCCCTTTCTTGATGTCCTATGGAGTGAATTGAATTGACTGAAGACTGGCTTCTGTGATGTTGGCAACCTCAGGAGGAGACCGAGATGGATCATCCACTCAGCCCTACTGGTTGAAGCTGGTTGCGAACTCTTCGGCCTTGTCTTTTGCACTCACATGGTGGGCTCCGCCATCATTGAGAATGGGGATGTTCATGGAGCCACTTCCTCCCATTAGTTGTTTAATTGTCCACCACCATTCACAACAAGATGAGGCAGGACTGGAGAGCTTTGACCTAAACCGTTGGTTGTGGGGTTGCTTAGCTGTCTATAACATGCTGCTTCTGCTGTTTAACCTGCATGTAGACCTGTGTTGTAGCTTCACCAGGTTGGCACCTCATTATCAGGTACGCGTAGTGCTGAGCCAAGCATACTCTTCTACAACTACAGCGCCTTGGAATGTTTTACTACATTAAAGGTGCTATATAAACACATGTTGTTCTTTTTAATCTATCCCACTTAGCATAATGGTAGTGCCCCACTATATGATGGAGGGATTCCTCAGTGTGAAGATGGGACTTGATCTTCACAAGAACTGATTCAGTGATCACTCCTACCATTGGCATCATGGACAGATGTGTCTTAGACAGGCAAATTAGTGAGATAAGGTCAAGAACATAAGAAATAAGGCCTGTCAAACCTGTTCCATCATTCAATAAGATCATAGAAACATAGAAAATAGGTGCAGGAGTAGGCCATTCGGCCCTTCTAGCCTGCACCGCCATTCAATGAGTTCATGGCTGAACATTCAACTTCAGTACCCCATTCCTGCTTTCTCGCCATACCCCTTGATCCCCCTAGTAGTAAGGACTACATCTAACTCCTTTTTGAATATATTTAGTGAATTGGCCTCAACAACTTTCTGTGGTAGAGAATTCCACAGGTTCACCACTCTCTGGGTGAAGAAGTTCCTCCGCATCTCGGTCCTAAATGGCTTACCCCTTATCCTTAGACTGTGAACTCTGGTTCTGGACTTCCCCAACATTGGGAACATTCTTCCTGCATCTAACCTGTCTAACCCCGTCAGAATTTTAAATGTTTCTATGAGGTCCCCTCTCATTCTTCTGAACTCCAGTGAATACAAGCCCAGTTGATCCAGTCTTTCTTGATAGGTCAGTCCCGCCATCCCGGGAATCAGTCTGGTGAACCTTCGCTGCACTCCCTCAATAGCAAGAATGTCCTTCCTCAGGTTAGGAGACCAAAACTGTACAGAATACTCCAGGTGTGGCCTCACCAATGCCCTGTACAACTGTAGCAACACCTCCCTGCCCCTGTACTCAAATCCCCTCGCTATGAAGGCCAACATGCCCTTTGCTTTCTTAACCGCCTGCTGCACCTGCATGCCAACCTTCAATGACTGATGTACCATGACACCCAGGTCTCTTTGCACCTCCCCTTTTCCTAATCTGTCACCATTCAGATAATAGTCTGTCTCTCTGTTTTTACCACCAAAGTGGATAACCTCACATTTATCCACATTATACTTCATCTGCCATGCATTTGCCCACTCACCTAACCTATCCAAGTCGCTCTGCAGCCTCACAGCATCCTCCTCGCAGCTCACACTGCCACCCAACTTAGTGTCATCCGCAAATTTGGAGATACTACATTTAATCCCCTCATCTAAATCATTAATGTACAGTGTAAACAGCTGGGGCCCCAGCACAGAACCTTGCGGTACCCCACTAGTCATTCTGAAAAGTCCCCTAATACTCCTACTCTTTGCTTCCTGTCTGACAACCAGTTCTCAATCCATGTCAGCACACTACCCCCAATCCCATGTGCTCTAACTTTGCACATTAATCTCTTGTGTGGGACCTTGTCGAACGCCTTCTGAAAGTCCAAATATACCACATCAACTGGTTCTCCCTTGTCCACTCTACTGGAAACATCCTCAAAAAATTCCAGAAGATTTGTCAAGCATGATTTCCCTTTCACAAATCCATGCTGACTTGGACCTATCAGGTCACCTCTTTCCAAATGCACTGCTATGACATCCTTAATAATTGATTCCATCATTTTACCCACTACCGATGTCAGGCTGACCGGTCTATAATTCCCTGTTTTCTCTCTCCCTCCTTTTTTAAAAAGTGGGGTTACATTGGCTACCCTCCACTCTATAGGAACTGATCCAGAGTCAATGGAATGTTGGAAAATGACTGTCAATGCATCCACTATTTCCAAGGCCACCTCCTTAAGTACTCTGGGATGCAGTCCATCAGGCCCTGGGGATTTATCGGCCTTCAATCCCATCAATTTCCCCAACACAATTTCCCGACTAATAAGGATTTCCCTCAGTTCCTCCTCCTTACTAGACCCCCCGACCCCTTTTATAACCGGAAGGTTGTTTGTGTCCTCCTTCGTGAATACCGAACCAAAGTACTTGTTCAATTGGTCCGCCATTTCTTTGTTCCCCGTTATGACTTCCCCTGATTCTGACTGCAGGGGACCTACGTTTGTTTTTACTAACCTTTTTCTCTTTACATATCTATAGATATCCTACCTCAACTCCACTTTCATGCACTATCCCCATATCTCTTGATTCCCTGAATATCCAAAAATCTATCGATCTCTGTCTTGAATATACTCAACCAACATAATAAGGTTATTCCCTTGTTTTCGTTCTTTCATCACCTGTTGAACACCTAAACTGGCAGCCATGTCCTTCAGGACTCAGCCATGGAGGAAATTGTAGCCAGATTTCAGTTTCATTCCATGCTTCAGGCCTCGAGACCCATTGCATGTGATTTTTGTCTGCATTGTTTTAATGCCAAACCGGTAAACTTGAAGACACCATTCCATGAATGATTCTATGATGCATAGCATTGATTAGAGGAAGCCAAATGTCAATCCGCCCCCTACAAGATTATGACGGTCAGCACCACAAAAGTTGTTAGGGCCTGTGACACACTGCCATTTTGTTTCTTTGTTTAATTATGTACTCAGCAAGGTGAGGAATGTCAGTGCCGGGTGTTATGTATGCAACACCTTGTAACCAGCATTCTAACGCCACCAGGGGACGCATCTGTTGGAGTCCCAAGGGATCCCAGCATCCCTTGAGAGCACTGCATATAAGCAGGCCTCCAATGCTGTGCCGGCACTCTGGAGTCAGAATAAAGAGACTAAGGTCACACTTACTCAAGTCTACAGTACTCACTTGCTTTATTTGAGACATAACAACTGGCAATGAGTAATAGATAATGATACATCACGCGAAAATGCAGAGAACTGTTGGTATCCTGGAGAAATTCTCAAAAGGTGACGATTGGGAAGCCTTCGTGGAGTGACTCGACCAATACTTCGTGGCCAACGAGCTGAAAGGAAATGAGAACGCTGCCAATCGAAGGGCGATCCTCCTCACCGTCTGTGGGGCAACAACCTATGGCCTCAAAGAATCTTCTTGCTCCGATGAAACCAACAACCAAATCGTATGAAGAACTGTGTACGCTGGTCCGGGAGCACCTAAATCCAAAGGAGAGTGTTCTGATGGCAAGATATTGATGTTATACATGTCAACGGTCTGAAGGCCAGGAAGTGGCGAGCTACATCGCCAAACTAAGGCGCCTTGCAGGACTTTGCGAATTCGGTGGATTCCTGGAGCAAATGCTAAGAGACTTTTTTGTGCTTGGCATTGGCCATGAGGTTATCCTTCGCAAATTATTGACTGTTGAAACACCGAACCTGAGCAAAGCCATAACGATAGCCCAGGCATTTATGTCCACCAGCGATAACACCAAACAAATTTCGCAGCACAAAGATGCATCGGCAAGTACTGTACACAAAGTAATGTCGTTTTCAGGCAGGAATGCATATGGCAGAACGTCCACACCTGCAGCTGCACGACCTCAGATGACAGAGTCTGCCATCAAGTGTGAATGCGAGGCAATTAACACCTTGTTGGCGCTGCGGAGGTGATCATTGAGCCCATCAATGCCACTTCAAACACTATGTTTGCAAAGGCTCTGGCACAATGGGACACCTCCAGCGAATGTGCAGATGAGCTGCAAACCACATTACAGAGGAAGACCGATCCATGGCGGATAAAACTGAACTAGAGACTTGAACCGAGAAGGCAGAAGTGTACGGGGTACACACCTTCACCACGAAATGTCCACCGATCATGTTAAAAGTTGAACTGAATGGAATTCCAGTATCCATGGAATTGTGCACAGGTGCGAGTCAGTCTATCATGAGCAAAAAGGCCTTCGAGAGGCTATGGTGCAACAAGGCACAAAGGCCCAAGCTGAGCCCTATTCATACCAAGCTGAGAACTTACACTAAAGAGCTGATCCCTGTAATTGATAGTGCAGCAGTAAAAGTCCCCTATGATGGAGCGGTGCACGAACTACCACTATGGATTGTACCAGGAGATGGCCCCACACTGTTCAACAGAAGCTGGTTGGGAAAAATCCGCTGGAACTGGGACGACATCTTTCATCTGTCAACAATGCCTCATGTGCCCAGGTTTTGAGCAAGTTCCCGTCGTTGATTGAGCCAGGCATCGGAAATTTCTCTGGGGCGAAGGTGCAGATCCACTTGGTTCCCGGTACACGACCCATCCACCACAAAGCACGTGCGGTGCCATACATGATGCGAGAGAAAGTGGAGATCGAGCTGGACAGGCTGCAACAAGAAGGCATCATCGCACCGGTTGAGTTCAACGAGTGGGCCAGTCCGATTGTTCCAGTTCTCAAGGACGATGGCACGGTCAGAATTTGCAGGGACTATAAAGTAACAATTGACCGTTTTTCGCTGCAGGACCAGAACCCGCTACCCAAGGCAGACGACCTATTTGCGACGCTGGCAGGAGGGAAGACATTCACCAAGTCGGACCTGACCTCAGCCTACATGACGGAGGAGCTGGCGGAATCTTCGAAAGGCCTCACCTGCATCAACACGCACAAAGGTCTGTTCATCTACAATAGATGCCTGTTTGGGATTTGATCGGCCGCGGCTATTTTTCAAAGGAACATGGAGAGTCTGCTAAAGTCGGTTCCGCGCACTGTGGTTTTCCAGGACGACATATTGATCACAGGCCGGGACACCATCGAACACTTGCAGAACCTGGAAGAGGTTCTAAGTCGGCTAGATCGTGTGGGACTCAGGTTGAAACGCTCGAAGTGTATTTTCCTGGCGTCAGAGGTCGAGTTCTTAGGGAGAAGAATTGTGGCAGACGGCATCAGACCCACTGATGCCAAGACGGAGGCCATCAAGAACGCGCCGAGACCACAGAATGTGACGGAGCTGCGGTTGTTGCTGGGACTCAATTATTTTGGTAATTTCCTACCCAGGTTAAGTACCTTGCTAGAACCTCCACATGTGTTGCTACGCAAGAGAGATGACTGGGTATGGGGGAAATCACAAGAGACTGCTTTTGAGAAAGCCAGAAATTTGTTATGTTCCAACAAACTGCTTGTTCTGTATGACCCATGTAAACTGTAGTATATGCAAGCACTCTAATAATGACTCCAGGAAGTAATGGTATAGTACTTGAACTGTAGTGACCTTAGTCCTTTATTGCAGCTCCTAGAGTGAGGACACCAAGAGGTGAGCTCCCTTTTATACTTTGTTACCGGCAGTGTACAGGTGATCCTTAGGTCTCCAGCAGCAGCACCCTCTGGTGGTACAGGTATAGTGTATGCAGGGTGAAGGTACATTCAGTGGTCTAGTGTTACAGTACATACATTAACATGCATACATAACAACACTACCCCTAAGCCTTTCCCAAGTCCTTATTGCCATGACATGGGAAGATGTGGATGGTGGGAGGTTGTGGTGAGGGTTGTGTGGGTGCCGGGTGTGATCCATGTGTTTGTGGCTGCACACATCTATTCCGCCACCCCCCCATACATAGACCATGTGGGTATATCACTGTTGGAAGATTCCGCAGTGGTGGCACAAGTACATGTTGTTATGGATAGGTGGTGGCGTTTAGTGGTGGGCAGGGCCACGGGGTGGTGTGGCTTCCTTGTCCTCCATTGGTGGTGAAAGTCTGGTCATCCCAGTCCCGCCGGGAAAGCTGGAGGGTACTGGCCTCTTGTTCCCAGTGCTGGCCCTGGTGGCCGGGGGTGGGGGGGGGCGGGTAGGGCCGATCTGGAGCAGGTTGCCAGTGGTTGTGGCCGTGCTATCCATTGACCGCTATCCCTGCAATGGGTATGCTCCCACTGGGGTATCACATTGGTTCCGGAAGTGTAGGTTACATGATTGGGTAGCCTGCTGGACCTGGGTGTTTCCCACGGCGGGGGGGGGGGGTTTCCTTTGGCATTGTCAGTATGCATGTAGAACCCGGTATCATTTCTCATACTATTATTAGCATACATGATACATTGGCTCTGACCGCAACTAGTCAACTCGACATTGTTACTTCTCTTTACACTTTCACATTTGTCAGTTACAATGCTTCCGTGTGTGCTATCAGTATCTCTCTGCATGGTTACATTTGGATACCTGCGTTTGTTAGTTACATTTGTCTTGTTATTACTAGCATCACTGTTCAACAGTACAATTTTGTCACTTACACTTTTTGGAGTATTAGTTACATTTTTCTCATTAGCATTACCGTTCAACAGTACATTTATATACCTGCATTAATTAATTACACTTTTATCATTAGTGTCACCAGCATTGCTGTGCCAAGAGTGAAACTGTCCCTTTAATTGTTTTGGGTTGCCGGTCTCCTTTAAGAGGGCCTTGCAATCTTTACCCCAATCCGGTTTGCCGCTCGGTAATGTGTTGCTCCCTCAACGCTGCACCTCGTGGTCTGGTCGTGCCCATCTTGATTTCAGGTGCTTCGCCTCATGGTGCGGGCGCCATCTTCTTTCTCTCCACGAGGTAGGCTGCGGTGATCCTTTTCTCCCCAGGTTCTGCTATGGATGCCGGGAATCTACCTTCTGCGCTGATCTTCTTCCCTCGAAGTCCTGCCACTGGAGCCCGGAAGGTGAGGTCTGGTCGTTCAGGTTGGATCATCTCGCCGCTGAGTTGTGCAGTCTGTGTCGTTGCCGCGCAGTCAAGTCGTACGGTAGGATTTTCAGGTGTTGCGATGGATCCAAGTTTGGGGCTGCGTAGGATGTCGATCGCCTTCGTCGCTCCGACAGATTTGGACTTGCTTCATCCATCTTCTTCCCAGCAGCGTTGGACCATCACCGGCAATGATCCACAAGAGAAGCTTGTGCATCGCGCCGCCATGGGACACATGGACTTCCACACTGCCAACGACTGGGATGGTGCCTTTTGTGTAGGTGAGCAGCTTTGCCTGGATTGGGGACTTGTTGGGTTGTTTGGCGGGGTTGTCCCAGAGTTTCTCAAAGGCTGTCTGATTCATCAGCGACTGGCTCTCCCCTGTGTCGATCTCCATCGAGACTGGAACCCCATTGATTTCTTCTTCCATTTTCCGTGGGGAACTCTCGGTGGAGCAGGTATATATTCCGAACTCCTCTACCAGGGCTGAGCCGCTTCGTCTTCATCAGCACTGGAGCCTGGGTGATCGGCCAACTCTTCAGCAACTCGGTGAGTAAAACTTCTTCTACACATTCACTGAAGGTGACCTTTAGTGTTGCAGCCTTTCCAGGTATAGACTTTCTATCAGCACTGGTGGGCCCTGTGGTTTCCTCCACAGTGCCAGCACGGGGCTAGCCGGTTGGCCCCATGTGGCGGACTCAGGGTTGCGGGACTCGGGGTAGCAGTCTTGCCTCTGAAAATCACCATTCGGTTCACTGTACTCGTCGGGTTAGAGCCCTGGGTGTGAGTCATCATTCTTTTGGCGTCGCAGACCGAAATCATGAATGACTGACTCACTTTGATTGCCTTCTGCAGGGTGACCGTAGTGTTTGCAGAGAGCAGTTTGTGGAGGAGGCCCTCGTGGCCGATTCCAATAACAAAGATGTCCCTTAGTGCTTTGGTGAGGTGGTTGCCAAATTCACACGTTGCAGCCAATCTTCTCAGATCTGCAGCATATTTAGCAATTTCTTGGTCTTCGGGCCGCCGGTGGGTGTAGAACCGGTGTCTGGCTGTGAGGATGCTCTCTTTAGGTTTAAGTTGTTCTTCTATTATAGTTACGAGCTCCACATAAGTTTTGGTTGTCGTCTTCACTGAGGCTAGCAGGTCCCTGACGAGGCCGTGGACATTGGGCCCTGAACTGCTGAGCAGGATGGCTCTGCGCTTGTCCGCCAACGAGGTTGGTGAGTCCCCAGCCAGGTTTTTTGCAATGAAAAAGTGTTCTAGCCTTTCCACAAAGGCATCCCAATCTTCCCCATCAGCGAATTGTTGGAAGTTGCTTAGGTTAGACCTTTTGTGCATGGGAATTCGTAGCCAGTTGTAGTATATGCAAGTGAGAATGGATACAGAAGGATTGTAAATGTGGCAGAGGGATGGAAATAGGGAATCATGGGAAAATAGCTAAAGAAATGTCAAGATGCAGACAACTGCAGAAATGACAGAAAAAAAAGGGTTACCAAGAGTTGAGGTTGAGGTTAAACACGGGTCATGAGAAAGACGCAAGGCGGCACAAAGAAAGAAAGCAATCCTCGATAGGAGGAGAAAAGTAATGGCTTTTACTGATAAGGAGGAAGGGAAACTAATTGGGTTCTTTACTGATAAGGGAAGACAGTGTAGTAAAGCTATAACTAACCTGACCCTGGCACCAGTCCTAATTGGGAGACTTTCCAGCCTGCCATTGGACGTACTCGGGGGGGAGGCAGAAAGGGATTGGATAGACCAAGTGCTAATCAAATTGTTCTTTTTTGAAAATGTATAACTACTGTGCTTTTCGCGCTGTAAAGGGGCTTGTCCAGAGGAAGGTAAACAGGCTCTGATTGAGAGTGTCCCTTTGTCTTGACAAGTCCCGGCCGGAGAATCTTCAATAAAGGTCCTTTACAGAAAAGGCAAGGTGTTCGCGTCAGTGTATTCGCTGAAACAGATTGAGGGAAAAAGAATCCGTATTAACATTTGGTGTCAGAAGTGGGATCTCAACGGACGGCTGCCGAAAGCTTGCGAATTAAGAGCCGAACTAGCCTCGGATGAGACAGGAGGAAAGTGGCCACTGGAGTGAGTACTTTTTAAATACCACTTCGGTTTGCTCCAGTCCCAAAAGTCTGAAGAAAGTTTTGCCACTCGCTGGTTCTCAGGTAGCGTCTGAACGAGATCCAGGTCAATCTGGCGAATACCTTTTAACTTAGGAAATAAGTGTCCAAGTCAGGTACAACGATGACTTTGTATATCACTTAGTCCGTCTAGGCACTGATTGGACTTAAATAGACTATTCCGCGGCGACGCGAATAGGAAACCGCGGGGCGACGCGGAGGGAAAAGGAAATCACGGGGCGACGCGAGAAATAGACTATCGCGCGGCGACACGAATAGGAAAACCACGGGGCAACGCGGAGGGATGGGAAATAGACTATCGCGCAGCGACGCGAATAGGAAAACCGCAGGGCGACGCGGAAGAAAAGGGAAATTGTGTAAAACTAAATCGCGGGGTGATGCGAGAAATTGTGTAAAACTAAATCGCGGGGCGACGCGAGGAATTGTGTAAAACTAAATCGCGGGGCGACGCGAGGAATTGTGTAAGGATAAAAGGAATTGTGTAAGGATAAAATATTTCTTTACCGTGGGGCGACGCGGGAATGGGCAATCATGGATCCAAAAATAGAGCCGGCCAAAGAAAAAAATTAATTAATAAGCTTTGTTGAATGAAGAGAGACTTTTGTGAATGTCTGTTTTTGAATGAGAGTATTTGTGTGATTTTTTGACTGCGGAATGAATTTTTATGTTTTCATGTTTTAAAAGCCTGTTTGGAAGAGTGGAGCAGCTGTTTGTTTATTTTACTCCACCCACTTCTCCAAACAGAGTGAAAGTTTTTTCAATCCTTTGTAGTGTTGTCCTGTATGTGGGAAGTTTTAAGACATTTTAAGTTAAGAACAACGCAGGTGTGGATTTATTCGGATGATAAGTTACGGAGCTAGGAAATGCACAAAGGATTGATTACATTGGGTTGAAAGACATAAATTTAGTCTCGGAATGAGATAAAGAATGCCTTTTAAAAAAAGCTTCTAGCTCAAAAAAAAAAGTTTTAAATAAAGATTGAAATTACAAAATTTGAATTGGGATTTTGAGATATTAAGAGAAGGCACAGCAAAATACTGAGGTGGATTCAAACAAAAAAAATTATTATATTAAATCTGATCTCTTAAAGAAAATAGGAGATATAAAACTAAAAGGTTTGGAAACAATCTAGAATTACCTTCAGGGATCAGGTCAAACTCCTGGGCGAGTGGCGAGCTATCTGCGAAGGTGTAAAAGAGACTTTTGAAAAATGTTAAAAACAGCAAGCTTTAGCAGTTTAGAAGAGACATTTTAACGACTTTGAAACTGGAGCATTTTGAGATAACGAAAAGCAGCCCTCAAAGCTTACGTTGCGATGGAAAAAGACATACTAGTTGATATCGGCTGTGAAAAAGATATTGGTTTAATTGGAAAAAAAAAGAATTTGAAGTAGTAAAAGACACTCTCCATTGATAATGATTTTAAATTATAGAAAGTTTCACTGCAGTTTGAAAGATTTCCAAAATGGACGTTATTTATCAAGAAAAGTCCCAAACAGTCTAAACAAGCAGGAGGGTTTTGAAAATAACGAGGAGAAAAGATCTAAGCTATGCGAACGCAGCACAGAAAGAACTGGGAATTAGAGAAACTTACTAAATTTTAAAATTCTTATAGAAAATGGAACTGGCACAGATGTTTAGATTTTGTGCTGAGAGAGAAAAAACCCCACAAGATTTGCCCAGTGAACGGGACCGTAAAATAAAACGAAATGTTAGAATGTACACAGCGTGTGTGAAAATTGGATTTCAGTAAACAAAATAGCTATTAAAAATGTGTGGTCTCGTTTTAAATCAATCAAAAAAATCTTTGGCAATTAGAAGTTAAGAAAACATTGGAGTTTACTCTAAAATGCCGTCTTCCCTGATGAGAAGACTTTTATTATGATGGCTTTATTAATGATTTCTGCTGTTTTAACGGATTCCTAATTTCTAAGCAAGTTTTGAAGGCACAAAGACTTAAAAAAAATAATTTTTCGGATGATTACGTGAAGTCACGTAATGACATCAGACTTTCTTACAAACCTGTAAAGGAGTTAACCCTTTCCATTGACAGCTGTTTTATACTGGACATTATTAATTTGGATTTCTTAATAGAATAAAAAAGACTCACCTAGCAGAGGAAATGGTGCGATAGTCAGAATAAAAATAAAAACAGAACTAGCCTATGTAATAATACTCGCCTGATACAAATAAAAGAAAGATACTCAATCAAAACAAATTCAAGAGTTAAAAGCTAAGATAAATAAGCTGGAAGAGATTTTTAAAAAACGGGGCCAGACAGATAGTGCAGTGCGCAACCTTAGCACCATCACCTATGGCAACAGAGCCAATGTACCCCACGATGGGTAAGTGTAGTCGACAAACCCAACCTAACTTTACCTCCGATTTCACAGAGTGACCGCAACATGCATGGATAAAAGATGAGTAGACCAGAACCTAACACCTGGTGACGACCAGGCTATCTGTTTAAAATTTGCAGATAAAACACTCACCGAGATGGGACCGCAGTGGCTACTTCGACTCTGGAGACTCAGGATACTGGGAACCTTAAGGCCCACGCAAGCACTGGATAATACAGATGGATTACGAGAGATATAGCACATGCAGGAAAGACACAACTACATGAACTAACTTTGTTTAATTTGACTGCCGAAATATGCAACCCAGCAGCCAAGGACTGGAGCAAGGACAGAACTTATTTTAATGCATGGCTATGTATAGTGTATTAAGTAAGGTTGTAATGCAGCAGGCTGCCGATGCCATGGGCGCCAGTAGATTCCGACGACAGGAGAAAGTTCATAGAACCAAAAGAGGAAGGGCGCAGAAATCCAACTGGATGGAATTTCAGTTCTAGAAGCTCATGCCTGGGCGGACGAAGCTGCAAACAAGCCGCCAAATCCACCCCGCAAGATCAGAAGGGTGGGAAGAGAACGGAGCAAAGGGGGGGGGCTAGTAATAAAAGAATCTAAAGAAAGGATATAATTTGGGGTGCGTCAGCGACTACTTATCCTAAACCTAATGGATATCATTTTTCCTAGCTTCTGTGGGAATGAAACTATAAGTCTATACCAGAACCTGGCACAACGGATCCTCGAAGGCCCGGAACCCACTACCCTGAGATTTAATGTCAGAAATGGAACAGGGCAAGGTCGAAAAAAAAGGGGGAATACTGGAAACACTAGGCACGGGTTATGCGGCAGGGGTTATGACGATGAATTCCATAGGCCTGTAGGCAATATACGACCGGGTTAACAACTTAATGGCGTAGTCTTGAGTGGTTTAGTGGGGAAGGACTTGGATAACCAAGCCCTACAAGCGCGGTTGGGAGATGGCGCAGAAGGGGAACTGTTACAAGTGGCCCATACATTGCCGAAATGCCAAGACAATAAAATTGATCCACGCAATGGGGAAAGATATAAGTAAACGATTACAGGCTGAGATAGTTTGTTCCGGGTATGGGGCCTGGATATTAAGTGAGGTATAACATAATTTGGAGCAACTCCAGAATGGAGACATACCAGATTGGATTCCGAACAGCATACTTAACAATTGGACTCTAGATAAAAAAATGAATAACACATGCGAGGTACAAAGGAATAGTCAAGCATGGGTGCCGAAATTCAGATGTATTACTGGGCGGGTGAATATGATCGGATTTGTGTTGTCCATACCACAGTATGATGTAACAAAGGGAGACCCCTTATATCAGATCGATAATATTGGTGAAGTGAGAAACCAAACTCGGTTACGTTACCATCAGCCTGCCAGACGGGTGATTAAAATTAACAATAGTACCAAAGGCATTGATATAACTGACTGCTATAAAATTAACCAAGTGGTTTTATGTCGAGGTACGCCACGAATGACGAATGATGATTGCAGATTCCACCAAACAAACGGATGCATGCTGAGTATCACTTCTCTCAAACACGATTCCGAAACAATCGCTGCTCCACAAGGGAATGGAGCACAGGAGCCAACCCAACGATTAAGACCAGGGGAGGAGTCACCCCCTGTGTCATCACCAACCCTAACTTGTGTTTCAGGCCCATGGGAAAAATAGATGTAAATGGATACCACATATATCTCGAGACAACGGAAATCATCCACAGAACAATCACGGATACCCTCCGAGAAGGGTATGAAGAGGTGGTATGGGAACCACAAGGCAAACAGATACCGGAACTAAATGAGGAACAATTACGTTTGGTGCAAGGAATCCAGAATCAAAGACAACAGTATGTCCGGCTGATGGAAGAAATAAACAACTTACAGAGAGACACTAACGCAATGCTGGCTGATCAGCCCTGGTACTCAAAGCTGTGTGACATTGGACTTAATATTCAAATTCACCCATGGATAAGAATAATATCACATGTACTTGTAGTAATACAGGGTCTGGTTCTGATGGTCATGATGGGATTAACATGTGCACGAATTAAACAGGCCAAACGATAAGTCAGGGCACGCACTATGACTAAGGCCATAAGGGATGAAAATTTAAGCAGTCCTACAGGAAGGACTTACCTTATATAACTCTGTGGGAAGGTTTCAGGAGGTCCCGAAGCTTGGGAGATGGCCACCCAGGTGAACGAACCTATCTGGAACTTGCCTACAGGGAGATAGTTATTGGGAAATATGGCCAGCTTGGCGTATAGCCAAGGGCCAAAAGGGGGGAAATGTAAGAGAAAAATTTGGCATTAGGGGTACCAGTGGGACAAGGGTTAAAGTGCTGGTTCCTGCACTGGCCCATAAGGAGGTAAAAGGCCTCTCTTCGGCCTTGTACCAAGGCTCCAGAAGTTATTAATTCAATAATATTCCGACAGGATACGATGTGAGAACCTTGCGAAGAGGCTCGAGGCGGACTCACAGACAACAAGGAGGATCAGGAAAGAGAGTGCGAACGGCTGAATGCGATATTCCTGGAATAGTCACCAGGGTTATCATGGAATGATAAAAGGGGGGAATGAGAATGGATACAGAAGGATTGTAAATGTGGCAGAGGGATGGAAATAGGGAATCATGGGAAAATAGCTAAAGAAATGTCAAGATGCAGACAACTGCAGAAATGACAGAAAAAAAAGGGTTACCAAGAGTTGAGGTTGAGGTTAAACACGGGTCATGAGAAAGACGCAAGGCGGCACAAAGAAAGAAAGCAATCCTAGATAGGAGGAGAAAAGTAATGGCTTTTACTGATAAGGAGGAAGGGAAACTAATTGGGTTCTTTACTGATAAGGGAAGACAGTGTAGCAAAGCTATAACTAACCTGACCCTGACACCAGCCCTAATTGGGAGACTTTCTTGCCTGCCATTGGACATACTCGGGGGGGGGGGGGGGGGGGAGGCAGAAAGGGATTGAATAGACCAAGTGCTAATCAAATGTGTTCTGTTTTGAAAATATATAACTACTGTGCTTTTCGCGCTGTAAAGGGGCTTGTCCAGAGGAAGGTAAACAGGCTCTGATTGAGAGTGTCCCTTTGTCTTCACAAGTCCCGCCGGAGAATCTTCAATAAAGGTCCTTTACAGAAAAGGCAAGGTGTTCGCGTCAGTGTATTCGCTGAAACAGATTGAGGGAAAAAGAATCCATATTAACACAAGCACTCTAATAACAACTCCACGAGGTAAGGGTATAGTACTTGAACTGTAGTGACCTTAGTCTTTTATTGCAGCTCCTAGAGTGAGGACACCAAGAGGTGAGCTCCCTTTTATACTTGGTTACCTGCAGTGTACAGGTGACCCTTAGGTCTCCAGCAGCAGCACCCTCTGGTGGTACAGGTATCGTGTATACAGGTTGTAGGTACATTCAGTGGTCTAATGTTACAGTACATATATTAACATGCATACATAACATAAACTTTTAGTGCTAGTTTGCGATGCGTCTTCGTACGGGGTCGGGTGTGTGTTACAAGAAGCAAACGAATCGGGAACATTGCAACCAGTCACTTATGCATCCAGGAGTTTGTCCAAGGTCGAAAGGGCCTACAGCATGATTGAAAAACAAGCTCTAGCATGCATTTACAGGGTGAAAAAAGTGCACCAGTATCTGTTTGGGCTTAAGTTCGAGTTAGAAACTGACCATAAGCCGCTCATATTGCTATTCTCAGATAGCAAAGGTATTAATACCAATGCCTCTGCTCGCATCCAAAGATGGGCGCTCACGCTGTCTGTATATAACTATGTAATTCGCCATAGGCCAGGCACAGAGAACTGTGCTGATGCTCTCAGTCAGCTACCATTGCCCACCACCAGGGTGGAAATGGCACAGCCTGCAGACTTTCTCTTGATGATGGATGCATTTGAAAATGAAAACTCACCTGTTACGGCCCATCAGATCAGGACCTGGACCAGCCAGGATCCTCTACTGTCCCTTGTAAAAAACTATGTCCTCCATAGGAGCTGGTCCAGCGTTCCAGCAGAGATGCATGAAGAGATCAAGCCGGTCCAGCGACGCAAAGACTAAATGTCCGTACAGGCGGACTGTCTTTTGTGGGGTAATTGCGTGGCTTTACCTAAGAAAGGCAGGGAAATGTTCATACGCGACCTATACAGTACCCACCCAGGCATAGTAATGATCAAAGCTATAGCCAGATCCCATGTGTGGTGGCCCGGCATCGACTCAGATTTGGAGTCTTGCGTGTGCCAATGCAACACTTGCTCTCAACTGAGCAATGCACCCAGGGAGGCATCGCTAAGTTTGTGGTCATGGCCCTCCAAACCGTGGTCTAGGATCCACGTTGACTTCGCTGCCCGTTTCTAGGCAAAATGTATTTGGTTGTTGTGGATGCTTATTCAAAATGGATTGAGTGAGTAATAATGTTTGTAAGCACGTCCACTGCCACCATCGAAAGCCTACGAGCCATGTTTGCCACGCACAACTTGCCTGATGTCCTTGTCAGCGACAATAGGCCGTGCTCCACCAGTGCTGAATTCAAGGAATTCATGACCCGCAATGGGATCAAGCACGTCACATCTGCCCCGTTCGAGCCTGCATCTAATGGCCAGGCAGAATGGGCAGTCCAAACCATCAAGCAAAGCTTGAAACGCGTGTCGGAAGGCTCCCTACAGACCCGCCTGTCCCGAGTCCGGCTCAGCTACCGCACAAGACCCCACTCGCTTACTGGGGATCCCCCTGCCAAACTGCTCATGAAAAGGGCACTCAAAACAAGACTCTCTCTAGTCCACCCTGATCTCCATGATCATGTCGAGGGCAGGAGGCATCAACAAAGCATGTACCATGATCGCGCAAATTTGTCACATGATATTGAAGTCAATGACCCTGTATTTGTACTCAATTATGCACATGGTCCCAAATGGCTTGCTGGCACTGTCGTAGCCAAAGAAGGGAGTAGGGTGTTTGAGGTCAAACTTGCAAATGGGCTAACTTGCAGAAAGCACTTGGACCAAACCAAACTGCAATTCACAGACAGCCACGAGCAACCTGAAGAGGACACCACCAACTGCGATCCTCTGATACACACACAAAGGGCAACCGACATGACGGTTGACCACAAAGCTGAACTCATCATCCCCAGCAGCCCAGCAAGGCCAGCTGCGCAGCAGCCCAGCGAAGGCCCAACCAACTCACCTGCACCTGTGTTTGCACGAAGACGATTGACTAGGGAGCAGAAAGCCCCAGATTGTCTCACCCTGTAAATAAGTGTACTATTGACTTTGGGGTGGGGAGGAGGGGGCGGAGCGATGTTATGTATGCAACACCTTGTAACCAGCATTCTACCGCCACCAGAGGGCACATCTGTTGGAGTCCTAAGGGATCCCAGCATCCCTTGGGAGCACTGCATATAAGCAGGCCTCCCATGCTGTGCCGGCACTCTAGAGTCAGAATGAAGAGACTAAAGTCACACTTACTCAAGTCTACAGTACTCAGTCACATTGCTTTATTTGAGACATAACACCGGGGAATTAAATCTTTTCACACTTCAAACATCCAGTGTCAGCATCAAGCACTCTGCAGGTTAGGTATAGCATGGCTAAATGCAAAGTTTAGTTTGTTCTATTCTACCACAACAATATGTTCCAGTCCCGATTTCAAAGTAGCCAGGTATGAGAGTTTGTATTTTCGATACTAGCCACCCTGTGGCCTCTTCAAGTGAGATCTCAATTTAGTGTCAAGTTAAGGACAGATTTGTGCTGCGGTGTAGTCTTCCTAGGCACTGGGTTCATGATGGCCCAAACGCAACTCACATTGGACCCGTACAACCTGCAGAGAATCCATTGCATTAGTTTGGATTGCATTTGAATCCAGGTCCCAGAGGTAAAAAGACAGGCCTCAATTTATGCTCGGAACACAACAACTTTTGCGCCCGTATCATCATTTTTATCAACAAAAAAGGCATATCAGTGGAGAAGCTTCATACATGCGATTTATTCCACGTGCTTAACTCTCTCCCAAATAACATCATCATTTATAATCCTATCCCTTGCATGCAGAAGCCCGAACACATTGGCCAGAATTTTTCCTACCTGGGCGGGTCATGGCGGGTCGCAACCCCATCGCTGGCTCCATCCCGCTTCATAGAACGACTTTACGTTAATAGGGCCTATTAAGCCTGTCCAGCGCGTTACCCGGCCCAATTAAATGTTGCAGGTCTGATGACATTACTCATGATGTGTTTTCGTTCGCGATCTTTAAAGGGACCATGGCCATATTAGATTTTGGCTAATGTAACAAAGTGCTATCAGTGCACGACAGGATTGGAGTGCTACAGACACTTTGAAAATGACTTCACAGAGATAGAGTACTACACCCATGTTCTCCGATGACTCCCTCTGCATGCTTATGGAGAGAGTCAGAGCACACCGGGAGGTCCTATTTTTTTCCAATGGGCAGAAGAGACCTCCCCAGGAGACAAAATAGTCTAGTTGGAGATTGCAGAGGAGGTCACCAGCAGGGATGTGGTTAGGAGATCCTGGGTGCCAGGTTGCAAACGTTTCAATGATCTCATTAGATCAGGAAACTTGAATACTAGACTCAACTTCATTTTGCTGAGCCTCACATCACACCCCCATCACTCTGCCTTCACAACCCTACTCTTGCACATCCTTACTCACACAAACATACCTTGCATGTCCACCCATCCCTCTCACTCTATTTACATTATCACATCCCCATCTCACTAGCCACCCCTTACATTCACTCTCATCCTAGTGCAATCATACCAACTAACAACACACAAGGAGGCCATTTGGCCTTGGCACCCCACTCCATCATAGCCTCCCTCTAACGATCTAACCCATCCATTCTTTACACTCATTCGATCATTCACAGTCAACTTTCTCTTCTTTCCCTCCTTGCAGGAAAAGCGAGCCCAAAATAAGAGGGAGAGGGGGGAGGTCCGGCGGTGCCCCTTTATCATTTGCAAACCTTGCAACAGCATAGGAGGCTGCTTTAGAAATATCTGGCAGTGCCGAGTAGCTGGAGGTGGGAGATGGTCAGCAACCTGGTGACAAAATTACCTATCATACAGCTACATGACATACATGAATCACTCATTTGGGGACTGATGTCAGCAGCCAGTGAATGGTCATCACATGCATAATGGTATCTGTAGCCATTCTTCATATGACATATCTAAATAATCAGTTTACTCTTCCCAGGTCCATCAAGAGGATTTCCCCCCTCCACTGTCCAAGAGGAAGAGGAAGACGACTCCTCAGAGAAGCCTCCAGCCTCTGAGGGTGCACCATAACCAGACATAAGCACACCCATCACCAGCGCACACTTCGGTGGGTACCACATGAGATAGAGTAGTGATGTCACCTAGTGTCACAAGTGAGCAAGAGCAGATAGGGTGGTGACAGGGGCAATAGTGGCAAGTCCTCATCAGCGGTCGCAAGACGCTCCTAGCTCTGTTCATTTGCATGCAGAAGCTGAGCCTCGGGGGCCATCCAGAAAAAGGGTGACTTTGGAGGTGCAAGAAGTGGTGCAGGGGGCTCTGACAGGTTTTGCGAGCGCAATGTCTGCAAATGTTCAAAAGGAAAGAGGAGTCCATCTCCAACATGAGTACCACCATGTTGCAGGAGGTGGCGACTGAAGGCTCCCCTAGGATAGGATGGCCACCTACATGGAGCAGCTAATGCACCACTCATAGGAGCACATGGACTATATGGAGAATAGATGGCTATCTATGGAGAATAGATGACAGAGGCTCATACACCTCCTCTCTAGGAGGGATGTGAGCGTAGACGTGGGTCCTCATGGCTCCACTGATGTGAAGCAAGGTGTTCAGCCTCTCCTTGGCAACAGGGAAGTGAGAAGGCTGCCGCTACCTCTGCTGAAGCCACAGGGTCAGCACCTCGTAGAAACACACAGAAGAGAAAGATGACACACAGATGGATGCATAAGGGTAGCCATTTGAGTGTTTTATCCAATATTTATGTAAAGTTTCCGTTAACATGCTGTCAAACATAAAATCTTTATTTTCACCACTTTCTGTTTTGGACACATTTGCGTGCATTTTTGGAAGTGGCTTAGCGAGTTGCAATGAATGCTGAGACATAATGGTACCTCCAGCATTGGTGGTGAGTGTGAAAGAAATGGCTTGGTCATTGTTGGGATGCTTTATGGTGTTGGAGTGGGGTGGTGCCAACCTGGCGCATCAAGTGGCAGCCATATGGGTGTACAACGTAAAGTTGAGTAAATCTGGCCATGATGAAGCTGTCTGTCATGTACGCAAACTCTTGGTATTCACCATGTAACTATGTACGATGTACCACCTGAGGGCGCTGCTGTTGGAGGCCAAGTGGTTTCCTGCCTTGGTGTGCAGGGGCATATAAAAGGCAGCCAGCCATGCTGTCTCTCACTCTGCAGTTGTATTAAATGGACTGAAGTCACACAGCTGTTACTCACAGTACAAGGCCTTGTGGAGTTATTCGATGGTAATTGCAGACATAATAACTGCTACGAGAGTACGGACTTTCACGCGATTATGGCTACCTTTGGCACACTAAAAGACTTTGCAGAGGGTGATGATTGGGATGCCTTCACGGAAAGGCTCGAGCAATATTTCGTGACAAACGACCTGGCAGGGGAGACGGACACATTGGCGGAGAAGCACATGGCTATACTGCTGACCAGTTGCGGGCCTGAGGTCTAGCGCCTCGTCAAGGACTTGCTGGCACCCATGAAGGCTAAGGATAAGACATACGATGAGCTGACTGAACAAATTCGTGATACCATACAGATGACTTCCGACCAGGATTGGAGCTCACTGGCAAGTACTACATGTAAAATAATGCTGATTTCAGGCAGAATTGTTGAACTAATAAGAACTATACAGAGCAGAGTCTATATGCCTGCTGCTGCTAGGCTGCCAAGGGGTGTAAATGCAAAATCATTAACACAATGTTGCGGGGGTAATCATGGGGCCCATCAATGTCGGTTTAAAGACTATGCATGCAAAAGCTGCAGAACAAGGGGCCACCTCCAGCGAATGTGCAAACGTACTGCGACTCACCACGTGGCAGTGAAATCGGCAGAAGAGTCCCGATCCAGCATGGATCACAAAGGACAAGCTAGAGAGGCAACTCAGCCCGAGGGAGCAGTGTGCGGGGTGCACTCCTTCTCCACGAAAAGTCCTCCCATGATGATAAAAGTCAAATTAATTGGCATTCCTGTATCCATGGAGCTGGATACGGGGGCAAGTCAGTCAATTATGAGCAACAACAAAGCACAAAGACCCAAGCTGAGCCCGATTCAGAAAAAGCTGCGCACTTACACCAAGGAACTGATATCAATTATTGGCAGTGTGAACGTAAAAGTATCCTATGATGGAGAGGCACACGAGCTGCCACTGTGGATTGTACCAAGCGATGGGCCAACGCCGCTTGGCAGAAGCTAGATGGGAAAGATTTCGTGGAATTGGGAAGACGTCAAAGTATTATCGTCAGTGTACAATGCTTCCTGTGCTCAAGTGCTGAGCAAGTTCCCATCTTTATTTGAACCAGGCATCGGCAACTTCACAGGTGCCAAAGTACAGATCCACTTAGTCCCCGAGGCACGGCCCATTGATCACAAGGCTCAAGCGGTCCCCTACACGATGAGGGAGAAAGTGAAGATTGAATTGGACAGACTTCAATGTGAGGGAATCATATCGCCAGTCGAGTTCAACGAGTAAGCCAGCCCGATTGTTCCGATACTAAAGAGCGATGGCACGGTCAGAATCTGTGGTGACTACAAAGTAACGATCAACCGAGTCTCGTTACAGGACCAGTACCAACTACCCAAAGCCGATGCCCTTTTTGTGACATTAGCAGGGGGAAAGGCGTTCACCAAGCTGGATCTAACCTCCGCTTACATGACCCAGGAGCTGTTTGAGTCGTCGAAAAAATTAACATGCATTAACAAGCACAAAGGACTGTTCGTGTACCACAAGTGCCCATTCGGGATTCGCTCAGCTGCAGCCATAATCCAAAGAAACATGGGGAGCCTGTTGAAATCGGTTCCACGCACCGTCGTATTTCAGGACGACATCCTCATCTGGCTGCGACACCTCCGAACACCTGCACAATCTGGAAGAAGTTTTAAGTCACAGAAAGTTGTTGAGTCCAATTCATTGGACATATTCAAAAGGGAGTTAGATGTGGCCCTTACGGCTAAAGAATCCAGGGGGTATGGAGAGAAGGCAGAGGGGTGAGGTACTGATGTTGCATGATCAGCCATGATCATATTGAATGGCGGTGCAGGCTCAAAGGGCCGAATGACCTGCTCCTGCACCTATTTTCTATGTTTCTATGTTAAACAGAGTTGGACTCCGGTTGAAATGATCCAAATGTGTCTTCCTGGCGCCGGAGGTAGAATTCCTGGGGAGGAAGATTGCAGCAGACCCACAGATTCAAAGACAGAGGCCATCAAAAATGCACCCACACCACGAAATGTAACGGAACTGCCCTCGTTCCTGGGACTCCTCAACTATTTCAGTAACTTTCTTCCAAGGTTGAGTACGTTGCTGGAACCGTTGCACAAGCTGTTACGCAAGGGAGACGACTGGGCTTGGGGTAAAAATCAAGACCTGCCTTTGAGAAGGCCAGAAATCTGCTGGGTTCGAATAAGTTGCTGGTATTATATTACCCATGTAAACGTCTAGTTTTAGCATGTGATGTGTCGTCATATGGTGTCAGGTGTGTTTTGCAGCAAGCCAATGCAGTGGGCAAGCTCCAACTGGTTGCATATGCGTCCAGAAGCCTATCAAAGGCCGAAAGAGACTACAGAATGGTCGACAAGGAGGCTTTAGCCTGTGTTTACGATGTAAAAATGATGCACCAATATTTGTTCGGACTCAGGTTCGAGTTAGAGACGGACCACAAGCCCCTAATCTCACTGTTTTCGGAAAGCAAAGGCATAAACACCAGTGCTTTGTCTCGAATCCAAAGATGGGCACTAACACTGTCTGCCTACGACAATGTGATCTGCCACAGGCCAGGCACTGAAAACTGCGCGATGCTCTCAGCCAACTACCGTTGCCCACCACCGTGGTGGAAACGGTGCAGCCCGCAGACCTGCTACTGGCCATGGATACCTTTGATAGCGAAGGGTCACCCGTAACGGCCTGTCAAATTAAGACCTGGACCAGCCAGGATCCTCAGCTATCCTTTGTAAAAAGTTGCGTCCTCAATGGAAGCTGGTCAGCGGTCCCTAGATACATGCAAGACGAGATCAAGTCGTTTCACCGTCATAAAAATGAAATGTCAATCCATTCAGATTGCCTCTTATGGGGCAACCGCGTTATCTTGCCAAAGAAAGGCAGGGAAACCTTCATACGTGACCGACATAACATCCAGCCAGGCATAGTCATGATAAAGGCTATCGCCAGGTCCCACGTCTGGAGGCCCGGCATTGACTTGGACCTGGAGTCATGCGTGCACCAGTATAACACATGCTCACAACTGAGCAATGCTCTCAGGGAGGCTCCACTTAGTCTCTGGTCCTGACCCTCAAAACCATGGTCCAGGATCCATGTGGATTATGCGGGCCCTTTCTGGGAAAGATGTTCCTGATTGTTGTGGACGCTTACTCCAAATGGATTGAATGTGCAATAATGGCATCCAGCACGTCCGCAGCCACCATTGAAAGCCTCAGGGCCATGTTTGCCACCCATGACTTACCCGACATTCTTGTCAGCGACAATGGTCTGTGCTTCACCAGTTCGGAATTCAATGAATTCATGAACCGTAATGGCATCAAGCATGTCAGATCTGCCCCGTTCAAGCTTGCATCCAACGGCCAAGCGGAGCGGGCAGTCCAAACCATAAAGCAGAGCTTGAAACGTGTCACAGAAGGCTCCTTACAAACCCGCCTGTCCCGGGTACTGCTCAGCTACAGGACATGACCCCACTCACTTACCGGGGTTCCTCCTGCAGAATTACTAATGAAACGAGCACTCAAAATCAGGCTCTCCTTAGTACACCCTGACCTCATTGATCAGGTGGAAACCAGGCATTATCAGCAAAACACGTATCATGATCGTGCGGCTGTATCATGCAACATCACTGTAAATGACCCCGTGTTTGTGCTGAATTACGGTCAGGGCCCTAAATGGGTCGCCGGCACTGAATTAGCCAAGGAGGGGAAAACATTTGGACCAAGCCTAAGTATGATTCACAGATAACCAGGAACCACCGGAAGAGGACCTCATCTTCAGCGACCCACTGACACACGCCCAATCGCTAAAAGACCTCGCTGCCAACCATGAGGATGATTCCACCATCCCCAACAGTCCAGCCCAACCAGTCACGCTGTAAGACAGCAGTGGCCCAACCAACTCACCCAGGCCAGAAGCGACACTCAGACGGTCAACCAGGGAGCGCAGGGCTCCAGTTCGCCTTAACCTGTAATCAACTGGCATCAAAGACTTTGGGGGGGAATGATGTCATGTATGCAAACTCTTTATATTCACCGTGTAACTATGTACAATGTACCACCTGAGGGCGCTGATGTTGGAGGCCCAGGGGTTTCCTGCCTGGTGTGCAGGGGCATATAAAAGGCTGCCAGACATGCTGCCTCTCACTTTGCAGTTGTATTAAATGGACTGAAGTCACACAGCTCTTATTCACAGTACAAGGTCTCGTGGAGTTATTCGATGGTAATTGCAGACATAATACCATCCCTGGTCTCCCAGGAAGCAGTGTGCTCAGGTGCTAATGCCCCCTGTCCTGTGCAGCATCAGGTGATTGCGCAGAAGGTTGGTGGTGGTGGTGTTGTTGGTGCTGCTGGTGTGCCAGGTGCTGCTGGTGTTGGGCTTATTGTGGTCAGATTCTGAGGTTTAAGATGAGACAGTATAAACAGCACCTATGTTGATGGAATAGATGGCAGGTGAAGTAGAGATGGCAAAAGCAATCTGTTAATGTTGAGAGAGGTTCTTCCAGTGGGGTGACACTGGATGGAGACTTTTCTGGGAAGACTTGCAGCCTGTAGAATCTGTGCTGGGAATGCAGTGAGCAACAGCTTCTGCCTGAGGAAAGTGACCAGCTGTCAGGTGGGAGCTTTTACTGTACATTTCATGCTGTCAACTAATCAGCTGGAGCAATGGCCACTCAACTCCCGCCTCAGGTTGACAGACATGGTTCCCGAGCAGCATGGTTCCTGTGGCCATCCAGGTAAATTTAAATGTTGGGGGCAAAAAGGCACTTAACTGTCTGAAAACAAGGTTATAATGATTTCAATTAGGTCGCCCATCTCTGCAGGTCGGGTCACAGCCGTACCGGAAAATACACCCAAGGGAAAGGCACGTGGGGGCGGGATGACGGCGGGTTCCCAACCTGCTCCTCAACTTTCCCACCCAACCCGCCTCCGATCGCGTCCGCAACCACCCCGGAAAATTTCATCATTGTCGACCATGGCTTTCTGAACTAGGTTAATGGAGCGTGCATAAGGCTATGGGCAGACTCTAGCCTTACACATTGCAATCCCAGTATAAACTCTATGAGCGTAACAATCATCAATTTGCATGACACATTTATCTTCATTGCAGTTGGCTCCAGCTGCGCCTTTTTGTTATGCCACCTAACAGAAATAACAAAAGCACTCAGCAAGCGACCAAGAGACTGCAATGACTTGATTCATGTGGCAATTGTCTCCACAAATTAATCCTGCCCTATGCGACTCAACCAAGCACTGCTATGTTAACGGCACTCCTGCTCATGCAGAGCAATGTTCTGTTTGATGTGGTATACAATACCCATAACATAAATACAACCCCATATAAAAATAATCTTAAGGAAATGTGAACCATTACATAAACAGAAAAAAACTTAGCAGAGAGGTGCGGCAGGGGTTTTGAATGCCATCACATGGCACTATGCAGCACTGGGACACAAGTTCAGTCCTTCTAAACTGCTGAATGGTAATCTCATAGTGGAAGGAAAATTAAGAGAAGAAATCACTGAGCTAATCTCAAGGGTGGTGTGGGTATAGGAATAGGCCGCTTATCCATCCTCTTATGTTGCAGAGTGCCTGATAGAATAATAAGATGCAGAAGTAACTAGAGGTCAACATACTACCAGAAAAACAAAACAATAAAAACAATCAGAAAACTCCCTGGAGTCCCAGTCCATACAATATTGGTTTATTTGCTCATTTATTAATCTGCAGAATCAACATTTTGGCAATTTATGTTCGCTGCAAATGTTACTGATCATCCTTTGTCAGTGTAAATGGAGTAACAGGTTGTGAGTGGCAAGCTGTGTTTGTGTCAGAGGAGCCTGTATTCTTAACCTCATTTCCACGTGCAGCAGCCGTATAAGTAGTGAATGCCTCCGGTAAAAGCTGGGTATATCCCATTCACAAATGGCACCCGCCCCCGGTTCAATAATTAATAATGCAGTGCTGGCTTTTAGCATTGTCCATACTGTCCACTAAGAATGGGTGGGTGCTTCCACTGCAATATTAAATTATCTTATATACTCTATATTTTACAGGAAAATGCTTAAAGTGATAATACTATATCTGTAAGATTCTGAGGGCTAGAAATTCAGTATCTCCAGGCGGTGATGCCGCCGGGGCACAACCTTTAGTGCCGGGTGATGTCTACCGCCTCAAAGTGCGATATTCAGTTGTATTGCCCCAAGAGGAGAGTGGAGCGCAAAGAGAAACGTCCTACACTCTGTTTGGGGCGCTAACGGAGCGATAGCGCAGAAGACCTATTGAATTTTTCAGCGCGAGGATGCTGGCATTCAGGTTACGTGGTCGTTGCACACTCGGTGCAAGTGAGCGCAGCGCAAACTGTCAACGCCGCTACAAAACCTTCACTGAAGTTCGCGGCAGGCGCTGACGGCATGGCGCTCAGGTGGGAGGTGCTTAGCGCCCTGTGGGGTGCTAAAAAGTGGCGCTAACCAAACAAATTTCTCCCCTGAATGTTTTATTACTACACTATTCGGGTTGTCTAAGAACTGTAAAATTTCTCGCTCCATTTTTGTCTATTATTTTCTCATTGCTCATCATTTTTACACTTAGGATCAACATTGCTGTTTTGCTTTGTATGCTTGAATATCTGACAATGACCATTAACTCTCCAACTAAGCCCATTTCCTCATGCTGGAGAGCACATTTCCATGGGTAACGCAGCCCCCCAGAACCTCACGCAAGTGGCTATTCTTCATATGTGAGCCCAGACAATGAATGCTGATAACCTATTCAACTGTGAAGGATATCAGTCGAGGAGGCGGGAGCTCGGAGCAGCGCGAGTCCGGGGTCGGCGAGAGGCCTATAAAGGCCAGCGGGAGTCGGGCAGTTCGAGCAGTCAGTCGAGGAGGCGGGAGCTCGGAGCAGCGTGAGTCCGGGGTCGGCGAGAGGCCTATAAAGGCCAGCGGGAGTCGGGCAGTTCGAGCAGTCAGTCGAGGAGGCGGGAGCTCGGAGCAGCGTGAGTCCGGGGTCGGCGAGAGGCCTATAAAGGCCAGCGGGAGTCGGGCAGTTCGAGCAGTCAGTCGAGGAGGCGGGAGCTCGGAGCAGCACGGGTCCGGGGTCGGCGAGAGGCGTACCGGTGCAGCTACAGGGAGAAGGCAAAAAAACAAAGGTGACGTCACAGCCTAGGGGGTAAGTGATTGGCTGGTGATTGGTGAGTAGTTTTTCTTTTTCTTCTTATATTGGTCAGTAACTTTTAACATTGTTATTACCAGTTTAAGTGTATCTAAGGGTTAAGACATGGCAGGAGAGCTCGGTCGGGTGTTATGCTCCTCCTGTACCATGTGGGAACTCAGGGACACTTCCGGTGTCCCTGACGACTACGTGTGCGGGAAGTGTATCCGCCTCCAGCTCCTGACGGTCCGCGTTACGGAATTGGAGCTGAGGGTGGATTTACTCTGGAGCATCCACGATGCTGAGAATGACGTGAGTATCACGTGTAGTGAGTTGGTCTTACCGCAGGGAAAGGGTCCACAGCCAGATAGGGAATGGAAGACCAGCAGGAAGAGTAGAGCAAGGAAGGTAGTGCAGGGGTCCCCTGCGGTCATCCCCCTGCAAAACAGATACACCGCTTTGGGTACTGTTGAGGGGAATGACTCATCAGGGGAGGGCAGCAGCAGCCAAGTTCATGGCACCGTGGCTGGCTCTGCTGCACAGGAGGGCAAGAAAAAGAGTGGGAGAGCGATAGTGATAGGGGATTCAATTGTGAGGGGAATAGATAGGCGTTTCTGCGGCCGCAACCGAGACTCCAGGATGGTATGTTGCCTCCCTGGTGCAAGGGTCAAGGATGTCTCGGAGCGGGTGCAGGACATTCTGAAATGGGAGGGAGAACAGCCAGTTGTCGTGGTGCACATTGGTACCAACGACATAGGCAAAAAAAGGGATGAGGTCCTACGAAACGAATTTAAGGAGCTAGGAGCTAAATTAAAAAGTAGGACCTCAAAAGTAGTAATCTCGGGATTGCTACCAGTGCCACGTGATAGTCAGAGTAGGAATCGCAGGATAGCGCAGATGAATACGTGGCTTGAGCAGTGGTGCAGCAGGGAGGGATTCAAATTCCTGGGGCATTGGGACCGGTTCTGGGGGAGGTGGGACCAGTACAAACCGGACGGTCTGCACCTGGGCAGGACTGGAACCAATGTCCTAGGGGGAGTGTTTGCTAGTGCTGTTGGGGAGGATTTAAACTAATATGGCAGGGGGATGGGAACCAATGCAGGGAGACAGAGGGAAACAAAAAGGAGCCAAAAGCAAAAGACAGAAAGGAGATGAGAAAAAGTGGAGGGCAGAGAAACCCAAGGCAAAGAACAAAAAGGGCCACTGTACAGCAAAATTCTAAAAGGACAAAGGGTGTTAATAAAACAAGCCTGAAGGCTTTGTGTCTTAATGCAAGGAGTATCCGCAATAAGGTGGATGAATTAATTGTGCAAATAGATGTTAACAAATATGATGTGATTGGGATTACGGAGACGTGGCTCCAGGATGATCAGGGCTGGGAACTCAACATTCAGGGGTATTCAACATTCAGGAAGGATAGAATAAAAGGAAAAGGAGGTGGGGTAGCATTGCTGGTTAAAGAGGAGATTAATGCAATAGTTAGGAAAGACATTAGCTTGGATGATGTGGAATCTATATGGGTAGAGCTGCAGAACACCAAAGGGCAAAAAACGTTAGTAGGAGTTGTGTACAGACCTCCAAACAGTAATAGGGATGTTGGGGAGGGCATCAAACAGGAAATTAGGGGTGCATGCAATAAAGGTGCAGCAGTTATAATGGGTGACTTTAATATGCACATAGATTGGGCTAGCCAAACTGGAAGCAATACGGTGGAGGAGGATTTCCTGGAGTGCATAAGGGATGGTTTTCTAGACCAATATGTTGAGGAACCAACTAGGGGGGAGGCCATCTTAGACTGGGTGTTGTGTAATGAGAGAGGATTAATTAGCAATCTCATTGTGCGAGGCCCCTTGGGGAAGAGTGACCATAATATGGTGGAATTCTGCATTAGGATGGAGAATGAAACAGTAATTTCAGAGACCATGGTCCAGAACTTAAAGAAGGGTAACTTTGAAGGTATGAGGCGTGAATTGGCTAGGATAGATTGGCGAATGATACTTAGGGGGTTGACTGTGGATGGGCAATGGCAGACATTTAGAGACCGCATGGATGAAGTACAACAATTGTACATTCCTGTCTGGCGTAAAAATAAAAAGGGGAAGGTGGCTCAACCGTGGCTATCTAGGGAAATCAGGGATAGTATTAAAGCCAAGGAAGTGGCATACAAATTGGCCAGAAATAGCAGCGAACCTGGGGACTGGGAGAAATTTAGAACTCAGCAGAGGAGGACAAAGGGTTTGATTAGGACAGGGAAAATGGAGTACGAGAAGAAGCTTGCAGGGAACATTAAGGCGGATTGCAAAAGTTTCTATAGGTATGTAAAGAGAAAAAGGTTGGTGAAGACAAACGTAGGTCCCCTGCAGTCAGAATCAGGGGAAGTCATAACGGGGAACAAAGAAATGGCGGATCAATTGAACAAGTACTTTGGTTCGGTATTCACTAAGGAGGATACAAACAACCTTCCGGATATAAAAGGGGTCAGAGGGTCTAGTAAGGAAGAGGAACTGAGGGAAATCTTTATTAGTCGGGAAATTGTGTTGGGGAAATTGATGGGATTGAAGGCCGATAAATCCCCAGGGCCTGATGGACTGCATCCTAGAGTACTTAAGGAGGTGGCCTTGGAAATAGCGGATGCATTGACAGTCATTTTCCAACATTCCATTGACTCTGGATCAGTTCCTATGGAGTGGAGGGTAGCCAATGTAACCCCACTTTTTAAAAAAGGAGGGAGAGAGAAAACAGGGAATTATAGACCGGTCAGCCTGACCTCAGTAGTGGGTAAAGTGATGGAATCAATTATTAAGGATGTCATAGCAGTGCATCTGGAAAATGGTGACATGATAGGTCCAAGTCAGCATGGATTTGTGAAAGGGAAATCATGCTTGACAAATCTTCTGGAATTTTTTGAGGATGTTTCCAGTAAAGTGGACAAGGGAGAACCAGTTGATGTGGTATATTTGGACTTTCAGAAGGCTTTCGACAAGGTCCCACACAAGAGATTAATGTGCAAAGTTAAAGCACATGGGATTGGGGGTAGTGTGCTGACGTGGATTGAGAACTGGTTGTCAGACAGGAAGCAAAGAGTAGGAGTAAACGGGTACTTTTCAGAATGGCAGGCAGTGACTAGTGGAGTGCCGCAAGGTTCTGTGCTGGGGCCCCAGCTGTTTACATTGTACATTAATGATTTAGACGAGGGGATTAAATGCAGTATCTCCAAATTTGCGGATGATACTAAGTTGGGTGGCAGTGTGAGCTGCGAGGAGGATGCTATTAGGCTGCAGAGTGACTTGGATAGGTTAGGTGAGTGGGCAAATGCATGGCAGATGAAGTATAATGTGGATAAATGTGAGGTTATCCACTTTGGTGGTAAAAACAGAGAGACAGACTATTATCTGAATGGTGACAGATTAGGAAAAGGGAAGGTGCAACGAGACCTGGGTGTCATGGTACATCAGTCATTGAAGGTTGGCATGCAGGTACAGCAGGCGGTTAAGAAAGCAAATGGCATGTTGGCCTTCATAGCGAGGGGATTTGAATACAGGGGCAGGGAGGTGTTGCTACAGTTGTACAGGGCCTTGGTGAGGCCACACCTGGAGTATTGTGTACAGTTTTGGTCTCCTAACTTGAGGAAGGACATTCTTGCTATTGAGGGAGTGCAGCGAAGGTTCACCAGACTGATTCCCGGGATGGCGGGACTGACCTATCAAGAAAGATTGGATCAATTGGGATTGTATTCACTGGAGTTCAGAAGAATGAGAGGGGACCTCATAGAAACGTTTAAAATTCTGACGGGTTTAGACAGGTTAGATGCAGAAAGAATGTTCCCAATGTTGGGGAAGTCCAGAACCAGGGGTCACAGTCTGAGGATAAGGGGTAAGCCATTTAGGACCGAGATGAGGAGAAACTTCTTCACCCAGAGAGTGGTGAACCTGTGGAATTCTCTACCACAGAAAGTAGTTGAGGCCAATTCACTAAATATATTCAAAAGGGAGTTAGATGAAGTCCTTACTACTCGGGGGATCAAGGGTTATGGCGAGAAAGCAGGAAGGGGGTACTGAAGTTTCATGTTCAGCCATGAACTCATTGAATGGCGGTGCAGGCTAGAAGGGCTGAATGGCCTGCTCCTGCACCTATTTTCTATGTTTCTATGTTTCTAACCTGGCCATCTCCTCACCCAGCATTCATGCACAGACATTTTTTAGCAGGGATCATTGAATAACAATCCTAGCTGATTTCTCCCTCCCTTGCCTAGGAGAAATGAGGCAGATTGAAAGCACCTCCAACCTGGTTGAGGTCAATTACGTGGAAACATAGAAAATAGGTGCAAGAGTAGGCCATTCGGCCCTTCGAGCCTGCACCACCATTCAATAAGATCATGGCTGATCATTCACCTCAGTACCCCTTTCCTGCTTTCTCTCCATACCCTTGATCCCTTTAGCCGTCAGCGCCATATCTAACTCCCTCTTGAATATATCTAACGAACTGGTATCAACCATTCTGTGGTAGAGAATTCCAGAGGTTAACAACTCTCTGAGTGAAGAAGTTTCTCCTCATCTCGATCCTAAATGGCTTACCCCTTATCCTTAGCCTGTGACCCCTGGTTCTGGACTTCCCCAACATAGGGAACATTCTTCCTGCATCTAACCTGTCCAGTTCCATCAGAATTTTATATGTTTCTATGAGATCCCCTCTCATTCTTCTAAACTCCAGTGAATACAGGCCCAGTCTAACCTGTCTCTCCTCATATGTCAGTCCCGCCATCTCGGGAATCAGTCTGGTGAACCTTCGCTGCACTCCCTCAATAGCAAAAATGTCCTTCCTCAGATTAGGAGACCAAAACTGATCACAATATTCCAGGTGAGACCTCACCAAGGCCCTGTACAACTGCAGTAAGACCTCCCTGCTCCTATACTCAAATCCCCACGCTATGAAGGCCAACATGCCATTTGCCTTCTTCACCGCTTGCTGTACCTGCATGCCAACTTTCAATGACTGATGTACCATGACACCCAGGTCTTGTTGCACCTCCCCTTTTCCTAATCTGCCGCCATTCAGATAATATTCTGTCTTCATGTTTTTGCCAGTGGATAACCTCACATTTATCACATTTAACGCAACAAAGACATTTCTGGCATGTATTGGCAACATTTTTTCTATTTTCAAACTTTTATTAAAAAACAATCATGCAAATTTGAAAGTATCATTGATGTTATACACTTATGGTCAAGAGAAGGCAGAAAAAATAGTGAGTGACCGTCTATATAATTTCTGGAACGTACCACTGAAGATGAGTTTTCAGTTCCAGTTATTGTTCCAACAGTTCACTTGTATAATAATTTAAAATGTCAACATGTATTCCATCTTCATTCATCTTCTGACAGAGCAACACACACAGATTTACCCCAAGATTTAATCTCACCATGCACTCCAAAGTTTTGCCTGATCAGACCTTGAATCTCATCCCCCTCGTACAATCTTTGTGAGCTTCAGTCAGATCTTTGCAGTTTTCCTTCCCTTTCTTGACTATACAGACATCCCTGACTTTCCTGGTCTCAAGCCATGCACAACATAGTTTCAGAAGTTTCTTCTCCACGGTCCCAAGGACGCAACTACTATTAGTTCAGACATCTTTTTCTGACATTATTTTTAAGTGATTTAATTTTTAATTCCAAGGCAATATGCTTAATTTGCTTTCCACCTGCACATCAGTTTGAATCTTCAAGTAACATTTTTTCGAACAAGACAGTGATGGAATTATGGAACATTACCACAGGAGTGGTGGAACAGAAAACCACGGTAGGTGTTAAAAAAGGGTCTCTTATGAACTCCTGTTAGGAAGGCGGATATAGGACTTACTTGTTCCAGAATCATGGTAAGGAAATAGATGGGAGGTTTGGAAGGGTGGGCGAGAATAATTAATGGTCCTCTTGCCCAAAATATTAATTTATTACTATGTATATGGCTCAGTTTAATAATGAAGAGTGCCTTTATCAACTAAGCCATCAGAGGAGACCTGACCAGCAAGCTTTTGGAACACATTACCCACTTGCTTCACAAACACACACAAAACAATCAGATAAGATCTAAGAATGTCCCGTTCATGTTTCCCTCCCTTATGACCTGACGCTGAGAGGGGCTAACAGCAGTTTCCTCCCAGACAGCTAATTTGATTGCAGTCTCCTGACAGGAAGGAGCTGTTTAGAGCTGGTGAATTTATTGTGTTGTTGGGTTCTGGCAAAGGAGGTGCAGCAACTCACAGCAGGATCAGAAGCCCAATAAAATCAGGGTTTTGCATACTGAGAGACAGTTTTCTAGAGAGATTCAATACAATAAAGGTTTTTATTTCCTCCTTCTGCCGAAGCCAGTGATTCTTGTTGGGTACAGTTCCACGGGAACTAGTCATCCTCCGGTATCTCACCCAAGTGACCATTCTTCATACGTGAGCCAAGACTATAATTGTTAGTAAGCTATTCTACATGTGCACTTCCAGCAAGAGTTGCTGGATAGCAATGAGGAGCAGGAACCTTAGCCTATTTCCTTATCCCTATCTCTGATTTTCTGGGGTAATATATAGTGTCTGAACCACCACCCCAACTGAAGTCAGTTAATTCAGCACAGAACAGGGATTAAAGTGGTGGTCTAATGACCAACGTTGTAGTAAATAACTTTCATTCCAATTTCTGTCTCATCTTCTAATCTCAATGTTTAGACTTAATGCGGTGATTTTAAGTCACACTGGCTGGAGGGAACAGGGCTGTAGCATCCTGCAAATGGCAGTGTTGCATTGAACAGCCTGTTCCCACTTCATTCTCACCCACGTTATTTTCCTGGCAGCCTCCATATTGGTGGCACAGGTACCCACCGGTTTCATCCAAATATGCAAATCAAGGTCTTATGATGTTTGTAGAACCTCAACACAATTTATAGGTAGCAATGGGCAGAGCAGGCCTGGCGCATGCTCTGCTCATTGCTATCGGGTGTTGAATGGGTTAGCCAGTAATCCTTAAGGGGATTGCTCCAGGACACTTAGGAAAAGGTACGTTTTTAAAAAGTTTTTGTGGGGCCAGGAGGAGCATTCAGCTTCATACTGAAGCTGCCATAATTCCCAACCCTCCTTCCCCACCCCAACTGGCGAATTGTTTGTGAGCGCTAGAACAGCACATACAGCTCACCAGTCTAATGTAAATGAGACTCGGCTCTCAAAATGGCTGGGGCCTCTTGGCAGGGACTTTGGGCACAATCGCAAATGAAATCATTATAGTCTAACAGCTAATCTCCTCCTTATTTTACTCAATTAAAATACAGTGCTGTGGAGAGGGGAAGGGAGAGCCAAATCTGTATGTGTGGAACACGGTGACTGCTGAATGTATTAAAGTTTTGAAATTGCACATAGCGCGGTCCTTGACTAATTAAGTCACCAATATCAAAGAAAAGGAAAGGCACTATTCATATCGTGAGATTCTCCATGTTTTAAATCAATAAATAATCAATCAATTGGACAGGTGACAAAAAAATATAAATCAGGGAAGGAACTGGGAGGCACTGTTATAAACTTTAGGAAAACATGAAACCAAAAAAAAATAATTTAGACCATCAAGCTTGCAGCTTCCACTGATCACAGATTCCACCCCATAAATTTATTCTCCCAAGCAAAAATGCTGAATAACACTCCGATTCCCAAAGATTATCGAGCAAAACTAGAATATTAGAAAACATAGAAACATAGAAACATAGAAAATAGGTGCAGGAGTAGGCCATTCGGCCCTTCTAGCCTGCACCGCCATTCAATGAGTTCATGGCTGAACATGCAACTTCAGTACCCCATTCCTGCTTTCTCACCATACCCCTTGATTCCCCTAGTAGTAAGGACTTCATCTAACTCCTTTTTGAATATATTTAGTGAATTGGTCTCAACAACTTTCTGTGGTAGAGAATTCCACAGGTTCACCACTCTCTGGGTGAAGAAATTCCTTACCCCTTATCCTTAGACTGTGACCCCCAACATTGAGAATATTCTTCCTGCATCTACCCTGTCTAAACCCGTCAGAATTTTAAACATTTCTATGAGGTCCCCTCTCATTCTTCTGAACTCCAGTGAATACAAGCCCAGTTGATCCAGTCTTTCTTGATAGGTCAGTCCCACCATCCCGGGAATCAGTCTGGTGAACCTTCGCTGCACTCCCTCAATAGCAAGAATGTCCTTCCTCAGGTTAGGAGACCAAAACTGTACACAATACTCCAGGTGTGGCCTCACCAATGCCCTGTACAACTGTAGCAACACCTCCCTGCCCCTGTACTCAAATCCCCTCGCTATGAAGGCCAACATGCCATTTGCTTTCTTAACCGCCTGCTGTACCTGCATGCCAACCTTCAATGACTGATGTACCATGACACCCAGGTCTCGTTGCACCTCCCCTTTTCCTAATCTGTCACCATTCAGATAATAGTCTGTCTCTCTGTTTTTACCACCAAAGTGGATAACCTCACATTTATCCACATTATACTTCATCTGCCATGCATTTGCCCACTCACCTAACCTATCCAAGTCACTCTGCAGCCTCATAGCATCCTCCTCGCAGCTCACACTGCCCTCCAACTTAGTGTCATCCGCAAATTTGGAGATACTACATTTAATCCCCTCGTCTAAATCATTAATATACAGTGTAAACAGCTGGGGCCCCAGCACAGAACCTTGCGGTACCCCACTAGTCACTGCCTGCCATTCTGAAAAGTCCCCATTTACTCCTACTCTTTGCTTCCTGTCTGACAACCAGTTCTCAATCCATGTCAGCACACTACCCCCAATCCCATGTGCTTTAACTTTGCACATTAATCTCTTGTGTGGGACCTTGTCGAAAGCCTTCTGAAAGTCCAAATATACCACATCAACTGGTTCTCCCTTGTCCACTCTACTGGAAACATCCTCAAAAAATTCCAGAAGATTTGTCAAGCATGATTTCCCTTTCACAAATCCATGCTGACTTCGACTTATCATATCACCTCTTTCCAAATACACTGCTATGACATCCTTAATAATTGATTCCATCATTTTACCCACTACCGATGTCAGGCTGACTGGTCTATAATTCCCTGTTATCTCTCTCCCTCCTTTTTTAAAAAATGGGGTTACATTGGCTACCCTCCACTCCATAGGAACTGATCCAGAGTCAATGGAATGTTGGAAAATGACTGTCAATGCATCCACTATTTCCAAGGCCACCTCCATAAGTACTCTGGGATGCAGTCCATCAGGCCCTGGGGATTTATCGGCCTTCAATCCCATCAATTTCCCCAACACAATTTCCCGACTAATAAGGATTTCCCTCAGTTCCTCCTCCTTACTAGACCCTCCGACCCCTTTTATATCCGGAAGGTTGTTTGTGTCCTCCTCAGTGAATACCGAACCAAAGTACTTGTTCAATTGGTCCGCCATTTCTTTGTTCCCCGTTATGACTTCCCCTGATTCTGACTGCAGGGGACCTACGTTTGTCTTTACTAACCTTTTTCACTTTACATATCTATAGAAACTTTTGCAATCCGTCTTAATGTTCCCTGCAAGCTTCTTCTCGTACTCCATTTTCCCTGCCCTAATCAAACCCTTTGTCCTCCTCTGCTGAGTTCTAAATTTCTCCCAGTCCCCGGGTTCGCTGCTATTTCTGGCCAATTTGTATGCCACTTCCTTGGCTTTAATACTACCCCTGATTTCCCTTGATAGCCACGGTTGAGCCACCTTCCCTTTTTTATTTTTACGCCAGACAGGAATGTACAATTGTTGTAGTTCATCCATGCGGTCTCTAAATGTCTGCCATTGCCCATCCACAGTCAACCCCTTCAGTATCATTCGCCAATCTATCCTAGCCAATTCACGCCTCATACCTTCAAAGTTACCCTTCTTTAAGTTCTGGACCATGGTCTCTGAATTAACTGTTTCATTCTCCATCCTAATGCAGAATTCCACCATATTATGGTCACTCTTCCCCAAGGGGTCTCGCACAACGAGATTGCTAATTAATCCTCTCTCATTACACAACACGCAGTCTAAGATGGCCTCCCCCCTAGTTGGTTCCTCGACATATTGGTCTAAAAAACCATCCCTTATGCACTCCAGGAAATCCTCCTCCACCGTATTGCTTCCAGTTTGGTTAACCCAATCTATGTGCATATTAAAGTCACCCATTATAACTGCTGCATCTTTATTGCACGCACCCCTAATTTCATGTTTGATGCCCTCCCCAACATCACTACTACTGTTTGGAGGTCTGTACATAACTCCCACTAACGTTTTTTGCCCTTTGGTATTCTGCAGCTCTACCCATATAGATTCCACATCATCCAAGCTAATGTCCTTCTGAACTATTGCCTTAATTTCCTCCTTAACCAGCAATGCTACCCCACCTCCTTTTCCTTTTATTCTATCTTTCCTGAATGTTGAATACCCCTGGATGTTGAGTTCCCAGCCCTGATCATCCTGGAACCACGTCTCCGTAATCCCAATCACATCATATTTGTTAACATCTATTTGCACAGTTAATTCATCCCCTTTATTGCGGATACTCCTTGCATTAAGACACAAAGCCTTCAGGCTTGTTTTTTTAACACCCTTTGTCCTTTTAGAATTTTGCTGTACAGTGGCCCTTTTTGTTCTTTGCCTTAGGTTTCTCTGCCCTCCACTTTTCCTCATCTCCTTTCTGTCTTTTGCTTTTGCCTCCTTTTTGTTTCCCTCTGTCTCCCTGCATTGGTTCCCATCCCCCTGCCATATTAGTTTAAATCCTCCCCAACAGCACTAGCAAACACTCCCCCTAGGACATTGGTTCCGGTCCTGCCCAGGTGCAGACCGTCCGGTTTGTACTGGTCCCACCTCCCCCAGAACCGGTTCCAATGCCCCAGGAATTTGAATCCCTCCCTGCTGCACCACTGCTCAAGCCACGTATTCATCTGTGCTATCCTGCGATTCCTACTCTGACTATCACGTGGCACTGGTAGCAATCCTGAGATTACTACTTTTGAGATCCTACTTTTTAAATTTAGCTCCTAGCTCCTTAAATTCGTTTCGTAGGACCTCATCCCTTTTTTTTTACCTATGTCGTTGGTACCAATGTGCACCACGACAACTGGCTGATCTCCCTCCCTTTTTAGAATGTCCTGCACCCACTCCGAGACATCCTTGACCTTGCACCAGAGAGGCAACATACCATCCTGGATTCTCGGTTGTGGCCGCAGAAATGCCTATCTATTCCCTTTACAATTGAATCCCCTATCACTATCGCTCTCCCACTCTTTTTCCTGCCCTCCTGTGCAACAGAGCCAACCACGGTGCCATGAACTTGGCTGCTGCTGCCCTCCCCTGATGAGTCATCCCCCTCAACAGTACCCAAAGCAGTGTATCTGTTTTGTAGGGGGATGACCACAGGGGACTCCTGCACTACCTTCCTTGCACTACTCTTCCTGCTGGTCTTCCATTCCCTAGCTGGCTGTGGACCCTTCTCCTGCGGTAAGACCAACTCGCTACACGTGATACTCACGTCATTCTCAGCATCGTGGATGCTCCAGAGTGAATCCACCCTCAGCTCCAACTCCACAACGCGGACCGTCAGGAGCTTGAGGTGGATATACTTCCTGCAGATATAGTCGTCAGGGACACTGGTGTCGTCCCTGAGTTCCCACATGGTACAGGAGGAGCATAACACCCGACCGAGCTCTCCTGCCATGACTTAACCCTTAGATACACTTAAATTGGCAACAACAATGTTAAAAGTTACTCACTGTTATAGAAGAGAAAAAGAAGAGAAAAAGAGAAAAACTACTCACACGTCTCCATTATTATCCCCTGCCGTGCTGCCTTCCACGGACAACTTTCTATCACCCTCTGTTTTTCTTCCCTTCCTTTGGGGAATCACTTGCTCTGTGCCTCATCCAACAGCATGGCCAGATTAGGAAGTCATCGTACAATGAGTTTACAGCACGATCCTGTGGTCTAACACTCCACGACATGGCACAACAGGAAAGTGATTATGGAGCCACCTTGTAAAACGACATCTCTGCAACAATCTCCCTCTCTAACGGAGATATACTATAAACATGCTCTTTCTAGTTCTCCTGATGGCTTGTTTGATAATCATCATCATCATAGGCGGTCCCTCGAATGAGGATGACTTGCTTCCACACCAAAGGGGATGAGTTCACAGATGTTTCAATGAAGGACCAATATTCTAGTCCTGAACTCCAATTGAAGAGGTGGAAGATGCCTGTGCGTGGATTTTTTTAACATGTGGTGGCCATTGCACATCAGCCACTCCATGTGCTTGAGAGAGCTAGGCCTTTATCCAGTGGTAAGGGTTAACCAGGACAACTGGAGACCTGCTCTGCTGCACGGACCTAGTGCGCACACATCGCAGTGTGGGCTGGCTCATGCTGCTCCTGGGCCCTCGGCTCTTCTGGGCCCGTACCCTCATTTGCCACACCTCCGCCACGATCTCTCACCGCTCCTCCGCCATAAACATTCGCCGCACCTCGACCACGATCTCTCACAAACACACACATACTCACTCTCTGAATTTCTCTCACAGTTACTCTCAGTCACTCTAATTCTCACTCACACACTCGGTCACTTTATGACATGGTCACACACACACTGTCTCTCTCTCATACGCACTCAGTCACTCAAATTCCCAATCACACTCAGTCACTTTCTGACAAGCACACCAAGTTATAAACACACACTGCACTGTCTCGCACACACTCTCACAAATGATTTATTGTTAATAAAACACCAAATATCCATGATTGTTGGATTCAGGGCGCAAGAGCCCACGACCTCTGCACAAACATCGACAAATACTGTGCAACGTTTTAAAACCACATTGGAAGAGATAGCAACGCTTTATTCTCTGCACGCACCGCCGCATTAAAAAAGTTTAAATAAGATTTGACTAGGATTTCTACAGAATTAGAAACGCCATCCATTGCAGAGCCCCAGTTGATCTCCAACAGAGATCTATCCTGTTTCTAAGTTATTGCTATTAAGAGCGTTTGTAAATAAGAAATACTACTTGCATTTATAGAACTCCTTATTCGGTCTGGCAGTGAATTCCGCAGGCGCTCTTCCAGCAGCGCGCTCACTATCTGCTCCATTCAAGTACTGGCTTGTAGGGATTTGTGTCTTAACCCAACATGCTACTTTTAAGATGATATACAGTTGATAATGCAGTGATACTGAACCATGCTGAAAAGTCCCAGATTTGACTACGTGTCCATGCTGAATTAGCAGATTTTAGTCCAGGTGATATAGGGGTGCAATAATTAGTCTCCATTCTCTTGGGCTAGGAAAACGGGGGGGGGAAAGAGTCAGACAGGATTCTTGCTCCTGATCTCTATCTAGTGATTCATGTTGGAATGTGTGTTCTTTTTAATTCATTCATGGGATGTAGGCATCGCTGGCAAGGCTAGCATTTATTGCCCATCCCTAATTGCCCTTGACAAGGTGGTGGCGAGCTGCTTTCTTGAACTGCTGCAGTCCGTGTGGTGAAGGTACTCCCAGTGCTGTGGGTTAGGGAATTCCAGGATTTTGACCCAGCGATGATGAAGGAATGGCAATATATTTCCAAGTCAGGAAATGTGTGCGACTTGGAGGGAAGCTTGGAGGTGGTGGTGTTCCCACACGCTTGCCGCCCTTGTCCTTCTAGGTGGTAGAGGTCACGGGTTTATGTAGACTTCAAGTGAAGACACCATTTGGCTCAGTTGTGATGTCCTCATAGTTGAATAGCTTGCCAACATTCATTCTTTAGGACTACATATCAAGAATAGCTACATGAGTATGGATACCAAAGGGCTGCAAATGTCCATGAAACCATAGCCCAGCATCTTCTGAAGGTGAGGGGAGGAAATTAGGGAAAAATTAAACCTCATAATTTTAACACTCTCTCATAGAAAGACTGAAAAGCTCACTGTCAATAACACACCCATAACTATAACATGCCATTTGTATATTTCCAATGTCAGGTTTGGATGTAGAGTTTGCTGTACTGACACAAATGGGATGATAGGCCAAGAGGTCACTGTAGGTTTGAATACCCCAGTAAAGAAACTAGCCGTGCTCGGAGATGAAAGCAAGGACTGAGTGATAACTGACAGCGAGTGCATGTGAAGGGAAGATAAGGGGGTCATTAGGAAACAGCAGAGAAATGAATCACACAAATCGGGAGCAATAACTCATGCTCAAGGACAGAACTTTCTGTTCGAAGTTAAAGGTTGCTTCCTGTGGAGAGCCAGGACGAGGACAGCTGATAAACAGTGAAGTGCCCATTAAAATGTGAGGACAGACACAAAACATCAGATTTTTTTTGTTATATTATTCCTTCCAATCTTCTTGCCTCAACTCCATAAGGCACTGTCCCTGAAACTCCACACGAGGTTCTGCTGGTGTCCTGCCATAACTTCAGCGGGAAACCAGGTGAATTGATGTAAATGACTGAAAAGGGCCATTTATGCGATTTCTCTTAGGTTCCGCATGTCTTCTCCTTAAGTTACAGTGGAGACCAGGAGAACCACTGCAGAATTTCAGGACCACTGATGTTACATTGCAGCCAATCACTCATACTAATTTAGTAACATTACATTCAACCTCAAAACCAGTGATGGGTAATATTTATAATATTAATTTGTCTCCCATGGTGTTGCTTATAGAATTATTTTTTTTAAATTTGTCCCTCTTTACCTGCAATTGTCTCTCCTAAACCTGTGACCTCTACCGTCGAGAAAGACAAGGGCAGTAGGCTCATGGAAACACCACCACCTGCAAGTTCCCCTCTAAGTTCCACACCATACTGAATTGGAAATATATCCCCATTTCTTCATCGTCGCTGGGTCAAAGTCATGGAATTCTCTCCCTAACAGCACTGAGAGTACCTTCACCACAAGGAGTGCAGCAGTTCAAGAAGGCGGCTCACCACCACCTTCTCAAGGACAATTAAGGCTGGGCAATAAATGCTGGCCTTGCCAGTGACGCCCACATCCCAGGAATGAATAAAAATAGTTCTCTCCTCCTCTTGTTCTGTCTGGTGTGCCTCACTCCGTCTTTCAGCCTTCCATTTCTTTTCTCTGTATAACTCTCATGCACTATCCTCGGCGAAGTTTGTTTTGTCCCCGAATAAATTTCTCAATCTTTCTCTTGCTGTTTAGGGGCAATTTTAATCCCATCCACCTGGTGGAAACCAGATTGGCGGGCAGTTAAAATTAGTCAGGAGACTCACCCAAAGTCCCACACTGACCCTGTCACCTTCAATTTTAAGATCCTCTTTTGAGCAGGCGGTGAGGCCGGCAAGCCGGCGGGGCTCTTCTTTGAATATGTAGATCTGACATCTCTCTGCACGCAAGGAGTGCTTAAGATAGTCGTTGTCAAAAAGAGAGGTAAGTAAAAAGAAAAGAGAACAGCTATGAACATTTTTTGATGTGATAATCCTCATGATAAAATAGTTTGCTGACATTATCCAGAATTATTCTGGAATGCAAAGATAACCCCCAGCTCTATTCTCCACTGCCAACCATCTTCTTAAACTACTTTCCCATATCTCCTCCACCCTCACCTCCAACAAGACCGAGGAGCTCGTGGACTTCTTCGTCTCTAAGATTGAGACCATCCGATCCACTGTCCCTTCCACTTCCATTCCTTCCCCTAGCCCATGGCCAAACTTCCCCAAAGGTCCCTCTCCCCCACCCTGGCCCTGAACTTGCATCTTTCTCCAGTTTCTCTCCGATCTCCCCTCGTGACCTCTCCGCGCTCTATGAAACCGACTTCCTGCTCCCTCAACCCTATTCCCACCAAACTGCTGACCACCCAACTTCCTTTTCTGGTTCCCATGTTAGCTGATATTGTTAACGGCTCTCTCTCCTCAGGTACTGTCCCCCCTCCTTCAAATCTGCCGACATCACCCCTCTCCTCAAAAAAACCTCGGACCCCGTCTGCCCATCTCCTACCTCCCTTTCCTTTTCAAAGTCCTTAAACGTGTGGTTGCCTCCCAAATTTATGCCCATCTTTCCCGGAACTCCAAGCTTGAATCCCTCCATACAGGTTTCCGCCCTGCCACAGTACCGAAATGGCTCTCATCAAAGTCACAAATTACATTCTTTGTGACTGCGATAAGGTGAACTATCCCTCCTCATCCTTTTCGACTTGTCTGCAGCCTTTGACATGGTTGTCAACGCCATCCTCTTCCAAACCCCTCCACTGTCATCCAGCTGGGACTGCAGTCGCCTGGTTCCATTCTTGTATATCTAATCGTAGTCAGAGAATCACCTGCAATGGCTTTTCTTCCCACTCCTGCATCGTTACCTCTGGTATACCCCAAGGATCTATCCTTGGCCCTCTCCTATTTCTCATCAACATGTTACCCCTGGCGACATCATCCAAAGACACAGCATCAATTTCCACATGTACGCGGATGACACCCAGCTCTACCTCATCACCACTTTGCTTGACCCCTCCGCGGTCTTTAAATTGTCAGATTGCTTGTCCGACATCCAGTTCTGGATGAGCAGAAATTAAATATTGGGAAGACCGAAGCCATTGTTTTTGGTCCTTGCCACTCCGTTCCCTAGCCACTGACCCCATCCCTCTCCCTAGTATCTGTGAGGCTGAACCACACTGTTCGCAACCTTGATGTCATATTTGACCCTGAAATTAACTTCCAACCACACATCCGCGGCACAACTAAGACCGCCTATTTCCATCTCCATAACATCGCCCGTCTCCGCCCCGCCTGAGCTCATCTGCTGCTGAAACCCTCATCCTCATTCTGGAATTCGCTCCCGAAACCTCTTCGCCTCTCTACCTCCCTCTGTACTTGACTATTCCAATGCACTACTGGCTAGCCTCCCATGTGCTACCCTACGTAAACTTGAGATCATCCAAAACTCACTGCACGTGCACCCATCACCCCTGTGCATTCTGACCTACAATGGCTCCCGGTTAAGCAATGCCTCAGTTCCAAAATTCTCATCCTTGTTTTCAAATTCCTCCATGGCCTCGCCCTTCCCTATCTCTGTAATCCCCTCCAGCTCCACAACCCCCCAAGATCTCTGCTCAACCCTAATTCTGCCCTCTTGAGCACCTCTGATTATAATCGTTCAATCACTGGTGGCCGTGCCTTCAGCTGCTGAGACCCTAAGTTCTGGAATTTGCTCACTAAACCTCTTCGCCTCTCTACCTCCCTTTCCTCCTTTAAGACGCTACTCTTTTACCAAGCTTTTGGTCACCCGCCCTAATTTCTCCTTACGTGGCTTGGTGTCAAATATTTTTTTTATAACACTCCTGTGCAGCACCTTGGGACGTTTTACTATGTTAAAAGCATTACATAAATACAAATTGTTGTTGTCCATATTCACACATGAAGAATGGCCACTTGGATGAGGTTTCAGAGGGGGGGCGATACTGGTCCCCAGCGTAAACCAGAGGAAGAAAGAGAATTGTAAAGGAAATGCTTTAAGTACACAGAGCAATAAGCAACAGCACAGTTGGTAGAATGCTCCAAGTCTTATTGAGATATGGTGGTCTACACTACACTGCCTCAACACGCTATATCTGGGACTTGAATCTCAGCCTTACATTGCCCTCTGGTGTAAATATTGAGACTAGCAGCTCTAAGACTCGGATAAGAAAAGGAAATATATGAAATGATGGCCTAGAAATTCGGGCGCGCAGCACTCTTTTTTCAGGTGCCAATCTGCATACCAAGCTTCCAATATGCTAAGCAGGAAGCGCATGCAAACCATTTCTTGCTGGAATTGCGTTGCCCGGCATATTCGCTAAAGTAGATGCGTTGGTAGTAGTGCACATCGGGAACATTTAAAGGTCAGAATTATTTATTCAAATTGGGGTCCAGCCCCTTCTTCTGGGGCAGGGCCTCAGCACTTCTATGACTCTGTTCAAGAACAAAGTGCAGGAGTGATGTAGCATTCAGGAACCCCCTTTAAACAGTGGTCCTCAAGGCCAAGATGGCAGCAGTTGGGCTTCAATGCCAGTGTGAGCTCCCATAGTAGCTCAATAAGCTTTCATGGCAACAGTCTGTGCTGTGGTGTTGATGGATCTAACCACTCAGTCTATGTTGGACAGAATGGTGACCATGCTCTGTGCAAAGCCTTGAGGCAAATTGGAGTTGAACTCCTCCATGCTGCACGACATTGTGCACAAGCTCTACGGCAGGCTGCCCATTGCACCTAGCATTTCCTAATAGATGCCCATCAGCCTTCTCCGAAGCCTTGGCCCTCAATTCCCTCGAAGTCTGCATCAGAACTAGTATGCAACTAGCCTCATGCTCCTTCATCTCCGCAGGTCGGGGCTTCAAAAAGAGCTGGAGCATGCCACTGAAGATTCCAGTGCGAATTGACACAAATGTGCAACGGCTTCGAGGTGGGTGACTGGGTGATATCATCAGGACCCAAGTTGCCGTTTGGAGCGTAGGCAGGAACATCGGCCAGGCAGAGGAGTGGGAAGGTCGTGGCAGACTTGCGACGAGTGATCGAGGCGGAGGAGCGATGAAGGATCGTGGTTGAGATTTGGTGGATGATCGTGGCGGAGGTTCAGCGAATGTTTGGTACGGAGGTGTGGCGGGAGATCGTGGCGGAGGTGCGGCGAGTGTTTTTGTGGCAGAGGAGTGGTGAGAGATCATGGCGGAGTGCGGCGAATGTTTGTGGTGGAGGAGCGGCGAGAGATCGTGGCGGAGGTGCGGCAAATGAGGGTACGGGGCCCAGAAGCAGCACAGGCATGCCCACACTGCGATATGTGTGCGCACTAGGTTAGTGCAGCAGAGCAAGTCTCGAGTCGTTCTGGTTAACCCTTGCCACTGGATAAAGGCCTAGCTCTGCCAAGCCCGTGTGGTGGCCGATGTGGAACAGTCACCAGACGTTAAAAAAATCCACGCACAGGCACCTTCCACCCCCTCAATTTGAGTTTAGTACTGGAATATCGGGTCCTTCATTGAAACATCTGTGAACTCATATGGAAGCAAGTCATCCTCATTCAAGGGACCGCCTATAATAATGATGATGATGCTCCTACAAAGTGTTTCCCCAGTAGCTGCTTCTTTTTCAAATTTTTCAGCAGGTAGCCTTGTCCTGACTTTTTAAAAACATTTTACAGATCTCTCCAAACCTGCTAACTGGTCAGCAGTTTGTCTTCTGTGCCCGCCTGCCCCTGCAAAGGCATTTCTCCGAGAGACCACCATAATGAATGCTCAGAGGAAATGTTATTTCATTTGAACCTAATTTAAAATGTATGTATCTCTTCTCAAAATTATTTTCTCGCTTCTCCCCCGCTTTCCTATCATCCCTCTATCCCCTTCATTCCCATCCTCTTGGGAGGTGGAAGGCTGCTGAGCTTCCATTGAGGATACTTCAGATGACTTGAAGAATGACCTCGAGCAGCTCTAGATCTAGAGGGCCCAGCTGCAGACTGTTGCATCTCAGCTGGGACCTATGACGTCCCAACCCCCTGCCCTAGCACTTGCGAATGGTGAGTCACTACGTGCAGATATCTCCTCTAACCTAGCGTCTAAAGACCGCATGGTGCAAGTAGCTGAGCAGTGCTTGAGAGTCAAATCGAGTGTTGTTGCATCTTCTGTAAGGCTGCACTCCTCTTCCTCATGTGGTTGAAGGGCATCCACAATCTCAGTAGTGGTACAGGAAGTAAAAGTGATACCATAGACTATGTGCACTATATACAAGACTTGCAGATGTTAATTAATTAGAGTAGGTTTGTCAACAATGATTAAGTAATTAAATTAAATACTAAATATCTCATAAATGGGGAAAGAAAATGAGAGAAAAAGAAGAGTCCATTAAAAGTTAAGGTAAATAAAGGAAACAATTATTAAAACAGGTCTGAATCAAATGTTTCAGAATTCTGAATCAAATGTCTTCCAGAATTAATAAATTAAATAAAATATATCCATGGAATTAAATAATTAAAATGACAAGTTTGTTTGTTTGACTTAGAAAGCTTCCTGACAATACATTAATTAAATAAAACATCATACAGCACCAATTAATAAAAGAAAATGCCATGCAGCACCAAATTAAATGAACCAGACAAAAGAATGTAGTTTATGTACTGTTGGCCAGTCTCCCCACCTTCCTACAAGCACCCAGCACTGACTCCAAATCTTCCTCTGCCACTTTGTTACCTCAATCATCCTCCCTTGAAGTTCTGACCTGATTCTTCAAAAGTTTTCATCAGGAAGCCTTGTCCTGACTTTTTAAAAAACATTTCACAGGTCTCTCCAAACCTGCTAGCTGGTCAGCAGTTTGTCCTCTGTGCCCACCATTCCCTGCAAAGGCACTTCTCCAAGAGACCGCTGTTTCATTTGAACTTAATTTAAAGTTTATGTATCTTTTCTCAAAATTATCTTCTCACTTCTTCCCCCCCCCCCCCTTTCACATCATCTCTCTCTCCCCTTCATTCCCATCCAGCCATCCTCTGTAGCAGTTTACCCACTTTGTAGGATTTCACTCTAATGTCTATAGATTTTAGGTTCAAACCCAGAGGAAAGAATGATAAGCTCATCATAAAGGATGAAACTGAGTACTGTGTACAATGAGCAAGTGTGACCTTAGCTTCTTTAATGAGACTCCAGAGTGCAGGTACCTTGTGGTTGACCTGCTTATATACCGTGCTCCCAAGGGATGCTGGGATCCCTTGGGACTCCAACAGGTAGGCCCTCTGGTGGTAGTGTAATACAGGTTGCAAGGGGTTAAATACATAACATCACTCCCCCGTGAAGTCAACAGTACACTTATTTACAAGGTGAGACGATCTGGGGCTTTTCGCTCCCTTGTCAATCGTCTCGGTTCAAATGCGGGTGTGGGTGAGTTGGTTAGTTCTTCACTGGGCTGCCTGGCAGCCGGCCTTGCCAGGCTGCTGGGAATGTTGAGTTCGGTTTCGTAGTCAACCATAATGTCAGTTGCCACTTGTGTGTGTATTGGAGGGTCAAATTTGGTGGTGTCTTCGGTTTGTTCGTAGCTGTTGGTGAACCGCAATTTGATTTGGTCCAAATGTTTTCTGTACGTTAGTCCATTGGCCAATTTGACCTGAAACACCTTATTCCCCTCTTTGGCTGTGACTGTGCCAGCGAGCCATTTGGGACCATTTCCATAATTGAGTACAAATATAGGATCATTGATCTCAATATCGCGTGACAGATTTGCGCGGTCATGGTACACACTTTGTTGATGCCGCCTGCCCTCCACATTGTTGTAGGACGCTTCCATAGGCAAAGGCACCTGCAGGGTATATGTATTTATGTATATAAAATGGCTGCCAGAGATTCAGCAAAGCATTAGGGGATCTTAGTTAGCCAGCTTGACTACACAGAAACAGAAACATAGAAATTAGGTGCAGGCGCAGGCCATTCGGCCCTTCGGGCCTGCACCGCCATTCAATAAGATCATGGTTGATCATTCAACCTAAGTACCCCTTTCCTGCTTTCTCTCCATACCCCTTGATCTCTTTGGCCATAAGGGCCATATCTAACTCCCTTTTGAATATATCTAACGAACTGGCCTCAACAACTTTCTGCGGGAGAGAATTCCACAGGTTAACCACTCTCTGAGTGAAGAAGTTTCTTCTCATCTCGGTCCTAAATGGCTTACCTCTTATTCTTAGACTGTGATCCCTGGTTCTGGAACTCCCCAACAATGGGAACATTCTTCCTGCCTCTAACCTGTCCAATCCCGTCAGAATTTTATATGTTTCTATGAGATCTCCTCTCATTCTTCTAAACTCCAGTGGATACAAGCCCAGTTGATCCAGTGTCTCCTCATATGTCAGTCCTGCCATCCCAGGAATCAATCTGGTGAACCTTCGCTGTACTCCCTCAATAGCAAGAATGTCTTTCCTCAGATTAGGGGACCAAAATTGAACACAATATTCCAGGTGTGGCCTCACCAAGGCTCTGTACAACTGCAGTAAGACCTCCCTGCTCCTATGCTCAAATCCTCTAGCTATGAAGGCCAACATGCCATTTTCCGCCTTCACCGCCTGCTGTACCTGCATGCCAAACTTTAATGACTGATTTACCATGACACTCAGGTCTCGTTGCACCTCCCCTTTTCCTAATCTGTCACCATTCAGATAATATTCTGTCTTCCTGCTTTTGCCACCAAAATGGATAATCTCACATTTATCAACATTATACTGCATCTGCCATGCATTTGCCTACTCACCTAACCTGTCCAAGTCACCCTGCAGTCTCTCAGCATCCTCCTCACAGCTCTCACCGCCACCCAGCTTAGTGTCATCTGCAAACTTGGAGATATTATACTCAATTCCTTCATCTAAACCACTGATGTATATTGTAAATAGCTGGGGTCCCAGCACTGAACCCTGCGGCACCCCACTGGTCACTGCCTGCCATTCTGAAAAGGACCCGTTTATTCCGACTCTCTGCTTCCTGTCTGACAACCAGTTCTCAATCCACGTCAATACATTACCCCCAATACCATGTGCTTTAATTTTGCACACTAATCTCTTGTGTGGGACCTTGTCAAAAGCCTTTTGAAAGTCTAAATACACCACATCAACTGGTTCTCCCTTGTTCACTCTACTGGTTACATCCTCAAAAAATTCTAGAAGATTTGTCAAGCATGATTTCCCTTTCATAAATCCACCCTGTCACTGCTTTCCAAATGCGCTATTTCATCTTTAATTATTGATTCCAACATTTTCCCCACCACCGATGTCAGGCTAACCGGTCTATAATTCCCTGTTTTCTCTCTCCCTCCTTTTTTAAAAAGTGGTGTTACATTAGCTACCCTTCAGTCCATAGGAACTGATCCAGAGTCAATAGAATGTTGGAAAATGATCACCAATGCATCCACTATTTCTTGGGCCACTTCCTTAAGTACTCTGGGATGCAGCCTATCAGGCCCCGGGGATTTGTCGGCCTTCAATTCCATCAATTTCCCTAACACAATTTCCTGACTAATAAGGATTTCCTTCAGTTCCTTCTTTTCACTAGACCCTCGAACCCCTAGTATTTCCGGAAGGTTATTTGTGTCTTCCTTAGTGAAGACAGAACCAAAGTATTTGTTCAATTGGTCTACCATTTCTTTGTTCCCCATTATAAATTCACCTGATTCTGTCAGCAAAGGGCCTATTTTGGTCTTCACTAATCTTTTTCTCTTCACATATCTATAGAAGCTTTTGCAGTCAGTTTTTATGTTCCCTGCAAGCTTCCTTTCATACTTTATTTCCCCCTCCTAATTAAACCCTTTGTCCTCCTCTGCTGAATTCTAAATTTCTCCCAGTCCTCAGGTTTGCTGCTTTTTCTCGCCAATTTATATGCCTCTTCCTTGGATTTAACACTATCCTTAATTTCCCTTGTTAGCCACGGTTGAGCCACCTCACCCTTTTTATTTTTATTCCAAACAGGGATGTACAATTGTTGAAGTTCATCCATGTAATCTATAAATGTCTGCCATTGCCTATCCATTGTCAACCCTTTAAGTATCATTTGCCAGTCTATTCTAGTCAATTCACGTCTCATACCATCGAAGTTAAGTTCAGGACCCTAGTCTCTGAATTAACACTGTCATTCTCCATCTTAATAAAGAATTCTACCATATTATGGTCACTCTTCCCCAGGAGGCCTCGCACAACAAGATTGCTAATTAGTCCTCTCTCATTACACAACACCCAGTCTAGGATGGCCAGCTCTCTAGTTGGTTCCTCGACATATTGGTCTAGAAAGCCATCCCTAATACATTCCAGGAAATCCTCCTCCACCGCATTGCTACCAACTTGGTGAACCCAATCTATATGTAGATTAACGTCAACCTTGATAACTGCTGTACCTTTATTGCACGCATCCCTAATTTCTTGTTTGATGCCATCCCCAACCTCACTACTACTGTTTAGTGGTCTGTACACAACTCCCACTAGCGTTTTCTGCCCTTTAATATTCCGCAGCTCTAGCCATACAGATTCCACATCATCCAAGCTAATGTCCTTTCTTACTATTGCGTTAATTTCCTCTTTAACCAGCAATGCTACCCCACCTCCTTTTCCTTTCTGTCTATCCTTCCTGAATGTTGAATACCCCTGAATGTTGAGTTCCCAGCCTTGGTCACCCTGGAGCCATATCGCCATAATCCCAATGATATCATAATCGTTAATAGCTGCCTGCGCAGTTAATTCATCCACCTTATTACGAATACTCCTTGCATTGAGGCACAGAGCCTTCAAGCTTGTCTTTTTAACACTCTTTGTTCCTTTAGAATTTTGCTGTAATGTGGCCTTTTTTGATTTTTGTCTTGGGTTTCTCTGCCCTCCACCTTTACTATTCTCCTTTCTATCTTTTGCTTCTGCCCCCATTTTATTTCCCTCTATCTCCCTGCATAGGTTCCCATCCCCCTGCCATATTAATTTAACCCCTCCCCAACACTAATTAACTGAAGATACTGCAGTTTCTTACACAGGAACACTGAAAAGGGCACGCTCAGCAGAATGTCTCTAATCAGCAACGCCAGACAAGATGTCCTGGTAGAATACTGAACAAAGGGATTCTTATAACTGTAAGATAAGGAGGTTAGGCGCAAACAGAACCCAAGGATAGTAGAGATAAGGGGGTCTGGAAAACATCACAAGGCCATGAGTAAGCCCCTAGCTAAGCATGAGGTGATCCAACAGTCCCCTGGTGCCTGGGGGCCAAGTCCATTGGCCCAAAGAAACCAATATGTAATCTATGTAAACATGATAGGTCGAAGTCAGCATGGATTTGTGAAAGGGAAATCATGCTTGACAAATCTTCTGGAATTTTTTGAGGATGTTTCCAGTAGAGTGGACAAGGGAGAACCAGTTGATGTGGTATATTTGGACTTTCAGAAGGCTTTCGACAAGGTCCCACACAAGAGATTAATGTGCAAAGTTAAAGCACATGGGATTGGGGGTAGTGTGCTGACGTGGATTGAGAAGGAGTAAATGGGTACTTTTCAGAATGGCAGGCAGTGACTAGTGGGGTACCGCAAGGTTCTGTGCTGGGGCCCCAGCTGTTTACATTGTACATTAATGATTTAGATGAGGGGATTAAATGTAGTATCTCCAAATTTGCGGATGACACTAAGTTGGGTGGCAGTGTGAGCTGCGAGGAGGATGCTATGAGGCTGCAGAGTGACTTGGATAGGTTAGATGAGTGGGCAAACGCATGGCAGATGAAGTATAATGTGGATAAGTGTGAGGTTATCCACTTTGGTGGTAAAAACAGAGAGACAGACTATTATCTGAATGGTGACAGATTAGGAAAAGGAGAGATGCAACAAGACCTGGGTGTCATGGTACATCAGTCATTGAGGGTTGGCATGCAGGTACAGCAGGAGGTTAAGAAAGCAAATGGCATGTTGGCCTTCATAGCGAGGGGATTTGAGTACAGGGGCAGGGAGGTATTGCTACTGTTGTACAGGGCCTTGGTGAGGCCACAACTGGAGTATTGTGTACAGTTTTGGTCTCCTAACTTGAGGAAGGACATTCTTGCTATTGAGGGAGTGCAGCGAAGGTTCACCAGACTGATTCCCGGGATGGTGGGACTGACCTATCAAGAAAGACTGGATCAACTGGGCTTGTATTCACTGGAGTTCAGAAGAATGAGAGGGGACCTCATAGAAACGTTTAAAATTCTGACGGGTTTAGACAGGGTAGATGCAGGAAGAATATTCTCAATGTTGGGGGTCACAGTCTAAGGATAAGGGGTAAGCCATTTAGGACCTAGATGAGGAGAAACTTCTTCACCCAGAGAGTGGTGAACCTGTGGAATTCTCTACCACAGAAAGTCGTTGAGGCCAATTCACTAAATATATTCAAAAGGGAGTTAGATGAAGTCCTTACTACTAGGGGGATCAAGGGGTATGGTGAGAAAGCAGGAATGGGGTACTGAAGTTGCATGTTCAGCCATGAACTCATTGAATGGTGGTGCAGGCTAGAAGGGCCGAATGGCCTACTCCTGCACCTATTTTCTATGTTTCTATGTTTCTATACTCGTTATGATTGGATTGTGTCCAGCCGAAATGGGCTGAGTAGCTGTAGCGAACTGTTGTAAAACATATATAATTATCGATGAATTTCTTTGTTTGTCGGAGAGGAGTGCCTGGAGGTAACCAGAGGCTTTCTCCCCGCCGGCGAAAATAAAACCGTTTTGATGTTTGGAACCGACCCGAGTGACGAGTGATTCTTCCAGGATTTCATTCGCGCTAACAACGTGATCATGGAGATCAGGGTGGACAAGAGAAGCCTTGTTTTGAGCGCCCTTTTCAAGAGCAGCTCGGCTGAGGGATCTCCAGTGAGTGAGTGGGGTCTGGTGCGGTAGCTGAGCAGCACTCGGGACAACCGGGTCTGCAGGGAGCCTTCCGACACACATTTCAAGCTTTGCTTGATAGTCTGAACTGCATGTTCTGCCTGGCCTTTGGATGCGGGCTTGAACAGGGCAGATGTGACGTGCTTGATCCCATTGCGGGTCATGAATTCCTTGAACTCAGCACTGGTGAAACACGGCCCATTGTCGCTGATCAGGACATCAGGCAGGCCGTGCGTGGCAAACATGGCTCATAGGCTTTCAATATTGGCCATGGACGTGCTTACAGACATTATTGCACATTCAATCTATTTTGAGTAAGCGTCCACAACAACCAAAAGCATTTTGCCTAGAAATGGGCCCGCATAGTCCACGTGGATCCTTGACCACGGTTTGGAGGGCCTCTCTGGGTGCTTTGCTCAGCTGAGAGCAAGTGTTGCACTAGCGCACGCATAACTCTAAATCTAAGTCGATGTCGGACCACCATACATTGGATCTGGCTATGGCTTTCATCATTACAATGCCTGGGTGGGTGCTGTGCAGTTCACAAATGAATGTATCTCTGCCTTTCTTGGGCAAGACCATGTGATTGTCCCACAACAGCCAGTCCGCCTGCAGTGACATTTTGTCTTTGCGCCTGTGGAACGGCTTAATCACCTCCTGCATCTCCGCTGGGACACTGGACCAGCTCCCATGGAGGACACAGTTTTTTACCAAGAACAGTGGCTGGTCCAGGTCCTGATCTGGCGGGATGTGACAGGTGACTTTTCATTCTCTAATGCATCCATTACCACCCTGTGACATTTCCACCCTGGTGGTGGGCAATGGCAGCCGACTGAGAGCATCTGCGCAGTTCTCTGTGCCCGGTCTGCGGTGGATTACATAGTTGTATGCCGACAGCGTGAGCGCCCATTTTTGGATGCGGGCAGAGGCATTGGTGCTAATCCCTTTGCTCTCAGAGAACAGCGATATAAGCGGCTTGTGGTCAGTTTCAAGCTGAAACTTGAGGCCAAATAAGTACTGGTGCACTTTTTTTAACCCCGTAAACGCAAGCCAGAGCCTCTTTTTCAGTCATGCTGTAGGCCCTTTCGGCCTTGGACAAACTCCTGGACGCATAAGCGACCAGTTGCAAAATCTCTGATTCGTTAGCCTATTGTAATACACATCCGACCCCGTATGACGACGCATCGCAAGCCAGCACTAATTTTTTTCAAGGGTTATACAGGACAAGCAGTTTGTTTGAACACAACAGATTTCTGACTTTCTTAAAGGCAGCTTCTTGTAAATTCCCCCATACCCAGTCGTCTCCCTTGCGCAGTAGCGCATGTAGAGGTTCTCGCAGGGTGCTTAACCCAGGTAGGAAATTACAGAAATAGTTAAGGAGTCCCAGGAACGACCGCAGCTCCGTCACGTTCTGTGGTCTCGGCGCGTTCTTGATGGCCTCCGTCTTGGCGTCGGTGGGTCTGATGCCATCTGCTGCGATTCTTCTTCCCAAGAACTCGACCTCCTGCGCCAGGAAAACACACTTCGAGCATTTCAACCTGAGCTCCACGTGATCCAACCAACTAAGAACCTCTTCCAGGTTCTGCAAGTGTTCGATGGTGTCCAGACCTGTAACCAGTATGTCGTCCTGGAAAACCACAGTGCGAGGAACCAACTTTAGCAGGCTCTCAACGTTCCATTGGAAAATTGCTGCGGCTGACCGAATCCCGAATGGGCATCTGTTATAGATGAATAGACCTTTATGCGTTTTGATGCAGCTGAGGCCTCTTGAAGACTCCTCCAGCTCCTGCGTCATGTAGGCCGAGGTCAGGTCCAGCTTGGTGAACGTCTTCCCTCAAGCCAGGGTCGCAAATAGGTCGTCTACCTTGGGTAGCAGGTACTGGTCCTGTAGCGAAAAACGGTTAATAGTTACTTTATAGTCCCCACAAATTCTGACCGTGCTATCCTCTTTAAGTACCGGGACAATTGGACTAGCCCATTCGTTGAATTCCACCGGCACGATGATGCCTTCTCACTGCTGCCTGTCCAGCTCAATTTCCACTTTCTTAAGCATCATATATGGTACCACCCGTGCCTTGTGGTGGATGGGTCGCGTACCGGGAATCAAATGGATCTGTACTTTCGCCCCCGAGAAGCTTCGAATGCCTGGCTCGAACAACGATGGAAACTTGCTCAGAACCTGGGCACATGAGGCGTCATCGACAGACGAGAGCGCTCGGATGTCGTCCCAGTTCCAGCGGATTTTTCCCAGCCAGCTTCTGCCAAACAATGTAGGGCCATCCCCTGGCACAATCCATAGCAGGAGTTCATGTACTGCTCCATCATAGGAGACTTTGACTTCTGCACTGCCAATTACAGGGATTAGTTCCTTGGTGTAAGTACTTAGTTTGGTGTGAATGGGGCTGAGCTTGGGCCTGTGTGCCTTTTTGGCCCACAGTCTGTCGAAGGCCTTTTTACTCATTATGGACTGACTTGCATCCGTGTCCAGTTCCATAGATACTGGAATTCCGTTCAGTTCAACTTTCAACATTATTGGTGGACATTTCGTGGTGAATGTGTGTACCCCGTACACTTCTGCCTCCTCCGTTTGAGTCTCCGATTCAGTCTGATCCACAATGGATCGATCTTCCTCTGAAACGTGGTGGTTTGCAGGGTTTGTGGCTCGCCTGCACTTTCGCTGGAGGTGTCCCATTGTTCTGCAGCCGTTGCACGCATAGTGCTTGAAGCGGCATTGATGGGGCCGGTGATCGCCTCCACAGGGCCAACAAGGTGTTAACTGCCTCGCATTAACGATTAATGGCGGACTCTGGGTCATCTGAGGTCGGGCAGCAGCAGCCAGCGTGTACGTTGTACCATGTATATTCCTACTCGAAAACAAAGTTACTTTGTTCACAGTACTGGCCGAAACTTCTTTACTCTGCGAAATCTGTTTGGTGTTGTCCCGGTGGACATAAATGCCTGGGCTATCGTTATGGCTTTACTTAGATTCGGAGTTTCAACGGTTAACAGTTTGCGAAGGATTGCCTCATGGCCAATGCCCAGTACAAAAAAGTATCTAAGCATTTGTTCTAGGAATCCCTCAAATTCACAATGTCCTGCAAGCCGCCTTAGTTCGGCAACATAGCTTGCCACTTCCTGGCCCTCCGACCGTTGACACGTGTAGAACCAATATCTCGCCATCAAAACACTTTCCTTAGGATTTAGGTGCTCCCGGGCCAGCGAACACAATTCTTCATAGGATTTAGCTGTTGGTTTTGCCGGAGCTAGGAGATTCTTCATGAGGTTGTTGCCCCATAGACAGTTAGGAGGATCACCCTTCGTTTGAAAGCGTCCCCTTCCAGCTCGTTGACCACAAAGTATTGAGTCTCTCCACGAAGGCCTCCCAATCGTCCCCTTCTGAGAACTTCCCCAGAATACCAACTGTTCTTTGCATTTTCGAGCGGTTGTTCGTTACCTCATTGCCAATTGATAAGCTCATAATAAAGGATAAAACTGAGTACTGTGTACAATGAGCAAGTGTGACCTTAGCTCCTTTAATGAGACTCCAGAGTACAGGTACCTCGTGGGTGACTTGCTTATATACTGTGCTCCCAAGGGATGCTGGGATCCCTTGGGACTCCAACAAGTAGGCCCTCTGGTGGCAGTGTAATACAGGTTGCAAGGGGTTAAATACATAACAACAACTCAAATCAGCCAGAAACATAAGTCAACGTATTGGCAACATCAACAATGCTTTATTACTACCAAATTATTCAATTAACAGTTATCCATAATACAACTTTAAAGGGAGTGTCTGCATAATGCCCAAAAAGAAAGGTTGATCACGCCTGAGGGTGCACTCTTGACATCTTCTTTCTTCCAGGATGGTGAACTCTTCCTTGCTGGCTGCAGCCTTTTCTCTTCCTTTAGACGGTGAAATAGTTCTTCTTTATAAATTTTCCTGCCGGCAAACCAAACTTCCCAGTAACTTTCCACCCTCTCTCTTTCTCTCTCATGCAAAATAAGTTTTCTACTGTTCCACAGTCTCTCAAGGTCTAGCTGGGCAGCTGTCTTCTTCAACCTCATCCCTTATCTCTGCAAAAGTACTTGGTCTCATTTAGCCTTCTAAGCAGTTAGGTTAACAATTCTGTGTTCTATCCTTTGTTGTTAATATATTTAACCAAATTCTGCTTTTTGAGTATACAGGGTTTCTTTTTAATTTCCTTAAAACTGGTATTAAAAAGTCCATAATCCTTCACGAGCAGGGTGGATGAGGGGGAACCAGTGGGTGTGGTATATTTGGATTTCCAGAAGGCATTCGATAAGGTGCCACAAAAAAGGTTACTGCACAAGATAAATGTTCACGGTGTTGGAGGTAATATATTAGCATGGATAGAGGATTGGCAACTAACAGAAACAGAGAGTCGGGATAAATGAGTCATTTTCCGGTTGGCAAACAGTATGGGGTGCTGGGGCCTCAACTATTTACAATCTATATTAATGACTTGGATGAAGGGACCGAGTGTGATGTAGCCAAGTCTGCTGATGATACAAAGATGGGTGGGAAAGCAAGTTGTGAGGACACAAAAAAATCTGCAAAGGGATATAGACAGGCCAAGTGAGTGGGCAAAAATTTGGCAGATGAAGTATAATGTGAGAAGTGTGAGGTTATCCACTTTGGCAGAAAAAATAAAAAAGCAAATTATTATTTAAATGGAGAAAAATTACAAAATGCTGCAGTATAGAGGGACCTAGGGGTCCTTGTGCATGAAACACAAAAAGTTAGCACGCAGGTACAGCAAGTAATCAGGAAGGCAAATGGAATGTTGGCCTTTATTGCAAGGGGGATGGAGTATAAAAGCAAGGAAATCCTGCTGCAACTGTACAGGGTATTAGTAAGGCCACACCTAGAGTACTGCGTACAGTTTTGCTTTCCTTATTTAAGGAGGGATTGCATTGGAGGCAGTTCAGAGAAGGTTCACTGGGTTGATTCCTGAGATGAAGGGGTTGACTTATGAAAAAAGGTTGAGCAAGTTGGGCCTGTACTCATTGGAGTTCAGAAGAATGAGAGGTGATCTTATTGAAACATATAAGATAATGAGAGGGCTCGACAAGGTAGATGCAGAGAGGATGTTTGTAAATCTGTGGAACTCTGCTCCAGAGAGCTGTGGCGGCTGGGTCACTGAATATATTTCAGGTGGAGATAGACAGATTTTTGAGCGATTAGGGAGTAAAGGGATATGGGGAGCGGGCAGGGAAGTGGAGTTGAGCCCATGATCAGATCAGCCATGATCTTATTAAAAGGTGGAGCAGGATCGAGGAGCCAAATGGCCTTCTCCTGCTCCTATTTTGTATGTTCTTACTGTTGAGTATGCAATAACTGTTAGGCTGAGTATTGTTTATCTCCAAGAGGTATGACCTTGGCTCTGCTTTATTAAGGCCCGAAGTGACTAATATACAAAATGGCTGGCCTTTTATACTTGGGCTGCACACGCGTGCGTGTAGCCCAATGGCCTCCAACAGTGACGCGATCTAGTGGCTAATGATCCCAAAAGTACATACATGATAATATCCCCCTCTGAGATATTAACACAGTCTTTTACAAATTGAGACAGTCCGGTGTTTTACGCTCCCGGGTTGACCATCTCAGTTCAACTCCAGCCTTGGGTGAGTGTTCAGAGTCTGTTGTGACTGGGGGTTGGATGACTGACCTGGTGGGAGTGGCAATGGCCATGCCAGGGATTGAAAGTCCATTTTCATTGAACATGCCTATTGTGTCTGTAAGCACTGTAGTAATGACTCCACGAGGCAAGGTATTGTACTTGAACTGTGGTGACCTTAGTCCATTTATTACAGCTCCTGAGTTAGGGTACAGCATGGTGAGCTCCCTTTTATACCAGGTTACCTGTCGTGTACAGGTGACCCCTAAGTCTCCACCAGTTTCACCCTCTGGTGGTACAAGCATAGAGTATACAGTGTGAAGATACATTTAGTAGTCTTATGTAACTGTACATTGAGTGTACAGGAAGTATACTTATATTATACATACACAACAATGTCAGTGATTGAAAGTCCCAATTCCTTGATGAGCACTGAGTCCTCTGATGACTGGGGGTAGGTTGGTTGATCGTCGATTGTCTCTTCCTCCGACTGTTCCAGTTTGTCGGTGTGCCGCAGCTTTGTCTGATCCATATGTTTCCTGCATGTTTGCCCATTTTTGAGCTTGACAATAAATACTCTGTTGCCCTCCTTGGCCATGACAGTACCAGCGATCCACTTGGGATCCTGACCATAATTCAGAACATATACAGGATCATTTACAGAAATATCACGTGACACAGCTGCACGATTGTGATACCCTTGCTGACTTTGTCTTCTATATTCAACATGATTATTCAAGACAAGGTGTTCAAGAGATAGCTTGGTCTTAAGACCTCTCTTCATCATTAGTTCAGCAGGCGAGACCCCGGTAAGCGTGTGTGGTCTTGTCCAGTAACTAAGCAGTATGTATGACAGGCGGGTCTGCAGTGATCCTTGGGTTACTCGCTTCATACTCTGCTTTATGATTTGGACAACATGTTCTGCTTGCCCATTGGATGCAGTGCTGACCTTACATGTTTGATACCATTGAGTTTCATGAACTCTTGAAACTCCTGACTGGTGAAGCACGATCCGTTTTCGCGAACAACTATGTCATGCAGACCATGTGTCGCGAACATGATACTGAGATTCCCAATGGTAGCTGTGGATGTGCTGGATAAGATGATTATACACTCTATCCACTTCAAATATGCATCAACTACAACTAAAAACATCTTCCCAGGAAGGGACCTGCAAAGTCTATGTGGATTCTGGACCATGGTTTGGACGGCCACGACCACAGACGCAGCGGCGATTCCGCTGGTGCTTTGCTGAGCTGCATACAAGTGTTACACTGATGCACACATGATTCCAGCTCAGAGTCAATTTCCGGCCACCATACATGAGACCTGGCGATGGCTTTCATCCTTACAATGCAGGGATGTGTGTTATATAGCTCACACAAATTTCTCTCTCCCTTTCTTGGGCATAACAACACGATTGCCCCACAGTATACAATCCGACTGAATAGACAGTTCGTCTTTGTGACGAATGTAAGGTTTAGTCCCCTCGCACGTTTGCTTGGGTATGGCAGACCAATCACCTTTGAGGATGCAACTCTACACCACCGATAAAATCGGGTCCTGGCTGGTCCAGGTCTTAACTTGTTGAGCCGTGATAGGGGTTCCTTCACTCTCAAAAGCATCCATAACTAACAATAGGTCCGCCGGTTGTGGCGTTTCCACCTCCGGTGTGGGCAACGGCAGATGGCTCAAAGCATCGGTACAATTCTCGATGCCAGGTCTGTGGCGAATGACATAATGATAAGCGGATAATATCAGCGCCCACCTCTGGATGCAGGGTGAAGCATTGGTATTGATATCTTTGTTTGCAGAGAACACTGAAATGAGTGGCTAGTGATCTTTCTCCAGTTCAAACCGAAGACCAAACAGGTACTGATGCATCTTTTTAACCCCATACACCCAGGCTAGTGCTTCTTTCTCTACAATGCTGTAGGCTCTTTCTGCTTTAGACAAACTTTTTGAAGCATACGTGAATGGTTGAAGTTTACCCGACTCATTAGCTTGTTGGAGTACGCAACCAATTCCATATGACGAAGCATCACAGGCCAATACTAAACATTTACATGGGTCATAATTACCAGCTGCTTGTTAGAGCAAAGCAGATTAGTGGCTTTCTCAAAAGTTCTGTCTTGAGACGCACCCCATACCCAATTGTCGCCTTTTCTTAACAGCATGTGCAGTGCTCAATTTAGGTAGGAAGTTACTGAAGTAGTTGAGTAGACCCAGGAGCAAGCGCAGCTCCGTCACATTCTGCAGCTTGGGTGCATTCTTGATGGCTTTGGTTTCCCCGTCCGTGGGCCTGATGCCGTCAGCAGCAATTTTCCTCCACAGGAATTTGACATCTGGTGCCATGAAGACGCATATTGAGCGATTCAGTCCGAGTTCCACTTTGTCCAGACGATGTAGAACCTCTTCCAGGTTGTTCGGATGTTCCTCGGAGTTACTACCTGTGATCAGGATGTCATCTTGGAACACGACGGTTCTGGGAACGGACTTCAGTAGACTCTCCATGTTCCTCTGAAATATTGCTGCAGCCGAGCGAATTCCAAAAGGGCACCTGTGATAAATAAACAGTCCTTTATGCATGTTAATGCACGTAAGTCTCTTCGGCATCTCGACCAGCTCCTGTCTCATTTAGGCCGACGTCAAGTTCAGTTTGGTAAACGACTTCCCCCCAGCTAGTGTTGCAAACAAGTCATCTGCCTTCGGTAACGGGTATTGATCCTGTTTCGAAACCCTGTTGATTGTAGCCTTGCAGTCTCCACAGGTTCTGACTATACCATCAGTTTTCAGCATAGGAACAATGGGGCTGGCCCATTCATTAAATTCGACCAGTGATATGATCCCTGCACGCTGGAGTCTGTCCAGTACGATTTCAACCTTCTCCCTCATCATATACGGAACTGCCAAGCTTTATGATGGACGGGTCTTGCATCCGGGTCCACATGGATCTGCACCTTGGCTCCCATGAAGTTGCTGATGCCTGGTTCGAACAGCGAGGGGAACCTGCTCAGTACTTGGGCACATGTATCTTTCTCCGACGACAACGCCTTGATGTCGTTCCAATCGCATCTGATTTTTTTCAAGCCAGTTCCTGCCGAACAGTGTTGGGCCATTGCCTGGGACAATCCATAGCGGTAACTCATAAACCGCACCGTCATACGACACTTTAATTGTGGGACTGCCAATCACAAATATGAGTTCTTTGGTGTAAATGCGCAACTTGGCATTGACTGGACTCAGCCTGAGCCTCACAGCCTTAGCATCCCACAGCTTGTCGAATGCCCTCTGGCTCATTATCAATTGACTCGCCCCCGTGTCCAGTTCCATCGATACCGGCACCCCATTAAATTTCATGTTGATCATTATCGGTTTCCTCTTAGTTAGGAACGAGTACAGTCCATACACTTCCTCCGCTGGTATCTTGGATTGCGTATCCGGATCTGCACTAGTCTGACCATCATCCTCCACGTGGTGTGTCACAGCACGCTTGCTCATCTGCGGACACTTGCGCTGGAGATGTCCCACTCTCAGACAGGCTTTGCAACTATATTGCTTAAATCAGCACTGCTGGTGCCGGCGATTTCCCCCACAATGCCGACACGGAGAAATCGGATGCATTCCCGCTGATGGACTTTGGGCAGCTACAGGTTTTGCGTATGCAGTCAGGTAGGCCCTGCCATGTGCTGCTCTGCTGAACACCGAATGAATCATATTTACAGTACTTGCCGAGTTTTGATTTTTCACTGCTATCTGCTTTAGACTTCTGTCCGTCGTCATGTATAACTGAGCGATCGTGATGGCCCTGTTCAAGTTCAAATGTCTCCACCACCAGTAGTTTACACAGGATCACCTCGTGGTTGATGCCAATTACAAAGAAGTCCCGCAGCATGTCTGTTAACACAGCCCCAAACTTACACGATCCCGTTAGACGTCTCAGGTCGGCAACGAATTCCGCCGCATTCTGGCCCTCCGAGTGAACGTGCGTATAAAATCTGTATCTCGAGATGATGATGCCTTCGGCTGGCTTAAGGTGGTCCTATACCAGTGTACACAATTCTTCACACGTCTTCTCTGTTGGACTCACAGGCAGGAGTAGATTCCTATCAGACCATAAATTTTTGGACCGCAGACCGTGAGGAACACCGCCCGGCGCCGATCTGCGTCTCCGACCTCCTCCATTTTGTTGGCCATGAAGGACTAACTCACAAAGTCTGCCGAATCTTCTCCTGCCACAAGTCGCTCCAACAATCCAATTATGCTCATTATTGCATGCAAAGGTTCTTGTTGCCTAGTCGCCAAATGTTGTGTATGCAATAACAGACTGAGTACTGTTTAACTCCAAGAGGTATGACCTTGGCTCTGCTTTATTAAGGCCCAAAGGGACTAATATACAAAATGGCTGGCCTTTTATACTTGGGTGCAGCCCAATAGCCTCCAACAATGACGCCATCTAGTAGCTAGTGATCCCTAAAGTACATACATGACACTTACCTCCCCCTCTCTCATACTCCTCTCCCCTCTTGTCCCAACCACCCTCCTCCATTCAATTTAAAAAATATATTTTGGAGTTTTATAAACCCTGATTTTGAACAATGGAAACTTCAGTTACTGAGAAACAAAATGGCAGTCAAAAAATTGAGTTGACAAATTAGCTTCACAAAATGTTAATACGGATTCTTTTTCCCTCAATCTGTTTCAGCGAATACACTGAAGCAAACACCTTCTTGCCTTTTCTGTAAAAGACCTTTATTGAAGATTCTCCAGCCGGGACTTGTCAAGACAAAGGAACACTCTCAATCAGAGCCTGTTTACCTTCCTCTGGACAAGCCCCTTTTCAGTGCGAAACAACAACAGTTATACATTTTCAAAACAGAACACATTTGATTAGCACTTGGTCTATCCAATCCCTTTCTGCCTCTCCCCACCCCGAGTACGTCCAATGGCAGGCAAGTAAGTCTCCCAATTAGGGCTGGTGTCAGGGTCAGATTAGTTATAGCTTCGCTACACTGTCTTCCCTTATCAGTAAAGAACCCAATTAGTTTCCCTTCCTCCTTATCAGTAAAAGCCATTACTTTTTCCCCTCCTATCTAGGATTGCTTTCTTTCTTTGTGCCGCCTTGCGTCTTTCTCATGACCCGTGTTTAACCTCAACCTCAACTCTTGGTAACCCCTTTTTTTTCTGTCGATTCTGCAGTTGTCTGCATCTTGACCTTTCTTTAGCTATTTTCCCATGATTCCCTATCTCCATCCTTTTGCCACATTCTCTATCCATCTACCACATTCGCAACCCTTCTTTACACATTCTCAAACATCATCCTGCTAGAACCTGCAGCTACAAACCAATACCTGTAATTTTCTGTGGGGCGCAACCTGGAGGTTGATCCTGAAATTATGGCCATTCTGCCGATCTCAGATTATGTTAAAACAATCGGGCCGAAGGAAAGCACCAAATTCGCACCATATATTCCTTCTTTAAGTATGAAAATTAAAGTTTCAATTCATTTAATCATCTTTCATGCACATTAGGCGTAGCATGTTTAAGAACCTGCTATCAGGGAAGCGTTTCTTTTTTCACGTGACTTATTCAGATAGCATTAAAGTGCATTCAAAGAAGCAGAAAAGACAGTGTAGGTCTCAGTGCAGATAAATTGTGTAAAACACTCAAAAAAATGCAACTAAACAACAGAAAAATGACTTTCCTGCCTGTAACTCATGCCCAACTTTCTGCAATTTTTTAGTATTTGCTTTGCACGTGCATTGTGCATGCCTCTGGCACAAATACGCAGGAACTTCCAGGCCCGTGTTTTTAATAGGGCAATTGCACTCAGAGGTTTTGTGATAGGGAAAACTTTACTAAGAGCTCAATGTTCTAAATGGTAAAGCCCTATTACAACGCTAACTACCGGCATGATAGGCTATTGCAAATGTAACAGGGTGTGAGCACAATTAATTTTGAAAGATCCACATGCAGTTTACAGGTGACAGAACATACAACAACAATTTACATTTACAACTCCACCCCCCCCCCCCCCCCCCCCCCACACTCCTCTTGAGCATCCCTGTTAACCACGGTGGAGGGGAATCCTTGGTAGAGGAAAAAAGAAGACACTAGTGTGAAAGGTTGTGTCGTCAGGGCAGCTGCGATGCAGACAGAGAAACATGGGAGAATGGAATGGAGTCCTTACAGGATGCGGGGTGGGAGGAAGTGTAGCCCAGGTAACTGCGGGAGTCAGTGGGCTTATAGTGAATGTTTATCAATAGGTTATCCCCAGAAATGGAGACAGGGAAATCAAAAAAAGGAAGAGAAGAGTCGGAGGTGAATTGTGTGAAGGTGAGAGAAGGGTGGAAATTAGATGCAAAGTGAATGAAATTTTCTAGATCAGGGTGAGAGCAGGAAACGGCACCGATACAGACATTAACTTACCAGAAAAAGAGGTGAGGGAATAGGAATGCCATTATTGGCTACTGAACCTCTAGGATACGAAAGAGAAAATGGTCATGGGTTTCTGTTCCTGACTACTATGCAATGACCTCTATGGATGTTGTAGATGCTGGGATAATACATTGGGCTCTGTGAGGACTAGATATGTTTAAAAGATGACAAATCTGTAAACAGTGCTTTACTTCCCCTTTCCTGATGGTTTAGATGGTTAAGGCAGTGTGGAGGTGAACCATACCAGCCATGAAGGTGCCAGGATTGATCCACAATCTGTGTTAAGTTGGTTGATTTCAGCTAGGGTAACAATGGTGAGCGCTACAGTTGACCCATGTGTCCCTGGATTAGGGATCCTGCTACTGACTGTGACATCCAGTGACCTATGTTGGAAGTGCATGTATGGGATCATTGGTTGAGCTCAACTGTGATATCCCCACAGCATATAAACGATCTAATACAGGTACAACGTCTGAAATCCAAAATCCTTGGGACGAGTCCATGCCAGTTTTGGGGTTTTGCTGGATTTCAGACAAGAAAATCAATACAGGTATAGTCTGAAATCCGGAATCCTCAGGACCGAATCCGTGCCGGACTTTGGGTTTTGCCGGATTTCGGACCTCGCCGCTCCTCCGCTCTTTGCCGAAATGTCTGTTTTTTGGACAATTCTGGTTTTCGGAAGTCCGGATTCGGGACATTGCACCTGTACTCACTGTTTAGGCTCACACATGGAGAATAGCCTCCTAAGCCAGTTACTGGAAGACACCTGACACTTTTGGAGTTGTACCTCACCAAGGAATTAACGCTGTCAGAGTGGGAGAGAAAATTGGAAGAGAAAAATAAAAGGAAAAAAAGGACAAGGCGGCAGAATTAAACAGAAAAAGCTACAAATGAGGAAGATAGTTAACAGACCTCAGGAGGATTCAGACAGACTGGTGAAATGGGCAGATGAAATTTAATGCAGAGAAATCTTAAATGAATTATTTTGCTATTTGGAGGAAAGGCAATATAAACTAAATGGTCTTTGAAGGTGGTAGGGCAAGTTGCGCTTGATGGGATCCTTGGCTTTGTAGAGGCATAGAGTACAAAAGCAAGCAAGTTATGCTGAACCTTTACAAAACACTGCTGAGTCCCCAGCTGGAGTACTGTGTCCATATCTGGGCACCACACAATTAGAAAACGTGTTAAGGCCTTGAAAAGGGAACAGAGGAGATTTACTAGAATGGTACCAGGAATGAAAGACTTCAGTTATGTGGAGAGACTTGAGAAACTGGGGTTGTGTTCCTTGGAGCAGAGAAGGTTATGGGGAGGTTTGATAGAGGTGTTCAAAATCAAGAAGGGTTTTGATAAAGTAAATAAGGAAAAACTGTTTCTAGTGGCAGTGTGGTTGGTAACCAGAGGACACGGATTTAAGGTAATTGGTAAAAGAACCAGAGGTGACATGAGGGGGAAGAACATTTAAGCAGATAGCTGTGATCTGGATGCACTGACTGAAAGGGTATTCAATAATTTTCAAAAGGAAATTGAATAAATAATTGAAGTGCAATTTTTTTTTTTTAAGTGCAAGGCTATGGGGAAAGAACAGGAGATTGGGATTAATTGGATGGCTCTTTCAAAGAGACAGTGCAGGTGCAATGGGCCGAATGGACTCCTTCTATGCTGTATGATTCTATGAAGTATGTTGACTGGTGGAGAAGACTGTTCAGTTAGAATGCAAATGGCCAAAATGGAAGTGTGTTGGCGAGTGTAGTTAGAAAATAGTTTGAGATTTTCAATTTCTGTTAAACTGGCATAGTCACTTAAGTGAATGCATTTCCTTGAATGTTGTCAGATGCTCTCCTTTCTGTCTGTCTGGGCTGTGTGCGGCTCATGTGCTGCATTTAATCTGTCTGCAGGCTGATGTGGATAAATCAGTGAGGGCACCAAAAGAAGCATTTAGATTTGGATCACCATGGCGAGTAATGGATGCATCAGAGTGTGGGATCCTTTTGAACCATCTGGCAGACCTCAGTGAGCATTATAGAGCATATTTGGCAGTAGGTTCTCTATGAAATTGTAGTTTTGTTGAGTCCAGGTGCCCTCTTTTCTTTATTTGTGCTATCATTTTTTGTAGAATCAGTGTCAAAACTCTTTTTAAGGGCATTCCCAAACTCAGTCCTAAAGTGCCTTCAGCCATATTAACCTCTCTTTTTTGGCTATCGATATGTGCAGTGACCATAATGCAGCCGTATTTTCTCCAATTGAATTTTGGGAAAACCGAAGCTATTGTTTTCGGTCCCCGCCACAAATCCTGTTCCCTAGCCATTAACTCAATCCCTCTCCCCAAATTCTGTCTGAGGCTGAACCACACTGTTCGCAACCTTGGTGTCATATTTGACCCTGAAATGAGCTTTCGACCACATATCCGCAGCACAACTAAGAGCGCCGATTTCCACTTCTGTAACATCTCTGTCCTTGCCTCAGACCATCCACTGCTGAAACCCTCATCCATGCCTTTGTTACCTCTAGACTTGATTATTCAAATGCACTTCTGGCTGGCCTCCCACATTCTACCCTACATAACCTTGAGGTGATCCAAAACTCGGCTGCCCGTGTCCTAACTCGCACCAAGTCCCGCTCATCCATCACCCCTGTACTCGCTGACCTACATTGGCTCCCGGTTCAGCAACGCCTCGATTTTAAAATTCTCATCCTTGTTTTCAAATCCCTCCATTGCCTTGCCCCTCCCTATCTCTGTAATCTCCTTCAGCCCCACAACACCCCGAGATATCTGCCCTCCTCTAATTCTGCCCTCTTCAGCATTCCAGATTATAAATTGCTCAACCATTGGTGGCTGTGCCTTCTGTTCCCTCGGCCCTAAGCTCTGGAATTCCTTGCCTAAACCTCTCCGCCTCTCTAGCTCCTTTAATACACTCCTTAAAACCTACCTTTTTGTCCAAGCTTTTGGTTATCTGTCCTAATTTCTCCTTATGTGGCAATTTTTTTTCTCATAATACTCCTGTGAACCGCCTTGGGCCGTTTCACTTGGTTAAAGGCGCTATATAAATACAAGTTGTTGTTGTTAGTTTCAACAAGAAGTTGTTGCATAGGTCACCTATCCTAATTTCTCCTTAAGTGGTTCGCTGTCAGATTTTTATCTCAGAATACTCCTCTGAAGTGCCTTGGTATGTTTCACTACGCTAAAGGCACTATATAAATACAAGTTGTTGTTGTTTTTTGTTATATAGGGCATTTGACATAGTAAAACATCTCAAGGCGCTTCATAGGAGCATTATCAAACAAAATTTGACACCAGGCCACATAATGAGATATTAGAACTGGAAGCTTGGTCAAAGAGAGCTTGGTTTTAAGGAGCATCTTAAAAGGAGGAAAGAGAGGTTTAGGGAGAGAATGCTACATCATAGGGGAATAGGCAGTTGAAGACACGGCCCCCAATGGTGGAGCGATAAAAATCAGGGATGTGCAAGAGATCAGAACTAGAGCAGTGCAGAGATTTGGGAGTGTTGCAGGGTTGGAGGAGAATAGGGAGGGGGGAGGCCATGGAGAAATTTGAAAACAAGGATGAGAATTTTAAAATCGAGGCTTTGCCAGGCCGGGTGCCAATGTAGGTCAGCGAGCACAGAGGTGATGGGCGAACAGGACTTGGTGCGAGTTCGGATATGGGGAGCAGTGTTTTGGATGACCTCAAGTTTACAGAGGGTGCAAGGGTATGAGACAAATTTAAATTATGATAAATATATAGAGGGATGAAAAATGATCAGGGAAGGACTAGGATAGAATGGGAAAAAAATCCTGTTTTTTTTTCAGAAACCAAGGTAACACATTGTAGCACACCATCATGCCTGAAAACAGAAAAGTACATCAGAGAAAATGAGAAGTACTGGTTAAATGATGCTATGCTTGGGATTTAAAACTCTGTAAATTAAGTGAAAAGTTAGAGTGAGGAAGGCAAGGCATTAATAAGTTACACAATATGTGTAGCAATTCAGTGTTGCATAATATAAAGCAGCAGACGGTGCAATTAGTCTCAATTTCAATGAAAAGAGAAGGAATGTAAAATGGCATTCTGGAGTTTGAGAGAAAGAAGAATGAGCTGGAAATAACTATTATTAACATGTAAATGGGACAGCAATTTCTAGTCACCACACATGCGCAGTTAAATGTGTAAATCAGGAAGTTGCTGCCCAAGATGCCCTGCTCAAGACTATGTGAGAATGGTATCTCACAGAGAGACTCGCCATTGAAATACACGGAAAGGCATGAAGTTGCTGTACAGGTTGTTGACAGTTCTACCAGTTTTTCAGCTCTGCAGAGCAGGACTGTGGCTGTCATTCCAGGGACAGGCCTGCTTACAAAGCCCACAGCAGCCTGAGCCCAAATATCACCCACCGTCAGACCCTACATCAATATCATTATCACAGTCACACCGTGGCTCAGTTGGTAGCACCCTCGCCTCTGCGTCAGAAGGTTATGGGTTCAAGTCCCACGGACTTGGGCACAAAAATCTAGGCTGACATTCCAGTACAGTACTGAGGGATTCCACTGCATTCGGAGGTGCCATCTTTCGGATGAGACGTTAAACTGAGGCCCAATCTGCTCCCTCAGGTGGATGTAAAAGATCCCATGGCACTATTTTGAAGAGCAGGGGAGTTACCCCTGTGTCCTGTCCTTCATCAACATCACTAAAACAGATTATCTGGTCATTATTACATTACTGTTTGTGGGAGCTTGCTGTGTGCAAATTGGCTGCCGCATTTCCTACATTACAACAGTGACTACACTTCAAAAAATTACTTCATTGGCTGTAAAGCACTTTGGGACGTCCGGTGGTCATGAAAGACACTATATAAATGCAATTCTTTCTTTCTTTTTCAAGCCTCACTGAGTCTTTGAAAAAACAGGCCAAAATCTTAATTTTTGTCCATAATAATTTCATGCTTACTTGAAACTCAAGAAGATTACCCAAACATAACAACGTGGTAATAACAGGTAGGATTTTTAAAACGTTTTTTGTAAAGCATTTTCAGATGTAGTAATATAATTTTTGTAAAGAGCTGTGATTTGTTAGAGGTTAAATAAAAACACTAATGAGGTTTATAAACCAACTTTCAATCTAAATTGGTTTGTTTAAAAAAAAAGCAACTAATGATTTCTTACCAAATCTCGTGATTTTTAAGAGTTTGACTCATGATTTATGAAACCCATTACTGCATTTTCTGTTTTTATTTCAGATTTGCAGCATTTCGTTTTGGTTTTGTTGATTCTACATATTTGGTGCCAAGCCTACAACTATTTTAAGTTGATCTATAAATCAATGCCCGCTACAAACTCTCTCGCACTCCACATACCCCTCCCTAGCTTCCTGCTATCAATAGCAACCATAAATAGCTATCCTCAGCCAACCTTCTTTTGGCTCCCTAGCGATTGGTGGAAGAGCGATGCGTCTCCTGCACTCCCCAAAACACCAACATGTCCCGGACACTCGGATGCCGAATGGAAGGATTCAAGACCTTCTGCTTGATGAGTGCAAAGCTGCTTTGAAGCGTCCTTCCTTCATTGTTGACATTAAAGTTGAGCGGCGTGACGTTTAAAAGTGTTTTTCTATCAAACATTTTTTGCTAGGAACTAATATAACGTTTCATTTAACCTTCCTCGTAATGTTGTTTTCCCCTAACCTGGAAAGCCAAGAAAGTCGGATTGCAAGGCGGTTTTAAGTGAATTTGAAACGGCTCCAACGGACGGGTCACGCGCCGCCACGCAGAGTGGGGCAAAGCTCGAGACCACCGATTCGCGGCACGTCTTCCACTGGAAGCGTTCTGAAGGAAGGTCACCCACCCGAAATATTTCTCTCTATCCCCCACGCCCAAGATCCCGGTTGAGCTTTTCTGTTCCGATTCCCAGCATCTGCAATTTTTGCTTTTTAAAAAAAAAATTATTTTGAAGCCAATTTCCAGTTGGCGGTTGATTGATTGACAGGTCGCCCGGGGTGGGGCGATGATCAGCCAACCGCCTCTGTGAGGCCGAGGTGGGGGAGGGCTCCCAAATGTATGAGATCGAGGTGCAGGAGGGCTCCCGATATTTTCTTAAACGTAACTGAAGTGGGTGGTTTATCGTCAGAAAATGTTGCGGTCGATAGGCCATCGGCTGCCCAGGGTTGCGCGAGTGATTGCCCCTGGAGTGAGGAGGTATTCCGCGGCTGCAGCGCTCCCAGCCCCGTCCACTCAGCCAGAGATTTACTATAATAAGGTAACGAGAGACAGTACTGTGCATAATCATGAACAGGGTTCCCAAGATCGATTGCATTAATACATGTAACCAGGCTTTACTGCTTAGTGTGAAATATTACTAAAAGAGCTTTTATGTATAAATATGCACTGAGTGTATAATGTAAATGCATTTAAAAGGGTGGTCTGCCCAAAGTATGGGGTTACCTCAAGTTTTTGTTCCTGTGCTGAACGTAGAAAATTCACAGAATTGCAAACCGCTTAACTTGTTGCGTCAGCTGAACACTCGCCTCCGATTCAAAAGGTTGTGGATTCAAGTGCCACTCCAGGAATTTGAGCACGCAAATCTAGGCTGACACGCCAGTGCAGTGCTGAGGAAGTACCGCACTGTCGGAGGTGCAATCTTTTGGATGAGACGTTAAACCGAGGCTCCGTCTGCTCTCTGATGGATGTAAAAGATCCCATGGCACTATTTCAAAGAAGAGCAGGGGAGTTATCCCCAGTGTCTTGGCCAATATTTATCCCTCAATCAACATAACAAACAGATTATCTGGTCATTATCACATTACTGTTTGTGGGAGCTTGCTGTGTGCAAATTGGCTGCTGCGTTTCCCACGTTACAACAGTGACTAAATTCTAAAAGTACTTCATTGGCTGTAAAGTGTTTTGAGATGTTGGTCGTGAAAGGTGCTACATAAATACAAGTCTTTCTTGTCTTTGGCTCCTTTTAGAGGAATTGACATTTGCACTGGAAATTCCTATAGCTTGCTGTAACAGGATTTTTTAAACTTTTTTTTACAAAATTGCACATGGAAGATATGTATTTTATGGTAAGAACTTGAAAAATTATCTTGTGCATCTGTAAAACCAAACCTTTTTTCAATGGTTGTACCATAGAGATAATTATGCCTATAAACTTGCATTCTTTGACATCTGTCAGACTGGAATTTACTAATCAAATAACGATTGACCTTCACAGATGCAATTGCCCGGAATTTGCGATCAGGACGATGGTGAACTGGTAGCATTCGCTGTCAGTCCACCTTTGAAACTGACCGTAACTTCGGGATTTGACTGCGGAAATCCTGAAGTTGCAGTCTGTCAGTGACAACTCTGAAACTGGCTGCGCTGTTTCCACCCTATATACACACACACGCGCGCACGCACACACACACACACAGCAATAAGTGAAATCTCTCAAATCATTGAAACTGACAAAAACTTTGGCTTCCGCAGTAAGTACGCTGTTAAATTTCTCACTAAAAGTTAGATCCAAAGGGGTTATGTGTAGCTGGGGTTTTGATAGTGATATTACTGCTAAACAAATGTTAAGGATCCAAAAACGAATTGAAATTTTGTGCAGTGTAAAATGTGTCCATTTTTAATTTAAAAAAAAACTTTTATGAAACCTTTTTTAAAAGTTTGTCCATCTTCATTTCAAGTTTGCCTTTTCCCCATGTGAGAGCCCCAATCTTTGTTTTGCTCTCTCTAACATTTTTTAAAAGTTAGAATTTTAAGAGCTCATTCACTTTCCTGTTTGCTGCCTGTGAGAATTCTGCATTTTTGTTGGCAGCTTAGAGAGCCTGTTGATCACAGCAGTTCACACAAGTGTATTCCCACTACAGTTCGTTGATTTAAATTGAAGGTCAGAAAACCCTAAGTTCTTGCCACAAGGACCGGGAGATCCCTGCGCGAAGTGTACTTTGGGGGCCAGCAGCGAACGTCTTTGCAGTGCCCTAAGCCCAACCATCTTCAACCTGCTGACCACAAATTCCGGGCCATTGATTTGGATAGCAATATTTCAAATGTTACTGGAGTATCTAACATTTCACAGCCAGGAGAGAATTTAACACATAGTGCAACAGTATTCAATTGTTTGACTAATCAAATATGATAGTGACTATGAAGAAGCTTGCAAAGCATAGATGATGGCCTTATCAACCTGCTTTGCTATTTTTAGTGATTTGTGTATTTGTACTCCTAGATCCCTTTGCTCTTCTTGTTTTCCAAGTAATATGTGACCTCTTTATTTTTCTTACCAAAATATAATACCTCACATTTATCTATGTTGAAATTCATTTGCTAATTATATGCACATTCTGCATGTTTATTAATGTCTTGTAATCTGTTGTAGTCTTCCTCCTTATTGACTATCCAACCCCCCCCCCCCCCCCACATTTGGTGTCATCTACAAATTAAAAAATTGGGATTTTGATTTTGATTTGACATTGTGAACAACATTGGTCCCAGCACTAATCCTTGTAAGACCGCACTTCCCACCACGTGCCACTCTAAATAGCTACCCTTTACCCCTACTGTCTGCTTTCTGTCTTGAAGCCAGCTGGCTATCCATTTTGTTACTTGTCCCCTGACTCTGCATTCTCTGACCTTATTCATTAGTCTACTATGTGGTACCTTATCTAAAGCCTTTTGGAAATCTAGATAAAGTTCATCTTCTGCTACCCTGGACTACTCTCTCTGTTACCTCTTTTTGGAATACAGTGAGTTTGGTCAAGCAAGACTTTCCCCTTTGGAATACATGCTGAATATTCATATTTTTGCTTTCTCGATGTTCTCCTATTTTCTCCTTTTAGTAGGGATTCCATTTTTTTTTTTAAATGGCTGACATAAGTACGTCATGAAGGATGTGGAAATAGCTAAAGGTGTTTTATAGTAAATAAAGGATAAAATTAGAGCGAGGCCGTTCAAGGATGATGGCAGGAAACACTTCACACACAGAATAGTGGAAATCTGGAACTACAACCCCTCTCCCACCACCCCACAAAAAATGCTGTTGAGGTTAGATCAATTAAATATTCAAAACAGATTGGTAAATTTTTGTTTGGTACAGGCTATGGAACCAAGGCAGGTAGATGGAGTTAAGATGCAGATTAGCCATGATCTAATTGAATGGGTGGAACAGGCTCAAGGCGCTGAATGCCCTACTCCTATTCCTAGATGTTCTTTCAGTTTTATTTATTCATTCACTGGACGTGGGCATCGCTGGCATTTATTGCTCGTCCCTAATTGTTTGAGAAAGGAGTGGTGAGCAGCTGCCTTGAACCGCTGCAGTCTGTGTGGTGAATGTACTCCCACAATGCTGTTGGGTAGGGAGTTCCAGGACTTTGACCCAGTGATGATGAAGGAACGGTGCTATATTTCCAAGTCAGAATGGTGTGTGACTTGGAGGTGGTGGTGTCCCCATGCGCCTGCTGCCTTTGTCCTTCTAGGTGGTAGAGGTTGTGAGTTTGGGAGGTGCTGTCAAAGAGTTTCTGCAGTGCATCTTGTAAATGGTACACACTGCAGCCACGTTGCGCCAGTGGTGGGGGGAGTGAATGTTTAAGGTGATGGATGTAGTACCGATCAAGCGGACTACTTTGTCCTGGATGTTCTCAAGCTTCTTAAGTGTTGTTGGAGCTGCACTCATCCCGGCAAGTGGAGAGTATTCCGTCACATTCCTGACTTGTGCCTTGTAGGTGGTGCAAAGACTTTGGGGAGTTGGGAGGCGAGTCACTAGCCACAGAATACTCAGCCTCTGATCTGCCCTTGCAGCCACAGTACTTATGTGGCTGGTCCAGCTAAGTTTCTGGTCATTGGTGACCACCAGAATGCAAGTGATAGGAGATTTGACAATGGTAATGCCATTTTAATGTCGAGGGGAGGTGGTTAGACTCTCTCTCATTGGAAATGGTTATTGCTTGCCACTTGTGGGGTGTGAATGTTATTTGCCACTTATTAGCCCAAGCTTGGGTGTTGTCCAGGCCATGCTGCATCTGGGCATGGACTGCTTCATTATCTGAAGAATTGCAAATGGAACTGAACACTGCAAACATCAGCTAACATCCCCACTTCTGACCTTTATGATGGAGGCAAGGCCATTAATGAAGCAGCTGAAGATGGTTGGGCCTAGGACATTGCTCTGAGGAACTTTGTGCTAGGTTTGACTTCAGTCAGTGGTGAGTTTTCCCCATGATTCCCATTGACTTTAGTTTTACTAGAGTTCCTTGGTGCTACACTCGGTCAAATGCTGCCTTGATGTCACTCTCGCCTCCAGAATTCAGTTCTTTTGTCCATGTGTGGACGAAGGCTGTAATGAGATCTGGAGCAGAGTGATTCTGGCGGAAACCAAACTCCGTGATCGGCAGGGAGTGGCCCTGGGAGTCCTCAACATGGACTTTGGACTCCAAGTCTCATGACATCAAGTCAACTTTAAAAAAAAAAAATCAAATTAGAATGTAGATGGTCTCACTCGCACAAGCACACTTTTTAAAAAAAAACACTTAATATGATCTTTATTTGAATAAAACTTTTAAACTTGTCCTCTACCTTTTCTTCAAATAATTTTGAAAAATAACTGATCAATAATTGCTGGAAACTAAAGAAAAACACTTCACCAGCACAGCTGAATGGTACTACAGGTACTGCATCTTGGAAAACAACTTGTATTTATATAGCATCTTTAACGTAGTAAAACATCCCAAGACGCTTCACAAGAGTATTATGAGGCAACAAATTTGACACCATGACACACGAGGAGAAATTAGGGTAGGTGACCAAAAGCTTGGTCAAAGAGGTAGGTTTAAAGGAGCGACTTAAAGGAGGAAAGCGAGGCGGTGAGGTTTAGGCAGGGAATTCCAGAGCTTGGGAATCTAGGAAACAGAAGGCACAGCCACCAATGGTTGAGCGATTATAATCTAGGATGCTCAAAAAGGCAGAATTAGAGGAGTGCAGATATCTTTAGGGATTTGTGGGGCTGAAGGAGGTTACAGAGATAGGGAGGGGTGAAGCCATGGAAAGATTTGAAAACCAGGATGAGAATTTTGAAATCAAAGTGTTGGTTAACTGGGAGCCAATGTAGGTCAGCGAGCAGAGAGGTGATGGGTGAGCAGGACTTGGTGCGAGTTACACGGGCAGCCGAGTTTTGGATTAACTCTAGTTTACGTAGGGTAGAATGTGGGAGGCCAGCCAGGAGTGCGTTGCAATAGTTAAGTCTTTGGGTTAACAAAGGCATGAATGATGGTTTTAGCAGCGGATGAGCTTAAGCAGAGGCAGAGACAGGCGATAGTACGGAGGTGGGTCATATACTTAGCAAAAATAGAGTTGGGATAGACTAGATGGTTTATGTGGAGAAAAATACTACCACAGACTTGGTGGACTGAATGGCCTGTTTCTGTGCTGTAAATTTGTGATTCGTTACTATTAATAGCATTACAGTACAATACCTGATAACATGAACAAATAATTGCGGCAACATCTGGAGTCCGATCAAGACAGGCTGTAATGTTGTATGTACGGTAACCTATAGTAACTGTGATTGATCTGTTGAGTAAGGTTTATTGAATCATTAACAAAGTAAAATTTTTGAATAAATAAATAACTGCATGATATGGTGTCACTCTTCTAAATTGAACCTTGGTATGACTTTTTTCCCCCAGACGTTTGTGTTGTCTATTCTAGAATTTAATATATATATGTATATGTGTGCAGAAGGTAGTTTAGCTACAAGGATGTGAGGAAATTCAAAGCACACAACTAGCTGACCATACAATCAACTGGACACCTATGTAACCCATTGGTTGGATGGATTTTAAAAATTAATTTAATCCCATGTTTTTTTTAACTCCTTGTGGCACAAAAAAGTTGACTTTATCTGAATCATTTTATTCCTCCCTGCATTGATGAAAAATATTTAGTTTTCAATACACTTAAATACTGTAGTATCTGTATCATGCTTGTTTATGTGGAGGTATTGTAGCTGGTTAGCTAGTTCTGATAAGATTTAATTTAATCATTGAACCATTCATTAGAATAAAATCCAACTTTTCACTTTCTCTTAAAAGTCCAGGAAAAATGTTGTGGTTTCTGTCAGGATATTATGCATTTGTACATTCGTAAGATGGCATTCCACATTCATTATGCTTTCTTCTATCCGTGTGCATGCTGCATGCACATACAGAGGCTGAATTCCAAGTCATAGTCAATGTACGAAAGCATAGGCCTTACGCTAAACATCCGTAAGACAAAAGATCCTTCACCAGCCTGTCCCCGTCGCAAGACACTGTCCCCGTCATCAAGATCGACAACGTGGACCATTTCCCATACCTCGGGAGCCTCTTATCAACAAGAGCAGACATTGACGACGAGATTCAACACCGCCTCCAGTACGCCAGTGCAGCCTTCGTCCGCCTGAGGAAAAGAGTGTTCAAAGACCAGGCCCTCAAATCTGTCACCAAGCTCATGGTCTACAGGGCTGTAGTAATAACCACTCTCCTGTATGGCTCAGAGACATGGACAATGTATAGTAGACACCTCAAGTCGCTGGAGAAATACCACCAACGATGTCTCCGCAAGATCCTGCAAATCCTCTGGGAGGACAGACGGACCAACGTTGGCGTCCTCGACCAGGCCAACATCCCCTGCGTTGAAGCACTGACCACACTTGATCAGCTTCGCTGGGCAGGCCACACTGTTCGCATGCTAGACACAAGACTCCCAAAGCAAGTGCTCTACTCTGAACTCCTTCACGGCAAATGAGCCAAAGGTGGGCAGAAGAGACGTTTCAAGGACACCCTCAAAGCCTCCCTGATAAAGTGCAACATCCCCACCGACACTTGGGAGACCCTGGCCAAAGACCGCCCTAAGTGGAGGAAGTGCATCCGGGAGGGCGCTGAGCACCTTGAGTCTCATCACCGAGAGCATGCAGAAACCAAACGCAGGCAGAGGAAAGAGCATGTGGCAAATCAGTCCCACCCACCCCTTCCCTCAACGACAATCTGCCCCACCTGAGACAGGGACTGTGGTTCTCGTATTGGACTGTTCAGCCACCTAAGGACTCGTGTTTAGAGTGGAAGCAAGTCTTCCTCGATTCCGAGGGACTGTCTATGATGATGATGATGATGATGATGCACTGCTGCAATTCAAGTTGTATTGATTTGGCCTTCATGCTCCTGTTTGAGCGCATACCTAATGCCAGATCAGTTCCTCATCTTGGATATGCTGTGTAACAGTCTGAGTACAGGGTGGAAGAGTCAGAAAATTCGAGAGAATCGCTCCGAATTTTGTGCACTTCATATTGAATGAATTCTGCAGTGACATATGTGTGGGTGGTGTTCTGCTTTCACAATCACTATTAAATGGAGCACAAGAAATGAGAAAGAGATTGTCACCCCCTCAACAAAAGATAGTCTTTATGAACATTTTTCCTGTTACAGATTTTTATCAACAATGAATGGCATGATGCTGTTAGTAAGAAAACATTCCCAACCATCAACCCCTCCACAGGGGAAATCATCTGCCAAGTTGCTGAAGGAGATAAGGTAATTTGTGCTTCCTTCCATTTGACCATTGCTCATGAGTTCTTTTCATTTGGACCAACTGCTTCCTGTGTGTCTCTAGTCTGTTGCATGTTGAATTCTGTTAAGTAGGTACAGATTTATGGAAAATTAGTTATTCATTGATCAGGTGTTCTTAAGTGAATACTGGTAAGAATGTATAAGGAAGGACAAATTAGGGTGGTGCGGAGTGGGGCAAATGGCTTAGTTAAGGTTCTTACTCTGAGCTATGCAGACTAGTACCAGGTTGGATTCCCAGTCTGAGTTAGCTGATCTCAGCCAGACAACAGTAGGAATGTTATTGGCTACTGAGCCTAGGATACAAAAAAGAAAATGGTCATGGGTTTCTGTTCCTGACTACAATGCAATGACCTCTGGAAGTTGTAGATGCTGGGATAATAAATTGGGCTTTGTGAGGACTAGATCTGTTTAAAATATGACAAATCTGTAAACCGTGCTTTACTTCCCCTTCTTGATGGTTTAGATGGTTAAGGCAGTGTGGAGTTGAGCCATACCGGCCATGAAGGTGCCAGGTTTGATCCACAATTGGTGTTAAGTTGGTTTATTTCAGCTGGGTTAAAATTGGTGAGTGCTACAGTTGACCCATCTGACCCTGGATTAGGGATCCTGCTACTGACTGTGATATCCAGTGACCTATGCTGGAAGTGCATGTATGGGGTCATTGGTTGAGCTCAACTGTGATATCCCCACACCATGTAAACTATCTAATAATCACTGTTTTGGTTCACACATGGCGAATAGCCTCCTAAACCAGTTACTGGAAGGCACCTGGCACCTGACACTTGGGAGTTGTACCTCACCAAGGAATCAACACTGTCAGGGTGGGAAAGGAAATTGGAAGAGAAAAATAAAAGGACAAGAAGGCAGAATTAAACAGAAAAAGCTACAAGGGAGGAGGATAGTAACAGACCTCAGGAGGATACGTACAGACTGGTGAAATGGGCAGATTAAATTTAATGCAGAGAAATGTGAAGTGATTAATTTTGGTAGGAAGAATGAGGAAAGGCAATATAAATGAAATGGTCTTTGAAGATGGTAGGACAAGTTGAAGAGGATCCTTGGCTTTATAAATAGAGGCAGAGTGCAAAAGTAAGCAAATTCTGCTAAACCTTTCTGAGCACATAAGAAATAGGAGCAGGCGTAGGCCATTTGGCCCCTCGTGCCTGCTCCGCTATTAGATGCCCTTATCTGTGATTGACATGATGGGAGTAGCGAGGCCACAAGAGATGGCAAGGCCGACGGGGTAGCTGTGAATATGGGTTGGGGAGTTTACATGGAGGGAAAGATTAAGGGAGGATAGGAGGCTAGTGAACTCAGAGGACAGACAGCATTATGAATTGGGATGGAGGTTGAAATCACCGAGGATGCAAAGTCATTGTTACAGAGGCTGAGGGAGGAAAGCAGTGAAGAAATATCAGTAATAACATTTTTATGGTACTTGGGTGGGTGGTAGAGAATGAGAATTTTAAATGAGAGGCGAGAGGGGTGGAATAAGGCGAGATGCTCAAAGGAGGAGAAAGTGTTGGAGAAGTAGGGGGACAGACTAAGATGTGATTTGCTGATGAGAGCCACACCGCCACCACGGCGGTTTGAGCGGGGCAAGTGGTGGAAGGTATAGCCAGACGAGGAGGCATAATTTAAGGGTAAAGTGCCATCGCCTCTAAACCAAGTTTCCATCAGGTCCGTGATGTCGATGCAATCATTCACAATAAGCTTATGGATGGCAAGGGCCTTGGGTCCAGAGCGGCAGCCAAAGTGCGCACGTGAATGGACACAGGTGAAAAGTTCAGGTTACATAGGCCTGTTTAAATGTTGTAGTTAATGGGATACAATAGTTGGGAGACCAGGTTAAAAGTCATGGCTGATCTGATCTTGGGCTCAGCTCCACTTCCCTGCCCGCTCCCCATAACCCTTCACTCCCTTATCGCTCAGAAATCTGCCCATCTCCACCTTAAATATGTTCAATGTCCTAGTCTCGACAGCTCTATGGGGCAGAGAATTCCACAGATTTACAACCCTCAGAGAAGAAATTCTTCCTCATCTCAGTTTTAAATAGGTGACTCCTTGTTCTGAAATTATGTCCCCTAGTTCTAGATTCCTCCACGAGGGGAAACATCCTCTCTGCATCTACCTTGTCAAGTCCCCTCAGTATTTTATATGTTTCAATAAGATTACCTCTCATTCTTCTAAACTCTAATGAGTATAGGCCCAAACTACTCAATCTTTCTTCATAAGTCAACCCCTTCATCTCAGGAATCAACCTAGTGAACCTTCTCTGAACTGCCTCCAATGCAAGTATATCCTTCCTTAAATAAGAAGCCCAAAATTGTACACAGTACTATAGATTTGGCCTCCCCAATACCCTGTACAGTAGTAGCAGGACTCTTTGTTTTTATACTCCATCCGCTTTGCAATAAAGGCCAACATTCCATTTGCCTTCCTGATTACTTGTTATAACTGCATACTAACTTTTTGAGTTTCATGCACAATGAGCCCAGATCCCTCTGTACTGCAACATTTTGTAATTTCTCTCCATTTCAATAATAATTTGTATTTTTTATTTTTCCTGCCGAAGTGGATAACCTCACACTTTCCCACATTATACTCCATCTGCCAAATGTTTGCCCACTCACTTAGCCCGTCTATATCCCTTTGCAGATTTGATGTGTCCTCACAACTTGCTTTCCCACCCATCTTTGTATCATCAGCAAACCTGGCTACATTACACTCGGTCCTTTCATCCTTCATTAATATAAATTGTAAATCGTTGAGTCCCCAGCACTGATCCCTGTAGCACCCCTCTAGTTACCGTTTGCCAACCTAAAAATTACCCATTTATCCTAACTCTCTGTTCTGTTAGTTAGCCAATCCTGCTATCCATGCTAATATATTACCCCCAACCCTGTGAGCTTTTATCTTGTGCATTAACCTTTTATGTGGCACCTTATTGAATGTCTTTTGGAAATCCAAATACACCACATCTACTGGTTATAAAACACTGTTAAGGCCCCAATTGGAGTATTGTGTCCAATTCTGTGCACCACACATTTCGGAAGTGTATTAAGGCCTTGAAGAGGGAACATATGAGATTTACTAGAATGGTACCAGGGTTGAAAGACTTCAGTTATGTGGAGTGACTAGAGAAACTGAGGTTGTTTTCCTAGGAGCAGAGAAGGTTATGGGGAGATTTGATAGAGGTGTTCAAAATCAAGAATGGTTTTGATATAGTAAATAAAGAGAAACTGTATCCAGTGGCAGTGTGGTTGGTAACCAGAGGACACAGCATTAAGGTAATTGATAAAAGAACCAGATGCAACATAAGGCGGAAAATATTTAAGCAGCTAGTTGTGATCTGGAATGCACTGTCTAAAAGTTTGTTGGAAGCATATTCAATAATTTTCAAAAGGGAGTTGGATAAATAATTGAAGTGGAAAATGTTTAAAAAAAAAAAAAATACAAGGCTATGGGGAAAGAACAGAAGATTGGGATTAATTGGATGGCTCTTTCAAAGAGACAGTGCAGGTGCAATGGGCCGAATGGACTCCTTCTATGCTGTATGATTCTATGAAGTGTGTTGACTGGTGGAGAAGACTGTTCAGTTAGGATGCAAGTGGCCAAAATGTAATTAATGGAAGTGTGTCGGTGTGTGTAGTTCGAAAATAGTTTTGGATTTTCAATTTCTGTTAACTGGCATAGTCACTTAAGTGAATGTGTTTCCTTGAATGTTGTCAGAAACACTTCTTTCTGTCTGGCTTGGGCTGTGTGTGGCTCATGTATTGCATTTAATCTGTCTGCAGACTGATGTGGATAAAGCAGTGAAGGCAGCAAAAGAAGCATTTAGATTTGGATCACCATGGCGAGTAATGGATGCATCAGACCGAGGGGTCCTTCTGAACCGTCTGGCTGACCTCATTGAGCGTGATCAAACATATCTGGCAGTAAGTTCTCTTAAGAAATTGTAGTTTTGTTCAACCTGAAAAACCTCTTTGTTTTATTTCTGCTTTCATTTTTTGCAGAAGCATTGTCAAAACTCTTTCTAAGGGCATTCCCAAATTGTCCCAAAGTGCCTTCAGCCATATTAAGCTCTCTTTTTTTTGGCTGTCAACATATGTAATTACAATAATGTTATTGCCAGTAAAAATTTCCCATCTGATTTTAAGAGGAGGAATATGGCTTTGGGAGGGGGGAATGATTTTTAGTTTCTTGTATCTAGACACAAAGGAGAACTATGATGACTGAGCAAACTGGATTGCTTTAATAACCATTTGTTAATCCTGCATGCTTATGTTTTCAAGTAAAAAAGCTATTCTTATAGTGTAACTGATCAGTCATTTACCAAATGCTGGGTAGTGTTATCAGGTTTAACAGATTGAGAATAATTTAAATGATGAAGTTTTGTTCTTTAACCTGTGCTGGATGGCACAGTGAACAAACACACACACTTTTCACTTCAATCACCTAAGTTTGTATTCAGCCCAAAATCCTCTCCTTAATGCTAAATTGAGTAAGTTTGCTTAGTTTTGATTCTGTTCCCAGCCTGAGTCTGCTGAACTGGTTCTACTGGTTTTTCAGCTCTGCTGACTTCCAGCTAGCAGCTGCTGCTTCACTTGTTCTACCAGTTTTCAATTTTGCTGGTGGAGGGTGTGCTTTTTCTTTTTCTCCGTTGCTTTGATCTACAGTGACCTACAAACTTGCGTCAACTTCGCTATCATCTTTCTGCACCACTACCGACTCTCCTTCCTATGGCACAACCTCAAACTCTCTACACTTCAAATAACTTCTGGACTTCTCTCGCCTGCTTTGGACAGCGGTTTATCGATGCCCTGTGCCAGCCTCATCATGCTTATGTCGACTTTGTCCTTCCATGGGACCTCTGACTTTTAACCTGGTCTCCCAACTATTGTATCCCATTAACTACAACATTTAAACAGGCCTATGTAACCTGAACTTTTCCCCTGTGTCCATTCACGTGCGCACTTTGGCTGCCGCTCTGGACCCGAGGCCCTTGCCATCCATAAGCTTATTGTGGATGATTGCATCGACATCACGGACCTGATGGAAACTTGGTTTAGAGGCGATGGCACTTTACCCTTAAATTAAGCCTCCTCGCCTGGCTATACCTTCCATCACTTTCCCCGCTCAAACCGCCGTGGTGGCGGTGTGGCTCTCATCAGCAAATCACATCTTAGTCTGTCCCCCTACTCCTCCAGCACTTTCTCCTCCTTTGAGCATCTCGCCTTTATTCCACTCCTCTCGCCTCTCATTTAAAATTCTCATTCTCTACCACCCACCCAAGTACCATAAAAATGTTATTACTGATATTTCTTCACTGCTTTCCTCCCTCAGCCTCTGTAACAATGACTTTGCATCCTCGGTGATTTCAACCTCCATCTCAATTCATAATGCTGTCTGTCCTCTGAGTTCACTAGCCTCCTATCCTCCCTTAATCTTTCCCTCCATGTAAACTCCCCAACCTATATTCACAGCTACCCCGTCGGCCTTGCCATCTCTTGTGGCATCGCTGCTCCCATCATGTCAATCACAGATAAGGGCATCTCTGACCACTTCCTCGTATCGCTCGCCACCCACATCCCCCTTCCACCACCCCCGCAACCCTACCTCCTTCTTTGTCCAGTAAAAAACTCTCCTGCACCTCTTACAACTGTACTTCTGAACTCCCAACTGTCCAGCCTTTGGCCCTCCATTCACCATGACATTTCTGCAGCTACCAATCTGCTCAATCACACCCTCACCACCACCTTTGATGCTCTAGTTCCTATTAAAACAATTAATCTCTCTCCCCTTGGTGCAACCCTCATTGTCACTCCCTTAAGTCCAAGGGACGCAGACTTTTATGGATATGGCAGACAACTGGTTTAGCCATTCACCGCCAGATCTGGCTGGGCCACATAAAGCATTATCGGGTCCTGCTCTCATCTGACAAAATTACTCACTATTCAAGAATCATTCTGGAATGCAAAGATAAATCCCAGCTTCGATTCTCACTGCTAACTGTCTTAAACCCCTTTCCTCAGTCTCCACCCTCACCTCCGACAATAAGTGTGAGGAACTCATAGACTTCTTTGTCTTTAAGATTGAGACCATCCATTCAGTCGCCTCTGCCTCATCCCTTCCTTCCCTTAGCCCACCGGGCCAAACTTCCTCTAAGAATCCCCCCCTGCCCTCACATCTTTCCACTGTTTTTTTTTCTGATCTCCCCCCATGACCTCTCCCAGCTCATCTTGTCCATTTGACCCTATTCCCACCAAACTGCTCACCACCCAACTTCCTTTTCTGGCTACCACGTTAGTTGACATTGTTAACGGTTCTCTCTCCTCATGTACTGTTCTCCTCTTCCTCAAATTTGCCATTGTCACATCTCTACTCCAAAAAAAACCCTTGACCCCTCCGTCCTTGCAAACTACCGCCCCATCTCCAATTTCCCTTTCATCTCCAAAGTCCTTGAATGTGTTGTCACCTCCCAAATCTGTGCCCATCTTTCCCGCAACTCCATGTTTGAATCCCTCCAATCTGTTTTCTGCGCCTGCCACGGTACCGAAACAGCTCTTATCAAAGTCACAAATGACATCCTTTGTGACTGTGACAAAGGCAAACTATTCCTCCTCATCCTTCTTGACTTGTCTGCAGCCTTTGACACAGTTGACCAATCTATCCTTTTCCAACGCCTCTCCACCGTTGTCCAGCTGGGTGGGACTGTACTCAACTGGTTCCATTCTTATCTATCTAATCATAGTCAGAGAATCACCTACAATGGCTTCTCTTCCCGCTTCCGCATTGATGCGTCTGGTGTCCTCCGAGGATCTATCTTTGGCCCCCTCTTTTTTCTCATCTATAGGTTGCCCCTTGGCGACATCATCCGAAAACACATAGTTAGTTTCCACATGTATGGTGATGACACCCAGCTCTACCTCACTACCACTTCTCTCGACCCCGCCACGGTCTCTAAATTGTCCGACATCTCGTTCTGGATGAGCAGAAATTTTCTCCAATTAACTGTGAGGAAGACTGAAGCCATTGTTTTCAGTCCCCGCCACAAGCTCCATTCCCTAGCCACTGACTCCATTCCTCTCCCCAACTTCTGTCTGAGGCTGAACCACACTGTTCGCCACTGTAGTGTCATATTTGACCCTGAAAATGGCTTTTGACCACACATCCGTTGCATAACTAAGACCGGCTATTTCCACCTCCGTAACATCACCCGTCTCCATCCTTGCCTCAGCATATCTGCTGCTGAAATCCTCATCCATGCCTTTGTTATCTCTAGACTTGACTATTCCAATGCACTCCTGGCTGGCTTTCCACATTCTAACCTATGTAAACTTGAGGTGATCCAAAACTCGGCTGACCGTGTCCTAACTCGCACCAAGGCCTGCTCCCCCATCATCCCTATGCTCACTGACCTACATTGGCTCCCGGTTCAGCAATGCCTCGATTTCAAAATTGTCATCCTTGTTTTCAAATTCGTCCATTGCCTCGCCCCCTCCCTATCTCTGTAATCTCCTCCAGCCCCACAATCCCCCGAGATGTCTGCGCTCCTAATTCTGCCCTCCTGAGCATCACTGATTATAATTGCTCAACCATTGGTAGCCGTGCCTTCTGTTGCCTAAGCTGTAAGCTCTGGAATTCCCTGCCTAAATCTCTCCGCCTCTCTACCTCTTTTTCCTCCTTTTAAGACGCTCCTTGACCAAGCTTTTGGTCACCTGTCCTAATTTCTCCTTATGTGGCAATTTCTTTTCTCATAATACTCCTGTGAACCGTTGGATTGTTTCACTAGGTTATAAATACAAGTTGTTGTTGAGAGTTTCATCAACGACAAGTTGCGTTTTATATAGATAGTGCTTTTAATGTAGTAAAATATCCCAAGGTGGTTCACAGGAGCGTTATCAAATCAGATTTGACACCGAGCCACATAAGGAGATATTAGGACAGGTGACCAAAAGCTAGGTTTTAAGGAGCATCTTAAAGGAGGAGAGAGAGAGAGAGAGGCGAAGAGGCTTTGCGAGAGTATTCCAGAGCCTAGGCTCCAGGCAGGTGAAGGCACGGCTGCCAGTGGTGGAGAGATGAAAATTGGGATTGTGCAAGAGACCAGAATTGCAGGAGTGCAGCGACCTGAGTGTTGCAGGACTGCAGGAAGTACAAGATGGGGAGGGGTGAGGCCACAGAGGAATTCGAAAAGGATGAGCATTTTAAAATTGAGCTGTTGCCATTGTAGGTCAGCGAGCATGGGGTCATGGGTGAACGGGACTTGGTGCAAGTTTGAATAGAGCAGCAGAGCTTTTGATGAATTCAAGTTTATGCAGTGTGGAAGATGGGAGGTCAGCCAGGAGAGCATTGGAATAGTCCTATCTAGAGGTAACAAAGGCATGGATGAGGTTTTCAACAGAAGATGAACTGAGGTAAGGGTGGAGACGGGCAATGTTACTGAGGTGGAAGTAGGCAGTCTTGGTGATGGTGCAGATGTGTGGTTGGAAGCTCATCTCCTGGTCAAATAGAATGCCAAGGTTGCGATCGGTCTGGTTCACCTCCAGACAGTGGCCAGGAAAAGGATGGAGTCGGTGGCTAGGGAATGGCCTGGGGACCAAAGGCTATGGCTTTGGCCTGCCCAATATTTAGCTGGAGGAAAATTTTGCTCATCCAGGACTGGATGTCTGACGAGCAGCACGACAGATCAGAGACAATGGAGGGGTCGAGAGAGGTGGTGGTGAGGTAGAGCTGGTTATCATCAGCGAACATGTGGAACTTGATATGTTTTCAGATGATGTTGCTAAGGGGCAGCATGTAGATGAGAAATAAGATGGGGCCAAGGATAGATCCTTGAGGGACTCCAGAAGTAATGATGCGGAAGCAGGAAGAAAAGCGATTGCAACTAGCACGCTTGTTGGAGTTACTGAGATGCCTTTGAAATCTACATAACCCAGTAGAAATATTGCTGCACACCAATGAGCTGATGAGCAAATTTTATTACTATAGTTGTGATTATTTTAATTAAAAACCTGCTGGCCAGCTCTTGGGGCAGACATGGGGCTAATCTTTGGAGGACTGATGTGTTTGAGGGTGGCTCTGATTTATAACCACTTCTTAACTTTCATTCTATTCTGTTTTTCAGTCACTGGAGACCTTGGACAATGGCAAACCATATCACATAGCCTACATGGCAGACCTTAATTTGGTTATTAAGTGTCTCAGGTATACTTATTACTTTACATACCCTCTTCACTTTGTTCCTTTATTACAAGAGTTTATATTATAATGTAGCCTGACGATGTAAAGATTAGTATCCTCAACTTTGGAAAATTTAATGCGTTCTCTTTCCCCTAAATAACTATTGAGCTCCTTCACTAAGTGATTCATACACTGATCTACAAAAAGCAATGTCCTGCTTACCGTAAACGTTCTGCCTCAAATTGGGCCCAAGTTTCGGGCCGCACCTAGAACGGCGCAGACCCGACCTGGACTCCCGTTTTTCGCGCCCAAAAGTGCGCCTAAAAAATACTTAAAGATTCTCCGGCTCCCTGCAGGTCCTCTGGAGCTGGGCGCGGCGCAGCACGAGTTGTGGTGGATGGAGCCAGGTCCCTGCGCTGAAAACAGTGCCGGAACTTCTGCACAGGCGCGCTACAGTGGGCACGCATGTGCAGTAGCTCCAGGCACCCAAAACTGTGGGAAGGGTCCAAGCACGCAGCCCCCGAGCCCTGGCCGAATGGCTCACTGGGGCAGCGTGGATCAGGCTGCACCTCCCACGCCCAGATCCTGCTTCCTCCCTTCAGCTGGCCCTCTCCCCCCCAGCCCCCGGACTCGAACCAACTCCCGCTCCCCTTCCCCCCCCCCCCCCACCCCAGGACACGACCCGACCCCCGGCCATCTACCTTTAACTCCGGAGCTGGGGCCGGGCCCTGTCCGAAGTCTTGGGCCAGGGCCGGCCGGGTCCATTCAGCCTCCCTCTCCCTCCCTTCTCTCCCTCCCTCCTCCCTTCTCCCTTCTCCCCTCCCTCCCTCCTCCCTCCTCCCTTCTCCTCTCCCTCCCTTCTCCCCTCCCTCCCTCCTCCCTCCCCTCCTCCCTTCTCCCCTCCCTCCCTTCTCCCCTCCCTCCTCCCTTCTCCCCTCCCTCCTCCCTTCTCCCCTCCCTCCCTCCTCCCTTCTCCCCTCCCTCCTCCCTTCTCCCCTCCCTCCTCCCTTCTCCCCTCCCTCCTCCCTTCTCCCCTCCCTCCCTTCTCCCCTCCCTCCCTCCTCCCTTCTCTCTCGCTCCCTCCCTCCTCCCTTCTCTCTCGCTCCCTCCTCCCTTCCTCTCGCTCCCTCCCTCCTCCCTTCTCTCTCGCTCCCTCCCTCCTCCCTTCTCTCTCGCTCCCTCCCTCCTCCCTTCTCTCTCGCTCCCTCCCTCCTCCCTTCTCTCTCGCTCCCTCCCTCCTCCCTTCTCTCTCGCTCCCTCCCTCCTCCCTTCTCTCTCGCTCCCTCCCTCCTCCCTTCTCTCTCGCTCCCTCCCTCCTCCCTTCTCTCTCGCTCCCTCCCTCCTCCCTTCTCTCTCGCTCCCTCCCTCCTCCCTTCTCTCTCGCTCCCTCCCTCCTCCCTTCTCTCTCGCTCCCTCCCTCCTCCCTTCTCTCTCGCTCCCTCCCTCCTCCCTTCTCTCTCGCTCCCTCCCTCCTCCCTTCTCTCTCGCTCCCTCCCTCCTCCCTTCTCTCTCGCTCCCTCCCTCCTCCCTTCTCTCTCGCTCCCTCCCTCCTCCCTTCTCTCTCGCTCCCTCCCTCCTCCCTTCTCTCTCGCTCCCTCCCTCCTCCCTTCTCTCTCGCTCCCTCCCTCCTCCCTTCTCTCTCGCTCCCTCCCTCCTCCCTTCTCTCTCGCTCCCTCCCTCCTCCCTTCTCTCTCGCTCCCTCCCTCCTCCCTTCTCTCTCGCTCCCTCCCTCCTCCCTTCTCTCTCGCTCCCTCCCTCCTCCCTTCTCTCTCGCTCCCTCCCTCCTCCCTTCTCTCTCGCTCCCTCCCTCCTCCCTTCTCTCTCGCTCCCTCCCTCCTCCCTTCTCTCTCGCTCCTCCCTCCTCCCTTCTCTCTCGCTCCCTCCCTCCTCCCTTCTCTCTCGCTCCCTCCCTCCTCCCTTCTCTCTCGCTCCCTCCCTCCTCCCTTCTCTCTCGCTCCCTCCCTCCTCCCTTCTCTCTCGCTCCCTCCCTCCTCCCTTCTCTCTCGCTCCCTCCCTCCTCCCTTCTCTCTCGCTCCCTCCCTCCTCCCTTCTCTCTCGCTCCCTCCCTCCTCCCTTCTCTCTCGCTCCCTCCCTCCTCCCTTCTCTTCTGCTCGCTCCCTCCCTCCTCCCTTCTCTCTCGCTCCCTCCCTCCTCCCTTCTCTCTCGCTCCCTCCCTCCTCCCTTCTCTCTCGCTCCCTCCCTCCTCCCTTCTCTCTCGCTCCCTCCCTCCTCCCTTCTCTCTCGCTCCCTCCCTCCTCCCTTCTCTCTCGCTCCCTCCCTCCTCCCTTCTCTCTCGCTCCCTCCCTCCCTCCCTTCTCTCTCGCTCCCTCCCTCCTCCCTTCTCTCTCGCTCCCTCCCTCCTCCCTTCTCTCTCGCTCCTCCCTCCTCCCTTCTCTCTCGCTCCCTCCCTCCTCCCTTCTCTCTCGCTCCCTTCCCTCCTCCCTTCTCTCCTCCCTCCCTCCTCCCTTCTCTCTCGCTCCCTCCCTCCTCCCTTCTCTCTCGCTCCCTCCCTCCTCCCTTCTCTCTCGCTCCCTCCCTCCTCCCTTCTCTCTCGCTCCCTCCCTCCTCCCTTCTCTCTCGCTCCCTCCCTCCTCCCTTCTCTCTCGCTCCCTCCCTCCTCCCTTCTCTCTCGCTCCCTCCCTCCTCCCTTCTCTCTCGCTCCCTCCCTCCTCCCTCTCTCTCGCTCCCTCCCTCCTCCCTTCTCTCTCGCTCCCTCCCCTCCTCCCTTCTCTCTCGCTCCCTCCCTCCTCCCTTCTCTCTCGCTCCCTCCCTCCTCCCTTCTCTCTCGCTCCCTCCCTCCTCCCTTCTCTCTCGCTCCCTCCCTCCTCCCTTCTCTCTCGCTCCCTCCCTCCTCCCTTCTCTCTCGCTCCCTCCCTCCTCCCTTCTCTCTCGCTCCCTCCCTCCTCCCTTCTCTCTCGCTCCCCTCCCTCCTCCCTTCTCTCTCGCTCCCCCCTCCTCCCTTCTCTCTCGCTCCCTCCCTCCTCCCTTCTCTCTCGCTCCCTCCCTCCTCCCTTCTCTCTCGCTCCCTCCCTCCTCCTTCTCTCTCGCTCCCTCCCTCCTCCCTTCTCTCTCGCTCCCTCCCTCCTCCCTTCTCTCTCGCTCCCTCCCTCCTCCCTTCTCTCTCGCTCCCTCCCTCCTCCCTTCTCTCTCGCTCTCCCCCTCCCTTCTCCTCCTCCCTTCTCTCTCGCTCCCTCCCTCCTCCCTTCTCTCTCGCTCCCTCCTCCCTCTCTTCCCTCCCCTCCTCCCTTCTCTCTCGCTCCCTCCCTCCCTCCCTCTCTCTCTCTCGCTCCCTCCCCTCCTCCCTTCTCTCTCGCTCCCTCTCCCTCCCCTCCTCTCTCTCTCGCTCCCCCTTCCCTCCCTCCTCCCTTCTCTCTCGCTCCCTCCTTCTCTCTCCTCCCTCCCCTCCTCCCTTCTCTCTCGCTCCCTCCTTCTTCCCTCCCCTCCTCCCTTCTTCCCTCCCCTCCTCCCTTCTCTCTCGCTCCCTCCTTCCCTCCCCTCCTCCCTCCTTCTCCCCTCCCTCCCTCCTTCTTCCCTCCTCCCTCCTTCTCTCCTCCCCCTCCCTCCTCCTCCTTCTCCCCTCCTCCCTCCTTCTCCCCTCCTCCCTCCTTCTCCCCTCCTCCCTCCTTCTCCCCTCCTCCCTCCTTCTCCCCTCCTCCCTCCTTCTTCCCTCCTCCCCTCCTTCTCCCCTCCTCCCTCCTTCTCCCCTCCCTCCCTCCTTCTCCCCTCCTCCCTCCTTCTCCCCTCCTCCCTCCTTCTCCCCTCCTCCCTCCTTCTCCCCTCCTCCCTCCTTCTCCCCTCCTCCCTCCTTCTCCCCTCCTCCCTCCTTCTCCCCTCCTCCCTCCTTCTCCCCTCCTCCCTCCTTCTCCCCTCCTCCCTCCTTCTCCCCTCCTCCCTCCTTCTCCCCTCCTCCCTCCTTCTCCCCTCCTCCCTCCTTCTCCCCTCCTCCCTCCTTCTCCCCTCCTCCCTCCTTCTCCCCTCCTCCCTCCTTCTCCCTCCCCTCCTCCCTCCTTCTCCCCTCCTCCCTCCTTCTCCCCTCCTCCCTCCTTCTCCCCTCCTCCCTCCTTCTCCCCTCCTCCCTCCTTCTCCCCTCCTCCCTCCTTCTCCCTCCTCCCTCCTTCTCCCCCTCCTCCCTCTTCTCCCC